>NC_140992.1:90919785-91470337 GCF_052327205.1 Somniosus microcephalus | reverse complement strand
AGTAGATTAGTCAAGCATGATTTACCTTTTGTAAATCCATGTTGACTTTGTCCGATCCTGTCACTGCTTTCCAAGTGCTCTGCTATTACATCTTTTATAATAGACTCTAGCATTTTCCCCACTACCGATGTCAGGCTTACCGGTCTATAATTCCCCGCTTTTTCTCTACCACCTTTTTTGAATAGTGGGGTAACATTAGCTACCCTCCAATCTATGGGTACTGTTCCAGAGTCTATCGAGTTTTGGAAGATGACCAGCAATGCATCTACTATCTCCAGGACCACTTCCTTAAGTACCCTGGGATGTAGACCATCAGGCCCTGGGGATTTATCGGCCTTCAGTCCCATCAATTTCCTAACACCATTTCCCTACAAATACTGATTTCTTTCAGTTCCTCCCTTTCATCAGACCCTATGTTCCCCAGCATCTCTGGGAGGTTATTTGTGTCCTCCTTTGTGAAGACAGAACCAAAGTATGTATTTAGTTGGTCTGCCATTTCCTTGTTTCCCATTATAAATTCCACTGATTCTGACTGCAAGGGACCTATGCTTGACTTCACCAATCTGTTTCTCTTCACATATCTATAAAAGCTTTTACAGTCAGTTTTTATGTTCCCTGAAAGCTTACTCTCATATTCTATTTTCCCTTTCTTAATTAATCCCTTTGTCCTCCTTTGTTGACTCCTAAACTTCTCCCAATCTTCAGGATTATTGCTTTTTCTGGCCAATTTATATGTCCTCTCCTTGGATCTTATGCTATCCCTAATTTCCCTTGTTAGCCACGGTTGAATCACCTTTTTTGTTTTATTTTTATGCCAAACTGGGACGAACAAATTCTGTAGCTCATCCATTCGGTCTTTGAATGTTTGCCATTGCCTATCCACCATCTACCCTTGGAGTGACATTCCCCAATCAATCCTACCCAACTCGCTCCTCAGACCATCGTACTTTCCTTTATTTTCAAAGGTGCACACAAATCTGTTCAAGAAGGTAAAGTGGTGACAACAAGGGTTCCAATGCTTGACAACGCATTAACAGAAAGTTTACATGACCATTGGCTAACACACCCAAGTTCCTACCCCTTGTGTGTTGTTAGCTGTTATGATTGGACTAGGATGAGGGTGAGTGTGAGGGGTAGCTTTTGAGATGGGGAAGTGATAATGTAGATAGAGAGGGATGGGTGGAGGTGTAAGGTACTTTGGTGTGAGTAGGGATGTGCAGGAGTATGATAGGGAAGGGAGAGTGATGTGGATGTGATGAGTGGCACAGGAGGATGAGATTGAGTGTAGCTTTGCAGTAACATTTCCTGATCTACTGAGATCATTGAAAGGTTTGTACCACTGCAGCTTGGTCCTCCTGACAACATCCCTGCTTGTGCCCTCCTCTGCAATGTGCAACCAGGCTGCGTTGATCTCCTGGGGAGGCCTCTTCCGACCATTGGAAGGGAAGAGGACCACCCAATGTGCTGTGACTCCCTCCATAAGCGTATGGAGGGAGTCATGGGAGAGCCTGGGTGCATCCGTACACCTCTGTACTGTAGTTGTCAGTGTTTGCAGCACCTCAATGGTATAGACCACTGACAGCACAACTGTCAAAATGAATTTAGACATGGCCCCTTTAATTGGCCAGGAACCTCGCAGGATGGGCTTAACAAGCCCAATCAGGGGAAAACCACTCAGCGGAAGCGGGATGAAGACGGGTGCGGAGTTTGCAGCCGCTGTCTGCTCCGGCCACACCAAACTCACCACGGCTTGCGAAATTGCGGCCAATATGTGAGGAGGTATTATGGATTTCTACTATTGAAGCTGGAGCAAGTAGTCCTTCCAATCCAGCCCAATAATCATATGCAGAAGGAGGCCATTCGTCCCATCCTGCCTGCACCAGCTCTTTTAAAAGCTCTCAATCCTTCCCACTCCTCAGCTCTTTCCCCATAGCCCAGCAAATATTATTTTTAAAAGTCTTACTTCTCCTCTTCACAGGCCACAGAACTAATCATAGAGTTGGAGAGGCTTACATTTTGTCCCACACACAAAAACAATTGTTGCGGCTGCAATAAGGGGAGGCAGTTGCAGGCCAGGATTTCCAAGTGGCAGATCTCATGTACAAATGCTGAACATGCTCCTAGATCATTTGCACAGACATTAATCCATCTATATATCTATATATATAAAATGGTCTGTCTTTCTGTCTGTCTGGCTATACAATCAAAAGTTATAGAGCGTACCTACACATGTGTTATATCAAAAGAAAGCTTATGATTATCGAAACCTCATAAGCGTATTTACTTTTTGAAATTGTTCAGGCAGTATACAAAAAACCTTCAGAAACCTTCTAAATTCCACTCATTATCCACTCAGTAGCATTGAGTGACGTGAAGGTTGACCAATCCTGTGACGTGATGATTGGCCAATCCTACAGTTCAGTCACCTGATGGTTGACCAATCGGTGCGTGTGTGGGCGGGACTAATCATTCTCAGCTCAGGGATGTGGCAGCCATTACACACCAGCCGGGCCTGAAGCTAAAAATATGGTAATCGAGGTCAGTATCTTTCTAAAAAAAAATAAGATTTACCAAAAATGTTTTATAAGTACTTTAACTTTCATCTTTGAAGGTATTAAAAGCTAGAAATGTTTAGGTTAAAAAACAGTGGAAAATACCCGAGGCCCCGGGGCCTAGGCTTCTCCAACTGCTGACCGCCCAAATCCAGTCCCAGGCTCCCGGCCCAGACATCGACCAGGCCCAAAAAAGCCCTGGCAACGCCGGGCCCCCCCAGCTAGTATATATAATAAAAGTGGTTGGTTTGTCTGTCTGTCCGCTATACACTCAAAAGTTATAGAGCGTACCTACATGCATGTTATATGAAAAGAAAGCTTATTAGAGGAGTCTACTAGGCGTACTTACTTTTTGGTCAGACAAAAATTGTTCGGACACTATACAAAAAACGTTAAAAAATCTTCAAAAATCCGCTCATTAGCGGTTGACCAATCCTACCGCTCATTAGCGTTGAGTGACGTGATGGTTGACCAATCCTACAGTTCAGTGACCTGATGGTTGACCAATCCGCCATCTGTGGGCGGGCCTAATCCTGCAGCCTCCCGAAACTTTGCCGCCATTTTTTTCATCCCCACAGCGACAGCACCAGCCAAACAAACCCCCACATTGCAGCTCCGGGAGTGGGAGGTGAGTTGCAGTCACTCGGGCTGGGCCTCACAACTGCTCGGCCCGAGACACAGAGCGGGCGGGGGAGCATCAGCGGCCATCCATAAACCGCGCTACCCATGGCGTGGCGGCCGGGCACACCGGGTAATCAGCTGGGGTCCGTCTCGGCCCTAGAGCCCGGCCGGGCCTCAACCACTAGGCTCCGCACGGCCACCGCAGCCTGGCTCAATTTTCAAAGCCCTTCCCCGGGTGTCAAAAGAGGGGGAGGGAGGGAGTGAGGGAGATGAGAGGGGGAGAGGTAGAGAGGTAGAGAGGTAGAGAGGTAGAGAGGTAGAGAGGTAGAGAGGTAGAGAGAGAGAGAGGGGACATACATGGGCAGGGAGAGGGGTGGGGGGAAAGAGAGAGAGGGGGCAGGGAGAGAGGGGCAGGGAGAGAGAGGGGGACGGACAGAGGGTCAGGGAGGGAAAGAGTGACACAGAGCGCAGGAGCGGCAGCGCTCAGCCTTAAACCGCGCGGCCCAAAAAAGCCCTGGCAATGCCGGGCACCCCCAGCTAGTTTAAAATAAATGGATTGAACACCTGCATAAAAGCAAAGCACAGCCATGTTCCGTGTTCAGCATTTGAACATGAAGGTCAAAGGACAGAATTTCTACCCTCTGATGTCTACAGAAGCAATGCTTAAGATTATTAAGGAAAAGTTGCAAATAAAGAGGTGGCACAACAGAATAGCTATAGTCATCGGTCCAACCAAAAGTGGTGGTGGGCAGTGTGTCACACTTAATATTCCAATATCTGGAAGAAACAAATATTTAAAATACTTACCAGAAAAGGGATAGTAACAAAAATCTATTTTTTTTCTGATAAACATGAACCTGCCAATCACGGATTTAGTCTAAAACCCAGATATCCTTAGTTCACAATTAAACCATCCTTTTTATCTAAAGTACTCTGAAAGATTCCACTGTTTAACATGTTGACAGTTTACATAAAATGAAGGTCTATAAATATTAAAGCTGCTCCTTTAGCACATGAGGGGTGGGGCGTGTGGGGGGAAAGAGATGGTGAAATTCCTCCTTCAACAAAAAAAAAACCAATCCCCATTTTTCTCCAAAATTAACAATGCTGACTTTACTGAAAATGAATCTCAAAACTATGTCTTTCCACAATTTTGTTACTGGGTTGTTGGAGAAAAACAAGAATTCTCCCATTTTACATTATGAGGAATTTTAAATCTTAAATTCGTAAAAAATTAATTATTGGCAATTTTGCAAGAATTCTTGTAACAACATACATTGCCAGAAGTACTGATTCAACAGCGGGAAGATAACAATTAGATTAATGTATTCCAATCCGGAACACTGGCATTATCTTTGGGCAAGAACTTCAACTGGTTTTATTTACTTTTAGTTTTAGCAATATAACCCTCTATGCCAATTATCAAATATACCCGCTGATCTTTTGTTATGTGTGACCAGAGGTTTGGGGGCAGGGGCGGGGGGGGATTTTTCATTTACCATTGAGTCATGATCAGATGTTACTTTTTTTTTACATATCACCAAGCAAATGGATTAACGAGCAATTCATCAGATAAGCATATGGGGTAATATATGTTCCAAAGGAGAAAAAAAACAAACATTCAGTTAACAACATAATTACAGCATTACAGGGTCACAAATTTGATGTCTACTGCCTACAGTGAAATAATTGGGTACCAACATCAAAAAGAACAAAGTTGCAGAGAAGAGGCATGATTTTCCCTGCATCTAGTGCACCAAGCTAATAGCTGTTTTTATCTGGGCCATCTAACTGATCATGCAAACATAAATTATGCAATCACAGCAGTCCAAAAGCAAGGGTCATAGGCAGCATTAACAAACATTGTCTGAGCTGCCATCGATATTTTGTAATAAATTAGCAGACACTATCTTACGAGTGCTCTTATTAATGCACAATTCAAGATAATACAGGCTCTTACCTTTCGAAAATTGTTTATCTGCCTTTTATAAATTACCAATATTGGGTTACTGAAGGACCAATGCCCGTCTTTACGGTGTATATATTACTTTACAGTTTTGTAATTCAATAGTAGTACAAGTACGTATCATTGCACTTTCCATTTTTTGTTACATTTTTCAAATTCAATTCCCTGGTTACTTCTATGAGCTTGGATTGAATTTTATCCGACCCCTCAGAGCCTTTCATTAATGGTGAGCACCAGAGAAGTAAATCAGAAGAATTAATGTTCTTTGCATTTTCCTTCATTTTAAATATAGACCGACAGAAAGTTCTTGTCAAGTGTCACTGCCTCTTTAAATAAAACTGCTGATCTACAAACGGGCAAGTTGGATGTCACAATGTTTGGATAAAAAGACTGATAAATGCTTGGATCAGACACAAAGGGGAATTAAATAGATACAGATTTAGAATTTTAATTTGCAGGAGCGAGTGAACGGCATTGGTTTTTTAAATCCATAGTCTATGCTTATTTTCAACCTGGAGACTTATGCACGGAATTAATCGCACACACACGCACAGCAAAGCTGTGGATTGGGCTTGATCCTTAACCCATCATTCCTGATTAAAAATAAACACTGATTGTTGAGTTCAAGTGCATTCTAGATGTTAAACAGGGTGTGACCTGTGACCCCAGCCAGGGACTTTAAAAATAGCGATGAGTCTGGTAGAATTTCCACAACTACCTCAAACTAAGTCAAATCTCTGAAATAATTCAGTTACAGTGAAAATTACAAGAGGCCAACATGGCTCCCACCATATTTGATACCGTGAACTTAATGCTGTTGGCAAGCCAGAAATTCCAAAACTTCAATACTCTTATATAGGGATACTAGCTGAAGTGCCCGGCGGTGCCGAGGGATTTTTGAGGGCATGTTGTTGTTGGGAGAGAGAGAGAGAGAGAGCGCGACTGGGGGGGGAAGAGAGAGAGTGCGACTGGGGGGAAAGGGGGGGGAAGGTGGGGGGGAAGGGAGGGGGGAAGGGAGGGGGAGAGGAGGAGGAAGGGGAGGGAGGAGGAAGAGGGGGAGGGAGGAGGAAGAGGGGGAGGGGGGGGATGAGGGGGAGGAAGAGGGGGAGGGGGGGATGAGGGGGAGGAAGGGAAGGGGAGAGGGGGGGAGGGGGAGAGGGGGGGGAGGGGGAGAGAGGGGGAGGAAGGGAAGGGGAGAGGGGGGGAGGGGGAGAGGGGGGGGAGGGGGAGAGAGGGGGAGGGGGAGAGAGGGGGAATATCCAAAAAAGAGCCACCAAATTTTGGAAACACCTAGAAATGAGCAACCCCCAATGCTATCATTACGAAGCCCTGAAATGCCAAGAGAGGACCATAAAGAAGAATAACCTCAGTCAACTAGTCCTGGGACTCAGTGAAGTAACTACTAACACTACTAATAATAACCAGCCCCAGGACAGTGACAGCGTAACACAAAGAATTCGACCCAACACAATCGTCGCTAAGCAAAAGGAAAAATATCTGTCATATTGGGCAGAAACAACAAAAACCCAAAGCAAACTCAATTGCTACTTGGCCCTAAACAGACAATACAACATGGCTGATTACCTGATCATGGTAAAGGATAGCAAACTGAGAAAAACCTTGACAATGTACAGACTTAGTGAACATAGCCTGGCGATCGAAAAAGGTAGACACAGGCAGGCCCGGCTACCAAGAGAGGACAGGATATGCTCTCACTGCAGTCAGGGAGTGGTGGAGACAGAGATGCACTTCCTCACAGCTTGTAGAAAATATCAGGGCATAAGGGAGAATTTCTACCCAAAATTCACAAAAATATGCCCGGAATTCAGAAATTTGAATGACGACCAAAAACTCCCATACATACTAGGGGAAGAGAGAAATTGTGTAACCTTAGCGGCACACTATGTTACAGCTTGCCATAAACAGAGGGACAACCACTAAATGTAAGAAAAGAGTATATACAAATTATATGAATGTATATTTATACACTCAGGGATATATCTGTTTATACACTGTATGGATAGATCTGTATTTTTGTGTACAACCATGAATGTTTTTCGATGCTTTGGCAACATAAGATGTACCTTGTCATGCCAATAAAGCGATTTGAATTGAATTGAATTGAGAGGGGGAGGGGGGAGAGGGGAGAGGGAGAGGGGGGAGGGGAGGGGGGAGGGGGGAGGGCAGAGGGAGAGGAGGGAGGGCAGAGGGAGAGGAGGGGGAGAGGAGGGGGAGAGAGGAGCAGAGGGGGAGAGAGGAGCAGAGGGGGAGAGGAGGGGGGGAGAGGAGGGGGGGAGGAGGGGGGGGAGGAGGGGAGATGGGGGGAGAGGAGGGGGCAGCCAGCAGACCCTCTCCCCTCTGCCGGCGATGGCTCCGCTGAGCTCCGTGCCGCCCCACGCACTGACATGCCGAGCGCAGCGCCCCAGTCAGCCCGAGCCCCGCCCTCCCGAGGCCGGGCCTGAGGCGGCTTGAGACGGCCGATTGCGGCTGGCCGGGCCCGGTTGCCTTGGTAACCCTCCTCCCCTCTCCGCCTCCCGATCTCCGGGCCTGGGCGGCTTGAGACAGCCGATTGCGGCTGGCGAGTCCAGTTGCCGGGGTAACCCTCTCTGCTCCCCCTCCCCTCCCGAGCCCTGCGCCCCCCCCGCTAACCTGCTCGCTTCTCTCTGGCCGCGCTCTGTGTGGAGGTGCGCTGTGCAGCGCAAGCGCGAGGAGCTTGCAGTGAGCCCAGCCAGCCTTTACCAAGATGGGGGGGGTGAGGGGTGGGGGGTGAGGGGTGGGAGGAGCTTGCCACAAAACAATTGCCTAGGGTCCAGCATGGCTGGTAACAGACGCCCAGGCTTCGAGGCCTACCTGCAAAAACAGGGAAAGGTAGGAAAATTAATGAGATTAGATAAAAGATTTAGAAAGTTATTAACTTTTTTTTTAAACTGTGTGTTTTAAAAGCAACTTTTTTTTTTAAAAGACGCAGAAAGCGGGAAAAAGAAATGAAAAGTTTGGAATCAAGATGGCGGCGACTCACCTCGGTTCAGAATGATAAGGCCCGCCCACACACGCACCGATTGGTCGACCGTCAGGTCACCGAAGCGTAGGATTGGTCAATCGTCCCGTCACTCGACTCTAGGAGGGCCCGCCCGCACGCGCCAGGAACCCGCCCCGCCACGCAGCAATTGGTCGACCGTCGGGTCGCTCGACCGTATGATTGGTCGACCTCGACGTCACTCAATGCTAATGAGCAGATAATGAGCGGAATTTTGAATGTTTTTTGGATACCGCGGGCACAATTTTTGTCTCACCGAAACGTAAATATGCTTACGACCGTTCTGGAATCATCAGCTTTCTTTTGATGTAACACACGTGTAGGTACACTCTATAACTTTTGATTGTATAGCCGGACAGAGAGACAGAAAGAGAGACATACCGTTTTATATATATAATAGATACGATCTGCTGTACATTTACTTGCCTTGAAAAATTCCCTAATCATATACATGAAGATACATGTATATCATCTCAGAATATAATGGCCCGTATGTTCCGATGTTCAGGCATGCGAAGCACATGCGCTGAAAACTGGCACTTCCGCTCTGCCAAGAATCATCTTGACAGATCCCCTACGCCTGCACAAGAGAAGGGCCTCTACGGGTGGAGAGTTCTGCTTTCTGCAGAACCTCCGCCTGCTGAAATCCCTTAAAAATCTTACGCCTGGTAAAAGCAGGCGTAAGGCTTGCTTTTACCAGCATAAGAATTTTAAAAAGTTTTAAAAAAAAATTCCCACTCATTTATAATTTTAAAATACTTTTAAAAAAGTTTATTTTTAGCCCTGTAAAAAACTAATTATTTTTTTCAATAAATTAAATATTTTAAACAAAATTAATTTTATGCAATTGTAACTAATTTTAAATACGTGATTTAAAAAAATGTATTTAATGTTTTAGTGTGTTTTTTTGAGTGATCCCTCTAGTGTCCATGTGTTGATAAAGACACTGAAGACAGGAGTTGGTTCATAGGTATTTACTAAGCAAAGTCTGGCGGGGGGTTTCTAAAGGATATACACAATACACAGGCTTATATAGCCCAAGTGGCAATTACCGGCATTACGCACACCTGGGGCTCTTAAAGGCACATACACCACAATTCCTCCCCTTTTAGCTAACCAGTACATCATATTTTAAGTAATTATTAATTACATGTTATATGCAAAATAATATACATTGCTGTAATTAATTAATTATAAGTTAGTCTCTCAGGAGGCTTCCTGACTCAGTCCGGATAACGCCTCGGGGGTGTAGTAGTTTCTGGTGGTGTAGTAGGTTCTTCTGGCGAGGCTGATTCGGCTTGAATGCCAGTGTCGGGTTCATCGGGTTCCAGTGTCACCGGATCGGAGGTAGATATGGGTATCTCTACTTCATCGTTAGATGTATAGAGTGGTGGTGTAGGTTGTCCCTTTTCGGATGACTTTATGATTTGGTCAGCATGGCGCCTTATTATGCTTTCTCCGATGTCCACGGTATACATCAGTGGTCCTAGTCGTGTGCAGATAGTTCCAGGCTGCCATTTCTCGGTACGGTAGTCCCGGGCCAAAACCTGTTGGCCTATCTGGAAGGCCCTAGTTGGCCTTTCATTCATGCCTTGAAACTGCCGGTTCTCCACGTCCCTTCTGATGTTGGGCTTGACCAAATCCAGCCAGCATCTTAGGTTTCTATTGAAGAACATCATGGTGGGAGTTTGGTTGGTAACCATATGTGTTGCATTCCTGTATGCGAATAAGAAGTTATCCACCTTGTGCTGAAGTTTTATGTCTTCATTACCCATGGCCTTTATGAAGGTCTGGACAAACCTTTCAGCCAATCCATTGGTGGCGGGATGGTATGGGGCGGACGTGTAGTGCTTAACCCCATTGTTTTTTTAAGAACTTTCTGAATTCTTCGGACACAAATTGCGGTCCATTATCAGAACAGATCTGTTCTGGTAGCCCATTTCTGGCAAATATGGTCCTTAATACTGTGATGGTTTTTTCCGTGGTGGTGGAGGACATCTTTATTACCTCCGGCCACTTGGAGTGTGCATCAACCGCGATTAAGAACATTGAGTCCATAAATGGACCAGCAAAGTCGATGTGTACCCTTTGCCAGGGAGATGAGGGCCACTCCCATGGATGTAGAGGGGCTTGTGGTGGAGCGTTTTGGACCTTCTGGCATCCTAGGCAGCTCTTGGTCATTTCTTCGATGTCTCCATCGATACCTGGCCACCATACAAACGCCCTGGCTAGGTTCTTCATTTTCACTCCACCCAGATGCCCTTCGTGAAGCTCCTTTAGCACTTTATCCTGGAGTTTGGGTGGAATCACCACTCTGGATCCACACATCAAGGTTCCTCGGCACACTGACAGCTGTTCTCTTCTTTGCGAGAATGCTGGCAACAGTGGTTCGCCATGTGCTGGCCATCCCTTCACTGTTAAATCGTAGACCCGTGAGACAGTCGGGTAATTTCTTGTCTCCCTTTCAATGGCAGAATTTGTCACTGGTAGACATTCCACTATGGTAGAGTGGAATATCTCTACTGGGTCTACTGTAGGTGCCTCTTCTATCGTTGGCAACGGTAGGCGCGATAAACCGTCAGCATTCCCATGCTGTTTTGACCCTTTGTATTCTATGTTGTATTGGTGTGCCCCTAGAAAAAGGGACCACCTCTGTAGCCTTTGTGCTGTCATAATGGGAACACCTTTTTTAGGGTTGAATATGGAGATGAGGGGTTGATGGTCAGTCAACAAGGTAAATTTTTGTCCATGTAGGTAATGGTTGAATTTCTTTACTCCCCATACCAGGCTGAGTGCTTCCCTGTCGATTTGGGCATAGTTACGCTCAGCTGAGTTCAATGAGCGTGACGCAAAAGCTATCGGCCGTTCCGAGCCATCAGGGAATTTATGCGATAATACTGCTCCTATGCCGTAAGGGGATGCATCGCACGCCAGTCTGATTGGCAGTGATGGGTTGTAATGAGCCAAAACTTCTTTGGATGTGATTAAGTCTTTGCATTTATGGAAGGCATTTTTGCAGTCTTCGTTCCATTTCCAAATCACTCCCATTTGTAGCAGTTCATTAAGAGGGTGTAGAAGAGTTGATAAGTTCGGTAAAAATTTATGATAGTAATTTATTAATCCCAGGAACGACCTTAATTGTGAAACATTTTCAGGTGCTGGGGCTTTTATGACTGCCTCAATTTTTTCAGGTGACTTATGCAACCCTTCCTTATTTATTATGTGGCCACAATATGATATTTGATTTCGGAAAAATTCGCACTTGGGGCGATTTGCTCGTAGGCCCCGTTCTTTCAGCCCAGTGAGCACCTGCTCTAAATTGGCAAGGTGCTCATTGTCGTTTTCTCCTGTTACAAGGATGTCGTCTAGGTAGCATTGAGTCCCCGGAATCCCTTGGAGGACTTGCTCCATAGCTCTTTGCCAGATAGCTGGAGCGGATGCTACTCCGAAAACCAGTACTGGTACAGACCTTTGTGTGTATTTATCGTGAGATATTTTTTAGAGGCCTCTTCAACCTCCATCTGTAGATATGCCTGTGCCAAGTCAATTTTGGTGAAACGTTTTCCTCCGGATAGTGAGGCGAAAATATCTTCTATCCTCGGAAGAGGATACTGTACCGTGTGAAGGATCGGGTTTACAGTCACCTTGAAGTCTCCACAGATGCGAATTTTTCTCTGTTCTTCAGATCCATCACCCTTCAATGCTTTCTTCATGACTGGGACGATGGGTGTTGCCCACTCGCTCCAATCTATTTTAGATAATACGCCTGCCTTTTCCAAATTCTCCAGCTCTGCCTCGACTGCTGGACGAATTGTGTATGGCACCGGTCTTGCCTTAAAAAACTTGGGAATTGCTGCATCTTCCACTTTTATTGAGGCGGTGATGCCTTTCAAGGTTCCTAGTTTCTCTTGAAACACTTCCTTGGCGTTGGCCAAGATGTCTTTTAATCGTCCAGGTATGACGTCATCATCGTTTTTTTCCTTACTGGTCACCGTCAGTGCCTGAATGGAGTGCCAGTCTAAACGTATTTTCCTGATCCATTCACGTCCCAACAGCGGTGGACCACCATCTTGTAGAACGTATAAATACAACTTCTGTATTTCCTTGCCGTTGTATACAACGGGCACCCTTATTTTTCCTTTGGGGTATACTTTCTGCCCCGTATATGTTTTCAAGATAATGGATGTGTCTTTTAAAGGTATATGCGGAAATAGCCGCTCGTAATCCCGTCGATTTATGAGGGTCAGAGCTGATCCTGTATCTAGCTCCATTTTAACTGGGGACCCTGCTATTGTGAGGGTAACCCAAATGGTCTGGTAATCTTCTTTGGCAATTACATTATGTAATTTGAGAGAGCTTAGTCTCTTGTTCCCGGAGTCGCTATCGCTCTTCGGAGCTACTGCCCGTCATCATTTGTACCTTTCTGTGCTTTTCCTTATTGATTCTTTTCCCGTTAGTGGATTTTTTATTTTCAGATCGGCACACACGTGGAATGTGTCCCATCTTTCCGCATCGCCTGCATGCTTTTTCCTTGAACCAGCAGTCCCTCTGGTCATGGGTGGATCTGCCGCAGCGATAACATCTCTCGAAACCCCGTGTCATTTCATGGGTGCCAAAGTCCTGTGGCCTTTGCTGTATCTTTGCAGCTCCTATTGCACTGAAAGCCTTGTCCAGTGTTAAATTTTTCTCAGATGATACCTTTTTTTGTGTTTCTACACTTAGGGGATCGCAGATGAATTTGTCTCGCAGAGAATCTGCCAGTCCTGCCTCGAATTGGCAGTGTAGGGTATCAACAATCTCCTCAAAATTCTTGTCCATCGGTTCGGCTGGAGTGATTAAGTTTCTTAACAGCTTGTATGTCTTTGCGCCCATTAGATCCAGAAGCACTGAAGCTTTTTTTTCATCTTGTATTCCATTTGCGGTGCAATATACATCCACTCTTTCCACATATGTGGTCCAATCCTCTATCTCGTTATCAATAACATCAATATTGCCAAAATTAGGCTCTCTTTTGCTATCAAAAGCATCAATATTGTCAGACTTAGGCATTTCAGCAAAGATATGGCGCTTCCCGCGCTTTTTTTTTCTTTTCTGTAGCAAAGATATGGCGCTTCCCGCACTTTCCCGCCGCTGCTGCCGATAACAACGCTGTTTACTGCAGTTCCCGTTCTCTTTATGTTTTTTAATTTACTGTTGGAGACTCGTTCCCGCCGGAGGTCTGAACGCTGACCTGCTTGCCACGCTGGCCGTCTCCCGAGTGCTCCCTCCCAGTCCGTTATTGCTTGCCTCCGATTTTGCTGCCTGTCTCAGCTGTAGAGCCCGCCGCTGGAGCCCCAGCCTGACGCCCAGGAAGGATTAGCGCAGTACCTGCCACCAGCTTGGCCAGCTGGTGAAACCACAGCTTTTCTCACTTCCTTGAGTCTTCTGGACGCCGGAGGAATCGATGTCCTTGAAGTGCTGCCGAATTGCAGGTAAGTCCGTTTCCACTTCGTCGCCACTGTAGTGTCCGTGTGTTGATAAAGACACTGAAGACAGGAGTTGGTTCATAGGTATTTACTAAGCAAAGTCTGGGGGGGGGGGGGGGGGTGCTTTCTAAAGGATATACACAATACACAGGCTTATATAGCCCAAGTGGCAATTACCGGCATTACGCACACCTGGGGCTCTTAAAGGCACATACACCACAATCCCCATTCATACTTTTGATGGGTCTACGTGGAGAGACCTGTCAAAAGTGTGAAATCAGGAAGTAACTATTCAGGGGATATGAGGACAAAGCTCTTGTTTGGGATTTGGAATGAATGGTCGGGCTTTATCTTAATACAAAGCACCTGCTTTTTAAACAGTCGCCTCCGAATGGACAGAGTGCAGCATCTTTCTGCCTTGTCACAACAGGCCAGCCTTGAAACATGTTTATCTCATGGGACATCCATTAACAGCAGTTAATATCAAAAAAGGATTGTTCAGAATGTTGTTTACATACTCCATCCACTAATAGGTTTGTTACCCACTTGGCTGTGTTGAAATATAATATAAAAACTGTAAATATCAATTTGACAGTAACATTATAATAGAAGTTTAAAGTTGCTTAATTTACTCTTTGTAATCTCGAAGATTACAGTTTCAGGAGGATTCCTTGTATTTAAGTATGAAGATTAACAGCTAATCTTCATAAACACTATTTTCCGTTACACTACTAATCATGCAACCAGTTCTTTCAATAAAGGCAGTCAATTTGTTTAATTGGAAATATTTATCTGGAAGTAGACAGGCGGGGGATGTTTAAAATAAGGATGATTTAACCATTTAAAAGTCAGTTTGGAAGGAAAGGTGTTTTTACCTCTGGAAGCATACAAGTCAATCCTATACTGATTGGATGAGGTCTCCTCTCTGCTAATAGTTTAAGTCCCAAGGGAGAAAAGACTGGACACCTGTATCAAATGACTGCAATCCATAGCATGCTTGCCATAACTCTCAACAAATCGTCACTGGTACCCTAGTGCAGTACAGTGTGCTCTACAAAGGTTAGGTTTAAGGAATATAATTGGAACAAAGTAGAGGATGCTTTTCTCTGGGTTATACCCGATTCAGGATTGCTTATCGTTAATGCAGCCTGCCCAAAAAAAAATGTTCCATTCACCACCATCCCTTATTTTGAGGAGCACGTATATTCACAACAAAAACAATAAGGGGGAACAGGATGGTGGTTTCCTCATTTACTGTAGTTGAAAAGGGAATCAAACGCTTTGGATGCTTAATCCCAATCACTAATTTACAACACAAAAACAGACCATTCGACCCAACTGGTCTATGCCGGTGTTCGTGCTTCACACACACACACACCTCCTCTCAGCCTAATTTACCTAACCCTATCAGCATACATTTCTATTCCTTTCTCAGTCATGTACTCATCTAGCTTCCCCTTAAATGCATCTATGCTCTTTTGCCTCAACTACTCATGTGGTGCCAAGTTCCACATTCTACCCACTCTCTGGGTAAAGCGGTTTCTCCTGAATTCCCTATTGGATTTATTAGTGACTACCTTATATTCATGACCTCTAGTTTTGGATTCACCCACAAGTGCAAACATCTTCTCTACGTCTACCCTATCAAACCCCTTCATAGTTTTAAAGACCTCTATTAGGTCACCGCTCAGTCATCTCTTTTCCAGTCTGTGCAGTCTTTCCTGAAAGTTATTACCTCTCAGTTCTAATAATATCCTTGTAAATCTTTTTTGCACCTTCTCCAGTGCCTCTATATCCTTTTTGCAATATAGAATCATAAAATGATACAGCACAGGTGGTGGCCAATCGGCCCATCGTGTCTGTGTCGGAGACCAGAACTGTGTAGAATACTCCAAGTCTGGTTTAACCAAGGTTCAATACATGTTTAACATAATCTCTTAATTTTTGCTACTTTTAGTGATTTGTGAATCCGTACCCAAGATCCCTTTTCTCTTCTACCCCATTTAGACTCCTATTTTCCAAGGAGTATGTGGCCTCCTTATTCTTCCTACCAAAATGCACCACCTCAAATACAAAAGATATCAATCCAATGATTTAATTAAAACCATGCTTCAATATGCTTTCCATTTTGTGACATTTGAATATTATATATATTATTCAGTAGCCTCCAAAACATTTAAAATCTCCTTCATTTATAACAAGGAATTGCACAACCATCTTAATTCAATCCATTGAAAATTATAGTTACATAATGTGGTCTAATAATGTATGTGCACCGACATGGAATATCCCTGTAATCAGCAGCATATTCTTTCTTGATAAACCTCCACACATAGTTTCAGTATGAGTATCAGCCACCATCAAGGGCATGAAACTCATGACAGTTACTCTCTGCACTGATAGATGGTACTCAGCAATAAGAGCCACAAATTGAACAGAATCATTCATGTTAAAATACATACATGTATATTATAACTACTAACAGATATTTGGGAGTGATTTCAAGGCAGTAATCCAATCATGAGGTTCAAATGGGAGTTATAAGCTGCTCCAGCTTTGCAATGTCATATGGTCCTTTTAATTAGATTGCAGCCCAGTAATCACTCACGGGTATCCACAATTCTACATATAAAATGCAGGGCATCATCAAGGGCCTGATTCTCCCTCAACATACATACATTTGGGAGTGATCCTGCCCAGCCCAAATTGCAAATATTCACAGAAATCCAAGTGTTCCCTCCAGCCCTGTCCTTTACCAAAGAATCATACAGCACAGAAGGAGGTCTTTCGGCCATCATGCCTGTGCCAGCTCTTTGGTAGAACTATCCAATTAATCCCACTCTCCTGCTCTTTCCCCATAGCCCTGTGATTTTTTTCACCAAGTATTTATCCAATTCTCTTTTGAACATTACTAATGAATCTGCTTCCATCAACCTTTCAGGCAGTGCATTCCAGATCAGAACAACTCGCTGTGTAAAAAAAGTTTCCTCATGTTGTCTCTGGTTCTTTTGCCAATCACCTTAAGTCGGTGTCCTTTGGTTACTGACCCGTCTGCCACTGGAAACAGTTTCTCCTTATTTACTCTATCAAAACTATTCATGATTTTGAACAACTCGATCAAATCTCCTCTTAACCTTCTCTGCTCTAAGGAGAAAAACCCCAACTTCTCCAGTCTCTCCACATAACCAAAGTCCCCCATCCCTAGTACCATTCTAGTAAATCTCTTCTGCACCCTCTCGAAGGCCTTGACAGCCATCCTAAAGTATGGTGCCCAGAATTGAACTGACACCTAGTAACCAGTGTTTTATAAAGGTTTAGTATAACTTCCTTGCTTTTGTAATCTATTCCTCTATTAATAAAGCCAAGGATCCCATGTGATTTTTAACAGGGTTCTCAACTGGTCCTGCCACCAAAATCCTGCACCCCCTTTAAAATTGTACCATTTAGTTTATATTGCCTCTCCTCATTCATCTGGCCAAAATGAATTGCGTCACACTTCTCTACATTAAACCTCATCTTCCATGTGTCTGCTCATTTTACCTGTCTGTCTATGTCCTCCTGAAGTCTGTTATTATTCTCTTCATTGTTTACTACATTTTGTATCATCCGCAAACTTTGAAATTATGCCCAGTCTACTCATCAAACTTGCTTTTTAGGCAGCAGCCATTTTATTTTAGGTGAAATCTGTTGTTCATTAAGCATATATTTAATGTTAATTTAACTCTTATATTTCACAAATATTTGTCATCAAGCTGGTTGGTTCCATTGAAATACTTCAAGCACACTTGAACAAATGTTCTACCAAATCAACGCAAACTCAACAGACATTGACCCATGTTATCTGTGGCACAGTTTCCTTGTCTGCCATCCAGATGGTTGGAAAGAACAAAATGTAATGATTGAATGAAATTCTAAATATGTAGAACTCATTTACACCAGCTGTAATTCAGTGATAACACAGACTAGTCACATCAATTGTCAAGCGCAAACATCAAGGGGTCACATTTGGCATCTGTTTAAAATGAAGAGATATGGATTCCAGCTGATTAATTAGCTACCCCTACAGAAGAGCACTGAATTAGTTCTGCTGAGTGTTCAATTAGTTGAATCAGTTTTAGGTGAAATATTCAACTTAAGAGAATAGAACATTGAATTTTCCATCAGATTGGTATGCTGTACTACATATTTGCAAGGGCAAGGTGTCACCATTATAAGATAATCATAACAGAAGCTCTTATACTCTGCATGGGTACATTTTATATTAGTGCTCACAATACTGTGTGTGTTGTCCATTATTAAATTGCAAGCTATACAATAGCTAGATGCTGTTATGCCTGGCTAGACCTGGCTTTGTGAATTGTTTAAAAAAGGTATTATTGGGGCACACTTTCTGAGCACTATTTCAAAGGAATAATTATAACTGCATTCACGAGCTGACAGAGTCAGCTAACAGCTACTTTTGCTTCCTCATTATTCCTAATATGTTGCCTGCTTTATACTCATCACTGATTGTTTGCCATCTTCAAGGTTCCAGTGGGCATTATCTGCAAAATTCCTTTGCCCTTCATTTCAACAACAATTTGCATTTATAAAGTGCCTTTAAAAGTACTAAAATGTCCCAAGGCGCTTCACAGGAGCGTTATGAAACAAAATTTGACACCGAGCCATATAAGGAAATATCAGGACAGGAGCTTGGTCAAAGAGGTAGGTTTTAAGGAGCGCCCTAAAGGAGGAGAGAGGTGGTGAGGATAGGGGGGTAATTCCAGAGCTTGGGGCCTAAATGACTGAAGGCACGACCGCCAATGGTGGAGCAAAGAAAATCGGGGATGCACTAGAGGCCAGAATTGGAGGAATGCAGAGTTCTTGGGCTGGAGGAGATTACAGAGATAGGGAGAGGCAGGCCATGGAGTGATTTGAACACAAAAGGATAAGAATTTTAAAATTGTGGCGTTGCTGGACCAGGTGCCGGTATAGGTTGGCGAGCACAGGGGTGTTGGGTGAACAAGACTTGGTGCGAGTTAGGATACACTCAAATGTATGACAAATGCATTAAAGATCTATAAAAAATAAAAATGGAAACATTGCCGAGTGCAGACACATAATATGCCATCATTGGCTTTCAGCATCAAAAAGGCTACTGATCTGTTGGACAGATCCAGTCAGATGAAATAAGTAAATCTGACACTGAGTGAAGTGCCAACACATTTGGTATTGTCACAACAGAGCAATGCAGAAAATAGAAAGGGAATGAGAAGAGGCTGCATGTAGGTTTCCAAAAGCAATTTAAATTTCTCGAAAAGGTTTCTGCAGCGGTGTATTTCTAATTTTCAAAAGAAAGTATTTCAATCTTTTACTCAAATGGTTTTCCAGTTATTGCAGGACTCAAGGGTGTATTTTTTTAAAGAAATTAGCTCAGTATTTAATTAAAATAATCTTTCTACAAGTAATTCTGCCTATTTTCATTAAACACAAGAGACTGGGGCTCAGGTTCCCACCCTCACTACTCTATAAAAGGAGAGTAAGACAGTTTTCGTGGTGAGACTCTGAAATATTAATTAACTAAGAAAATGCAGTGCTGATGTCCGCTCGATTTAATTTACAACAGTTCATAATGACAACACTGACAAAATATCGCAGACGTTTCAGATAGTGTGTGAAAAAGAGAAATTGAATTGTTGTTGGAATAATTCTATGTCCAAATCAAAATTGATTGTTTCTATTCTGTAGTTCTTCAGAGACTGCACAGATCAGGAGTTAAGCCAATTCTGGAGTATGGTTAAAAAAAAACTGCAGATGCTAGAAATCTGTTCTGATGAAAGGTCACAGGCCTGAAACGTTGGGCTGGATTTTGCCGGTGCTCAAAGTGCAGGTTTGGAGGTGGGTCCGCTGTCAAAATAGCAAAGATTGACAGCGGGTAGGAAACCCGCTGTCAACCCACCTCCACGCGAGTCTCCCAGGTGTCGGGTCTGTCTGCAGAGAACTGACCCAACACCAAGCGGCGGGGGAGACAATTGAGATCATTAAATGGCTTGTTAACAGCCAACTAAATGTTATTTTGCGGCTACCTTCCAATTTTAGGTGCTCCCCCACGGGTTACCTGCTGCTCAGGGAACACGCCAGCTCACCCTGTCATGAGTTGAGTCTGCTTTAATGTATCTGATAAGCTGACAGCTGCAGAAGTGGTGTAAAGGATGCGATGTTGCAGATGTTCAGTTTCAGAGTGCAGAAACTGTTGGGTTTTTTTTTATTCGCTTATGGGATCTCGGCGTCGCTGGCAAGGCCAGCATTTATTGCCCATCCCTAGTTGCCCTTGAGAAGGTGGTGGTGAGCCACCTTCTTGAACCGCTGCAGTTCTTGTGGTGAAAGTACTCCCACAGTGCTGTTAGGTACGGAGTTCCAGGATTTTGACCTAGCGACGATGAAGGATTGGCGATATACTTCGAAGTCAAGATTGTGGGTGACTTGGAGGGGAACTTGGAGGTGGTAGTGTTCCCATGCACCTGCTGCCCTTGTCCTTCTAGGTGGAAGAGGTCGCGGGTTTGGGAGGTGCTGCTGAAGAAGCCTTGGCAAGTTGCTGCAGTGCATCTTGTAGATGGTACACACTGCAGCCACGGTACGCCGGTGGTGGAGGGAGTGAACGTTTATGGTGGTGGATGGGGTGACAATCAAGCGGGCTGCTTTGTCCTGGATGGTGTCAAGCTTCGAGTGTTGTTGCAGCTGCACTCATCCAGGCAAGTGGAGAGTATTCCATCACACTCCTTACTTGTGCCTTGTAGATGGTGGAAAGGCTTTGGGGAGTCAGGAGGTGAGACACGCGCTGCAGAACACCTAGCCTCTGACCTGCTCTTGTTGCCACAGTATTTATGTGGCTGGTCCAGTTAAGTTCCTGGTCAATGGTGACCCCCAGGATGTTGATGGTGGGGGATTCGTCGATGGTAATGCCGTTGAATGTAAAGGGGAGGTGGTTTGATTCACGCTTGTTGGAGATAGTCATTGCCTGGCACTTGTGTGGCGCAAATGTTAACCGCCATTTATCAGCCCAAGCCTGAACGTCATCCAGGTCTTGTTGCATGCGGGCATGGACTGTTTCATTATCTGAGGAGTTGTGAATGGCGCTGAACACTGTGCAGTCATCAGCAAATATCCCCATTTCTGACCTTATGTTGGAGGGAAGTTCATCGATTAAGCAGCTGAAGATGATTAGGCCTAGGACACTGCCCTGAGGAACTCCTACAGCGATGTCCTGGGGCTGTGATGATTGACTTTCAATCACCACAACCATCTTCCTTTGTGCTAGGTATGACTCCAGCCAGTCGAGCGTTTTCCCGATTCCCATTGACATCATTTTACTAGGGCTCCTTAATGCCACACTCGGTCAAATGCTGCCTTGATGTCAAGGGCAGACACTCTCACCTCACCTCTGGAATTCAGCTCCTTTGTCCATGTTTGGACCAAGGCTGTAATGATGTCAGGAGCCGAGTGGTCTTGGCGGAACACAAACTGGGCATCAGTGAGCAGGTTATTGGTGAGTAAGTGCCGCTTGATAGCACTGTTGATGACCCCTTCCATCACTTTGCTGATAATTGAGAGTAGACTGATGGGGCGGTAATTGGCTGGGTTGGATTTGTCCTGCTTTTTGTGGATTGGACATACCTGGGCAGTTTTCCACATTGTCGGACAGATGCCAGTGTTGTAGCTGCACTGGAACAGCTTGGCTAGAGACGCAGTTAGTTCTGGAGCACAGGTCTTCAGCACGATAGCCGGGATGTTGTCAGGGCCTAGCGAGAGGGTGTGAGTACAGGAACAAGGATGTCTTGCTGCAGTTGTACAGGGCCTTGGTGTGACCACATCTTGAGTATTGTGTGCAGTTTTGGTCACCTTATCTGAGGAAGGATGTTCTTGCCATGGAAGGAGTGTAGCGAAGATTCACCAGGCTGATACCTGGGATGGCAGGAATGACGTATGAGGAGAGATTGGGTCAATTGGGCTTGTACTCGCTGGAGTTTAGAAGAATGAGAGGGGATCTCATTGAAACTTATAAAATTCTAACAGGACTAGACAGACTAGATGCAGGAAGGATGTTCCCGATGGTCGGAGAGTCCAGAACCAGGGGTCACAGTCTAAGGATAAGGGGTAAGCCATTTAGGACAGAGATGAGGATGAATTTCTTCACCCAGAGAGTGGTGAACCTGTGGAATTCTCTGCCAAAGAAGGCAGTAGAGGCCAATTCATTAAATATATTCAAGAAGGAGTTGGATATATTTCTTAAGGCTAAAGGGATCAAGGGATATGGAGAGAAGGCAGGAAAAGGGTAATGAATTTGGATGATCAGCCATGATCTCATTGAATGGCGGAGCAGGCTCGAGGGGCCGAATGGCCTACTCCTGCTCCTATCTTCTATGTTTCTATGGCCCATAGCCTTTGCTGTATCGAGTGCGCTCAACCGGTTCTTGATATCACGTGGAGTGAATCGAATTGGCTGAAGACTTGATTCTGTGATGGTGGGAACCTCGGGAGTGGGCCGATATGGATCATCCACTCGGCACTTCTGACTGAAGATGGTTGCAAATGCTTCAGCCTTGTCTTTTGCACTCACGTGCTGGGCTCCACCATCATTGATGATGGGAATATTCATGGAGCCTCCTCCTCCCGTTAGTTGGTTAATGGTCCACCACCATTCATGATTGGATGTGGCAGGACTGCAGAGCTTTGATCTGATCTGTTGATTGTGGGATCGCTTAGCCCCATCTATAGCATGCTGCTTCTGCTTTTTAGCATACATGTAGTCCTGTGTTGCAGCTTCCCCAGGTTGTCACCTCATTTTTAGGTACGTCTGGTACAGACTGGCAGCGGCATTCCGGAGCCACATCACGTTTCAAAAAGTGACGCGGGCAAGAGGAAGCAGCTGATTGGGTGACCAGGTGAGTATTTATACTACTCTATAGTTTGACAGTTAAGATTAATAGCTTATAAAGTTTAGAAGGTCTTAATTTTTGTGGTTATACTTTCTACGGTCCCTGTTGTGTATTGGGGATTGCTAGTAACCAAGGGCCCTTAAGTATATCATTTAATTGTAGTGTAATTAGTGGCATTGATTTGATTAATTAATTAATTAAAATTAAATTAAAAGGGTAAGTCATGGCAGGACAGCTCGGCCCCGTGACATGCTCCTCCTGCGCTATGTGGGAAATCAGGGACACTTCCCGTGTCCCTGACAAACATCTGTGCGGGAAGTGTATCCAGCTGCAGCTACTGACAGACCGCATTGCGGCGCTGGTGCTGAGAATGGATACACTTATAGACCGGTAAGTCTGACATCGGTAGTGGGGAAAATGCTAGAGTCCATTATAAAAGATGTAATAGCAGAGCACTTGGAAAACAGTGACAGGATCGGACAAAGTCAACATGGATTTACAAAAAGTAAATCATGCTTGACTAATCTACTGGAATTTTTTGAGAATGTAACTGGTAGAATAGATAAGGGAGAACCAGTGGATGTGGTGTATTTGGACTTTCAGAAGGCTTTTGATAAGGTCCCGCATAAGAGATTGGCGTGCAAAGTTAAAGCACATGGGATTGGGGGTAAGGTACTGTCTTGGATAGAGAACTGGTTGGCAGACAGGAAGCAAAGAGTTGGAATAAACGGCTTTTTCCGAGTGGCAGGCAGTGACTAGTGGGGTACCGCAGGGATCGGTGCTAGGACCCCAGCTATTCACAATATATATGAATGACCTAGACGAGCGAACTAGATGTAATATCTCCAAGTTTGCAGACGACACAAAGCTGGGTGGGCGTGTGTGCTGTGAGAATGATGCAGAGAAACTCCAGTATGATTCGGACAGGTTGGGTGATTATACTGCATCTGCCATGCATCTGCCCAATGTGGATAAAGGTGAGGTTATCCACTTTGGTGGCAAAAACAGGAAGGCAGATTATTATCTGACCGGCAATAGATTGGAAAAAGGGGAAGTGCAATGAGACCTGGGTGTCCTTGTGCACCAGTCGCTGAAGGCAAGCATGCAGGTGTAGCAGGCGGTTAAGAAAGCAAATGGGCCTTGGTGAGACCACACCTTGAGTACTGTGTGCAGTTTTGGTCGCCTTATCTGAGGAAGGATGTTCTTGCCATGGAGGGAGTGCAGCGAACATTCACCAGACTGATACCTGGGATGGTAGGAATGACGTATGAGGAGAGATTAGGTCGATTAGACTTCTATTCACTAGAGTTTAGAAGAATGAGAGGGGATCGCATTGAAACTTATAGAATTCTAACAGGACTAGACAGACTAGATGCAGGAAGGATGTTCCCGATGGCAGGGGAGTCCAGAACCAGGGGTCACAGTCTAAGGATAAGGGGTAAGCCATTTAGGACTGAGATGAGGAGGAATTTCTTCACCCAGAGAGTGGTGAACCTGTGGAATTCTCTACCACAGAAGGCAGTTGAGGCCAATTCATTAAATATATTCAAGAAGGAGTTGGATATATTTCTCAAGGCTAAAAGGATCAAGGGATATGGGGAGAAAGCCGGGACAGGGTACTGAATTTGGATGATCAGTCATGATCTCATTGAATGGTGGAGCAGGCTCGAGGGGCCAAATGGTCTACTCCTGCTCCTATCTTCTATGTTTCTAAGTGCTGCTCCCGGCATGCTCTTCTACACTCCTTATTGAACCAGGGTTGTGGCTTGGTTGTAATGGTAGAGTGAGGGATATGCCCAGCCATGAGGTTACAGATTGTGGTGGAATACAATTCTGCTGCTGTTGATGGCCCACAGCGCCTCATGGATGCCCAATTTTGAGCTGCTAGACCGGTTCTGAATCTCATTTAACATGGAGGTAGTGCCACACAACACGATGGAGAGTGTCCTCAGTGTGAAGACGGGACTTCATCTCCACAATGACTGTGCGGTGGTCACTGCTACCAATACTGTCAGGGACAGTTGCATCTGCAACAGGTAGATTGGTGAGGACGAAGTCAAGTAGTTTTTTCTCTCGTGTTGGTTCTCTCACCACCTGTCGCAGGCCCAGACTGGCAGCTATGTCCTTCAGGACTCGGTGAGCTCTGTCAGTAGTGGTGCTACCGAGCCACTCTTGGTGATGGTTATTGAAGTCCCCCACCCAGAGTAAATTCTGTGCCCTCGCTACTCAGTGCTTCTTCCAAGTGGTGTTCAACATGGCGGAGTACTGATTCATTAGCTGAGAGAGGGCGTTAGGTGGTAATCAGCAGGTTTCCTTGTCCATGCTTGACCTGAAGTCATGAGATTTCATGGGGTCTGGAGTCAATGTTGAGGACTCCCAGGGCCACTCCCTCCTGCCTGTATACCACTGTGCCGCCACCCCTAGTGGGTCTGTCCTGCCAGTGGGACAGGACATACCCAGGGATGGTGATGGAGGAGTTTGGGACATTGGCTGAAAGGTATGATTCTGTGAGTATGACAATGTCAGGCTGTTGCTTGACTAGTCTGTGGGACAGCTCTCCCAATTTTGGCACAATTCCCCAGATGTTGGCGAGGAGGACTTTGCAGGGTTGACTGGGCTGGGTGTGCCACTGCCGTGTCTGTAGCCGGCGCTGAGGTCGATGCCGGGTGATCCGTCCGGTTTCATTCTTATTATGTTTCGGTTAGTTACAACTGAGTGACTTGCTAGGCCATTTCAGAGGGCAGCTAAGAGTCAACCACATTGCTGTGGGTCTGGAATCACATATAGGCCAGACCAGGTAAGGATGGCAGATTTCCTTCCCTAAAAGGACATTAGTAAACCAGATGGGTTTTTACGACAATCCGATACCTCAGTGCTGCAGAACACTGACAGCACAACTGTCAAAATCATTTAGGCCTCAAATGACGTCATCAGACCCACTTCCTGTTAATTGGCCAGGAACCCCGCAAGGCGAGCTTAGCAAGGCCAACCTAGGAAAATCTTTGAGAGGGGCTGCAGACAGGAGTGGGACCGGAACCCGCCATCCAGCTCTCCCACCGCCATCCCTCCTCCGCAGGGAAAATCCAGCCCGTTAACTCAGTTTCTCTCTCTCCAGATGCTGCCTGGCCTACTGAGTATTTCCAGCAATTCCTGTTTTTATTTCTGGAGTATGGTGCGCGGTTTTAGTCACCTTACCTCAAAGCGTATATAGATGTATTAACAAGGGCTCAGAGAAGAGTAACCAAGGCAGATTTAGGCAAAGGGCACTTACTTATGAAGAAAGCTCAAATGATTATTTTCACCAGATAAAAAAAATACTCTGGGAGAAATGTTTCTTCAAAATAAACAAATATACGGAGGAAATTGAAGTCAACAAGCTTTTCAACTTGGACAGCAAACATACGATTAGGAGGCATAGTAAAAAATTCAGAAGCCTTCAGCTATGTCGGCTCAGTGGTTGCATCTCTCCTCTGTGTCAGAATGTGGAGAGTTCAAGCCCCACTGCAGGACTCCAGCATATAATCTAGGCTGGCACTTGAATGTAGTACTGACAGAGCACTGCATTGTCTGAAGTGTGGTCTTTCGGATGAGACAGTAAACCAAAACGCCCATTTGCCTGAGTGGGCACAAAAGATCACATGATACTAATCAAGGGAGAGCAAGGGAGTTCTCCCATTGTCCTGGTCCACATTTATCCCTCAACCAAGACCAGAAGAACAGATTATCTTGTTGTTTATCGAATTGCTATTTATGTGACCATGCTGAGCACAAGCTGGCTGCTGCGGTTTCCTGGATTACAACAGTGACTACACTTCAAAACAGTACAGTATTTCATTGACTGTAAGGCACTTTGGGATGGCCTGAGGATGTGAAAAATGTTATATAAATGCAAGTTTGTTCTTTGAACTATCCGTCAAAATACAAGAAACTGAATTCATCTACTCAAAAAATAAAGAAAATTACAATCAGATATCTATACATTGTTCAAATCCATTCCAGTTATGTAGCTATTTCACAGTCATTAGTTAAGCTTCCAGACACATGTGCCATGACATTTTGTTAATGAGTAGTTCTTTTAGGCAATAGGAAGTCACCATGGTTAGGGCACTGGCTTCCACAGATTACGACACTATTTTCATAGAAAACAGTGATTAAATACTAATGGACTATAAAGATCCCAACCTTCAGGGGACAACTTAATAGTTCTACAAATAAACACAAGTAAACTATATTATTCACAATAGAGACTGAGACCAGTCTCTCCTTTCTACAAGCAAGAAGGCATTCAGTTTTATGAACATTCATTCAGTTTTATCATTAAGTTAGTACTGGTTTTGTCATGAAACTAGTCCCATCAAATAATATTAGAGAATGACAATAAATATGATTCTTGTGATTATTACATTAGTACATACATCACAAGTTAAAAAAAATATACACTTAGCTGCTCATTCATTGAAACATATTAAGATTATTACTTGTATGCAGTTATTTGGCTACTCTGCTTCATTTGCAAAGTAAGATTTCAGGTATGGTAGATTACAGTATTTACTGAACAGATGGTCCTCACTCTGGTTAATAGGCTCTATAATTTGTGCCCACAATTAAAACTATTTTAAGATGTGATAATTGTAATTGAATAGTAAATATTTAATATAAAATTGCATTGCAGCAAAGATTGAGGCTGGGGTGAGAAAGTATATTCATCTGAATTGTCCGACAATTTATAAAGGAAATATCTCTGCACTTAGTGCCTAAGTTGTTTGTTATTCTTGTGTTTTAAGCTTAAACGCTACTGATCAAAAGGTAGCCAAGCAAGCACATATTTTGTAGATGACTCACTCTTCAGTGACATTGAGAAGTTCCACTTTACTGATCTGATGACATGGGAATGCGCCTTCTCTTCACAATTCATGGCGTCACTGAAACACAAGTTTGTTCACAAAATGTCTGCTCTCTGGCTGCCTCTGACTAGCAGTTTTAGAGCAGAAGAGCACAAGGACAATGAAGTTAGAGGCACCAATTAAACATTTAAACATTTAGGGTTATGTGGCAGTTCAAATGCATTTAAAGGCCTCAAGCATCTGTATTACAAACAGTCACTATGTGTCTTATTTATAGAATATGCATAATTAATCTCACAGAAGTAAATGCTGAATCACCTTCTCTACTTCAAAAAAATCCTGCTTGAACCCAATCCTTGCACTTATTCCTTCAGGTAGATCTGAAACTCTGAACTTTGGGGTAAAAACGCATCAGGCAAACTTGTATGCATCTCCACAAATTGAGTGACCCACTGCTTCTTTTAGAACAAGAATATTGATAATCCATCGATGAAAATAATGAATACCTGTATATGTGCATTGTGAATTCCAACATAAAACTCCAATAGAAACATAGAAGATAGGAGCAGGAGTAGGCCATTCGGCCCCTCTAGTCTGCTCCGCCATTCAATACGATCATGGCTGATCATCCAAGTTCAGTACCCTGTCCCTGCCTTCTCCCCATACCCCTTGATCCCTTTAGCCTTAAGAAATATATCCAACTCCTTCTTGAATATATTTAATGAATTGGCCTCTACTGCCTTCTGGTAGAGAATTCCACAGGTTCACCACTCTCTGGGTGAAGAAATTCCTCCTCATCTCAGTCCTAAATGGCTTACCCCTTATCCTTAGACTGTGACCCCTGGTTCTGGACTCCCCGATCATCGGGAACATCCTTCCTGCATCTAGTCTGTCCAGTCCAGTCAGTAATTGAGGGGGTGGGAAGAGGTAAAGTACAAATACATTAATAGTTGAAACATAAAAAGAGATTCCTATCCTCCACAATAAATATAAAATCTCTTTCTACCATAAAATTAGTATTAACTGTACATCAACTTGAAAGCATGAATTTGTGAAAAAAATGATATCCTCAAGGACAAAGGCTGCAGCAAAATCATTCCTGATCTTATATATGCTGCGATATAGCTCAGGTACTTCAGTTAATAAGCTTTTCAACATTTATGAGCTTCTTTACGTGATTTTCTGCTCAGTATTACAAGTGTCTGATCAATATACCAATTTTGTCACATATTATTCCAATACTGAATAATCAAGAAGCAGCAATGAATAATGATTTTGTCACATATTATTCAAATATTGAATAATCAAGAAGCAAGGAACAAATGATCACATTTCTATGACTTACTAAATTAAATAAAACAACACAGGAGACTAAACTGTGTTTGTCTCAATTTTCACCAGCCCAGATGTCTCTCCCAGTGGACTGAATGGGATCACAATTCCCTTTGTGTGAAATCTAGACTTCTTCCACTAGGACAAACCTTCAGAGAGAAATGCAAACAACAGGGTGTACACAGTGGGATATGTTGGTATAATGTAGAAAACCCTCAGTAAACTTGTCAAATGCAATTAAGTAATTATTTTGGCTGTACATCTGGAATCGTTGCACATGAAAAGGCAAAAATTATTTACAATTTGTCAAGGCTTATAAATGACCAAAATAACAACAGAAAATGCTGGAAAAACTCAGCAGGCCAGGCAACATCCGTGGAGAGAAATTAGAGTCGACGTTTCGGGTGAACCCTTTTTCAAAACTGGAAAGGAAATTAAATAGATCGAAGGCAGGGCTGCGATAGAACAAAAGAAGTAAAGAGACATTATGAGGTATTCAAAACCAGACAAGATGGTGATAGGACTAGTGGAGACAAAAGACGGCTCAGATTAGGTGTGAAGTGTACTGGCAGAATGAGAGACAGCTGCCATGTGGGAGAGAGAAAAAAAAGGAAAGGGGGAGTGGGGGAGGGAAAACCCAAAACAAAGGGGTGGAAAAAAACTATAAGTAAAAATGTAATAGGGGCCGAGGTTATGATCTGAAATTGTTGAACTCGATATTGAGTCCGGAAGGCTGTAAAGTGCCTAATTGGAAGATGAGGTGCTGTTCCTCGAGTTTACGTTGAGCTTCCGTGGAACAATGCAAGAGGCCAAGGACGGTGAGGTCCGAGTGGGAATGGAGCGGTGAATTAAAATGACAGGCGACCGGAAGCTCGGGGTCACCCTTACGGACTGAACGGAGGTGTTCCACAAAGCGGTCACCCAATCTGCGTTTGGTCTCCCCAATGTAGAGGAGACCGCATCGTGAGCAACGAATACAGTATACTCGATTGCAAGAAGTACAAGTAAATCGCTGATTCACCTGGAAGGGGTGTTTGGGGCCCTGGACAGTGGGAAGGGGGGAGGTATAGGGACAGGTGTTACATCTCCTACGCTTGCACGGGAAGGTGCCAGGCGAAGGGGAAGGGCTGTTGGGGGTGATAGAGGAGTGGACTAGGGTGTCTCGGAGGGAGCGGTCCCTACGGAATGCTGAAAGGGGAGGGGAGGGGAAGATGCGTTTGGTGGTGGGATCACTTTGGAGGTAGCGGAAATGGCGGAGGATGATCCGTTGGATGTGGAGGCTATCGTACTTATAAATGACCAGCAAGTAGCACATAATACCTAGGATTGCTGAATAGACAATTCACTCATAGAAAGGAGAACAAATGCAATGGCTAACACTTGAAGGATTATAATGGCAGGCTGAAAGAATCATCAAATAATAGGGGATAAAATAGCCATTTCAGCAAGAGCTTTGTAAATGGTTTATTGCAGGGTTGTTGAACTTGTGGACCTGGGGTCACATGAAGTCCCTGAGCCTGGGTAATCTAGCCCTTGAAATAACTCAGCTCAGTTGCACTTATATTTCTGGTTTATCTTGTTTGGTCTTGGAGGTTTGGAAAGGACTTTTCTTTGGCTGTTCCTCATTGATGGTATTGTAATTTAGGCTTTATCCAAGATTTGTTACTATCAGCAACTTGAGATGTATGCAATGTAATGGAAACATGGATTTAAACTCTATGGTGGTTATTTTGACTTTGGGCGATATCGATTCAACTGCCCTATATAGCCCACTAAGGCAAAATGGTTGGATACGCCTGGTTTATGACATCCTAGAAACACCCAAATATGTAAAAATGTGATTTTCCAGTATGTACTCGGTCTTTATTCTATGCCTAATTTGAAGTGCACATAAAGTCCACATTTATAGATGCTTTGGATTTAACTGTGCCACCTAAATGAAGTGAATTTAGTTGCATTAACTTCAGTTTGGGATAGAAACTAGAGTACTTGGCATTACAACCATGTGTATCATGTGATGCATGTCTTTCATTGGGTAAATGTATTATGTAAACAATACTTCAGAAACAGGATTACACTGGGATCATCACAAAGTGAGCAACAACAACTTGCATTTATATAGAATAAAAATAACAGAAAATGCTGGAAACACTCAGCAGGTCAGGCAGCATCCGTGGGGAGAGAAACCGAGTTAACGTTTCAGGTCTGTAACACTACGTCAGAACTAACAGGTTTTAAGCAGGTGCAGGGGCAGGGAAGAACAAAATGGACGGTCTGTGATAGGGTGGAAGGCAGGAGTAGTTAAATGTTGCAAATGGGGACGGGGTGAGAGCAGCACGGTAGAGGGGAATCCTTTTTCCTCAACCGAGGATTCCCCTCTACCTTGGTTGACATGGCCCTCGACCGTGTCCGTTCCATTTCCCGCACTTCTGCTCTCACCCCTGCCCCTCCTTCCCAGAACCACGATAGGGTTCTCCTTGTCCTCACCTTTCACCCCACCAGCCTCCACATTCAAGAGATCATCCTCCGCCATCTCCAGCGTGATCCCACCACCAAACACATCTTCCCCTCCCCTTTCAGCATTCCGAAGGGACCGCTGCCTCCGCAACACCCTGATCCACTCCTCAATCACCCCCAACAGCCCCATCCCTTCCCACGGTACCTTCCCGTGCAAGCGCAGGAGATGCAACACCTGCCCTTTTACCTCCTCCCTTCCCACTGTCCAGGGTCCCAAACATGCCTTCCAGGTGAAACAGCAATTTATTTGTACTTCTGGCAATCTAGTATACTGTATTTGCTGCTCCCGATACGGTCTCCTCTACATTGGGGAGACCAAACGCAGATTGGGTGACCGCTTTGCGGAACACCTCCGTTCAGTCCGTAAGGGTGACCTGAGCTTCCTGTCACTTTAATTCTCTGCTCCACTCCCACTCTGTCCTCGGGCTCTTGCACTGTTCCAATGAAGCTCAACGTAGGCGCGAGGAACAGCACCTCATCTTTCTATTTGGCACTTTATAGCCTTCTGGACTCAACATTGAGTTAAACAATTTCAGACTATAACCTCTGCCCCTATTTTTTCAGGCGGCAGCTGTTGATGATTCTGCCATCTGCAACATTTAACCACTTCTGCCTTCCAGTACAGCTGCCAATTGTGGAGCAATTAAAATAGGGGATGCGCAATAAGCCAGAGTTGAAGGAGGGCAGATATCTCGGAGGGTTGTAGGGCTGGAGGAGGTTACAGAGATAGAGAGGGGCGAGGCCATGGAGTGATTTGAAAACAACAATGAAAATTTTAAAATAGAGGCCAGACTGTGAGCCAGTGTAGGTCAGCGAACATAGGGGCGATGGGTGAACAGGGCTTGGTGCAAGTTAGGGTACGGGCTTTGGTGCGAGTTAGGGTACGGGCAACAAATCCAAATCTAAGTCAGCTATATTGCACATCCTGTTCATTTTACAAAAGCTCTGGAAAGAGATTCCTGGACACTTAGCCCAGTAGTTATAGAGTTCGTAGATTGGGCTGACCTAACTTTCAACTTCCCAACTCCCACTGGATTCTGGTTACTAGTTCTTAACCAAAATACCACAGAGAAATGAAAAAATAATGTGCTCCATCCCAGAAATCTGCTGGTTAAAATAAATATGACAACCAGGGACAACTGTGGGTTACCTAAATGTAAAAACAAAAAGGTCCCAAATCAGCTTTGATTTCTTGGATTGTCCCTAAATTTGCCAGACTATTCTGCATCTCAGACTTGTCCAGTTTCGCCCCAGATCTAAGCCAGCTGTGGTAGAACAGGTGGCTTTCTGGGAGCCATGAAAGATTCCTCGGGAAATCCTTTGGAGCTGTCTCTACTCAGCTCCGAATTTCATTCACAGCACAAAAGGACACTGAAATTCAGCCTAATTGGGAGATCGAAGACCTTTAGGACCTGCGGGGAAACGGAGTGAAAATGAGTGAAACTTTTCCTAATAAGACTCGCTAAAAGCCGAAGTCCGCCAAATACGTATGGATAAAAGTCGGATTTAAATATTGATTGGATGGCTTTTGCCATTCACTGTGAAAGATTCTCATCACTGGCTTGCAATCTCACTGGTCAGTACGTGGGGGAGTGCAGGCAGCGCTGCCATTTTGAGCAGTGTGGATTATTCTAAAAAGGCTACAGCTTTAATTCCTCTTATCCTCAAACCAAAACCTTTGTTTCTGCTGAAGCGAACCCATACGGGAACCGTCCCAATTTTGATAGAATAAAGGAGTAAGCCCAAGGCTGTTAGTTATAACCCAGCTGGTAGCAATGATCAAGAGGGGGGGGGGGGGGGGGGGACGGGACGGGACCCACAGGGTATTTAGTCATTCACAGACATCCAATATAAAATAACAAGCTGTTTTACCGCAGGTCACGCTCGTTGTCCCGTGGCTTTCGGAGTATAAAACTGACAGATTTCATCAGCATGAATGTCAAGGTGGCTCAGATTGTTCGGCTTGTCTCAGTGGATTTTTTTTTTGCTAGTGTTTAGCATCCTTTTCGTTAAAAATGTAATGGACATTCCCTACCCTTTAAAAACAGATCTATCCCACAGTGGAAGTTAAGGTCAGTGATTATGATGACCCGAATTTACAAAAACATTGACATATTCCCATCGCTCATTTTACACCGCCGTTACCTAAGCGAAGCTGCCCAATCTTTAAACTTTTGCGAACATGAGAGAAAAAATCCCCTTGTTAATTCCGAAAGAATGACTCCTCAGATCTAGTACACTGGCATCCAATCAATCTGTTTCATTTCTGTAGGAGTCTAAGTACCAAAACCCAGGGTGATTCTGCATGAATTCCCTCTTAGTTCCACACCATCGCGACTAATAACCCGTACTGCGAATTCTGTGTTGCTTCTGATTTACGACCACCCTCCATTCCTTCACCAGAAGAAAACGGAACTTCAAAGAAAAAAAATCACTGGGTCTGCAGTTTTTTTTTAGAACGCCCCCCAATCTGGCGTGTTTATCGCGAAGCGAAATAAAACTTCGAAACATAAAACCAAATGACCCATTGTATTTCGACCATTAAACCCGTATTGTGTGACTGCACTCTCTTAGGTAGGATTTATGTACCCTTTTCGATAATGCAGCAGTTTTCAAAGGCTCCACATAAATCATGCACCATTAAATTGGCTGAAGCAGCATGGTACATTACAGCTGTTATCCCAACCGTGAGACTGGGGTTTGTGCTCATCTTGACGTTGTCCATTGTAAACCTGATGCTATTCAACTTCAACTCATCCTTTCGCTGCTGTCTTATCTGTTAAACTTCATATCTGCCCCCTCACCACACCATTCAACCAGATGTTTATGTAAATCTAAAAGCAACTAAATTACAGCTATTAAGCAGAAATGCCATACATCTGCTTTGAGTTTCAAATACACTTGTTTAAGTAATTGAATGAGCTTAATGCAAATTGTGGGGAAAATGCATCACTACTGTATATACACACACACAAACAGAAATGTAAGGCTTGGAGATGATGAACTGATCTATGGGCATCCTTTAACAGGTTAGCCATTTGTTGTCACTGGCAACAATAAATAAAAGTCCAATATTTATTCAAATATTGTTGGAAAAGGAGCTGAATTTTGCGACATCCCTTCAAGGATTCCAAAAGCTAATCTGTGCAGACTGGTTTTCTAAAATTCACCCAAACGCGGCGCCCGTGGTGAGGCCAAGGATGTCCTTATCGGTCCTAATGGAGACGAGACAATTAGTTCAAATAGTGATACCAAGTTTCTTTCAGCTGGGAGCCATTTATTCACGTGACATATTTGTGCAGTTGCAACAACTCCAAAGGTTCCATGTACATTACACGTGCAAACGTATCTTGACGCGTATTATAACTCAGCACGAGGACTCCGTATTCATTCTGCATTATTAGCATTTATTTCCCTCTCTCCAAGAAGTGACTGAAAACTAATATAGCGCGAAACTTAAAACTCGTGCTGGCTTTTTGAACTATCTGTCATATGCAAGGTGTGACTGAAGGTCTAACAGTGACAGTAAGGTTACAGCAATTGGATACAACTCTCCTTTTTAAACTCCTATTTTGGATCAAATACACAATACTGTAATTGAAACGAGTATCAGAATTGCAGCACATCGGGGCCGCAAAACGGGTGGTAGCGGATCCGCCGCCCGATTTTCCTAATTTTCCCAAGGTGTTGTGTTTACGCCTTTTAGAAGTCACTCATCCGACTGTTAGCATTATGCACGTCCCATTAAAGTATAAAACATACAGTTTAGTATAAACAACAGAAAATGCTGGAAAAACTCAGCAAGTCAGGCAACATCCGTGGAGAGAAATTTGAGTTGACGTTTCGGGTTTGACCCTTCTTCAAAACTGGAGAGAAAAGGAACTAGATCGAAGGCAGGGCTGCGATCGGACAAAAGAATAAAAGAACCAAAAGAAGTAAAAGAGATTAGAAGCTAGACGAGATGGTAATAGGCTGTGATTAGGTGTAAAGTGTACTGGCAGGGCAAAAGATAGCTGCCAGGTGTGAGAGAGAAACAAAAGGAAAGGGGGGGGGGAAAGGAGTGGAATAACACTGGTTACGCTTGCGCTTAGCGAGGGTCAGATAAGACAGAGTCAGGGACAGGAAAGGCGCTAATTAACGCCTCAATTTCTCACTTTTACTCCGATGCGATCTTCAGGCTCGGATTTTAATGAAGCTTTTCCTGCACTTGGGAGTATATTTTGCCCCTTACTTAGACGCTGAAGTAGCTACCACGCGATTCTGAGCACCCATACAAAACTAAACTCTAGCCTATTTTGATAATTCATGAAATTGCTGAGAGTCGAGTTGCTCCTGATTGAATTCACTGTATTATGTGGGAGGGGGAGCTCAGGAGGAATAACGTGACTATGTCACGTGTGACAAGAATCGAGCCTTCATTCGGTTATCCGGACAGGTCTCTCACCAGCCGGAGCGAGTAATGAAGTTCTGAGGAGGGGGGTCAATATCCCGAATCACGGGTTGGGTTGTGCATAATTTTATCCAGACGCAAATGTAGCGGCCAATTTCACAAGTAAACAAATTGCAAGTAGTTTGAGAGGCAGGTTTTGCATCGATTTGAATATATTCTAGCGTCTTGATTAGTACTCCCTGCCAACAACCCGCTGCTTTTTTAAAAATTCCATGGGGACTGAGCTTACCAAAGGTTATGTTTTAAATAGTTGTTCGGGTCGGTGAGTTCCACATCTTATCCCAGGGAACCGACAGTCGCCACGTGATGGTGCACATCAGCCCAAAATGCGCTTATGTCCATAATCGCTCTCCTCGGTGCAAGAGTTCACAGCAATGGATTCATTAATTCATCTTTACACCAATGTCACAGTGCGATAATAATACAATAACGCGCGTTACGTAAATGTGAACGTTTCTGGCAGCAGTTCTACCGAGTTTTATATTAAAATACCAGCGTCCAGAGTATGCCTGCCAACCCGTCCCGGATACTATTTCCTGCTACAACCGACAGACCACAAATACACAGTAAAAAAAAAACATGTACAATGTTTCGGTCGCTGACGGCGGTGCGAGCGAGGGTCACCCCCTCACCGCACGGTCCCCGCCGGCCGAGACTTCTCCTCACCCACCTCTGTTTGCAAGGACGCTGCAAAGCCAGCCGGTGACCAAAAGAAACGCGCTTTTCTGGGCGCACGATGTTCTCAGCTGCATGACGGCCACACGTTGACACTGATTTTTTTGTTTTCCTTCCCCCCTCGAGATCCTCCTTTGACACCGTGTCGAAAATGAAAACGGGCGCGATTCAACGATGAAGCCAGCAACTCTGCACCGGCCACTACTCGCCGCATTAAAGGAAGAGAGAAACACAGATTAGCGCAGCCCGGGACCACGGCGACGTCACGGAGAGTAGAGCTAGAGATTCATACATATTCATTGCTAACATCAAGTCCCCAACTCCTGTCACACCCAGTGAGGGGCCACATGGCGCGTCCTTACTGTCATCCCCATCTCCTTCACTGGGCTGCCTCCTCATTCAAACGTGTTCCCTTCATTTATCTCATCCACCTATAATAATCCAGAGTCAAATCTGGCACCAATTGCTTGTATTGCTGGCCATTTTCTGCATAGATTCAATTTAGAAGTTTAAAAGCGCCGGAACCAATATTTGTTGCACTATGATGTATATCTGGCGGTAAACATTCATTTGTTCTGAATGAGAGATTGTAATGAACACAGATAGTGCTCCCGGGAACAGTTCAGTCCATCTTTATAACGTGAAGAAATCAAAAAGCAGAAAAGTTGACGCCTTTAAAGACTGGGCTAAAACAACAACAACTTGCATTTACATGGCGCCCTTAACGGAGTAAAACATTACAAGGGCTTCACAGGAGCGCAATCAGACAGTAAATTACACCGAGCCAAAAAGGATATTAGGACAGTGACTAATTGCTTGATCAAAGAGGGATGTTTTAAGGAGCTGATTGAAGGAGGAGAGGTGGAGAGGTTTTGGAATGGAATTCCACAGCTTAGAGATGGCTGAAGGCATGGCTGTCAATGGTGAAGCAAAGGAAGTGGGGATGCACAAGAGGCCAGAGTTGGAGGAACATAGAGTTCTCAGAGGGTTGTCGGGCTGGAAGGGAGGGACGAGGCCATGGAGGGATTTGAATACGAGGATGAGAACTTTGCTGGACACAGCAAGCACTGGGGTGATGGGTGAATGGGGCTTGGTGTGAGTTAGGATACGGGCAACAGAGTTTTGGATAAGCTGAAGTTTACAGAGGGTGGTAGGTGAAAGGCCATCCAGGAAAGCATTGGGAAGGCAAGTCTAGAGGTTACAAAAGCATGGATGAGGTTTTGCAGCAGTAGATGGGCTGAGGCAGGGGCGGAGATGTGGCGGTGAAATTAGGCAGTCTTTGTGATGGAGAGGATATGGGGTTGGGAGCTCAGCTCAGGGTCAAATAGGATGCCGAGGTTATAAGCAGAATGGTTCTGCCTGAGACAGTGGCCAGTGAGGGGGATGGAAGATGGCGCGGGGCTGAAGACAGTGTTTTGGGACTTCCCAATGTTTAATTCGAGGAAATTCTGGCTCATCCAGGATTGGATGTCAGACAAGCAATCTGAGCAAACAGAGGTAGTGGAGGGTTTGAGAGAGTTGGTGGTGAGGTAGAGCTAGGTGTCACCAGCATACATGTGGATCCTGAACGCATGTCTTTAGACGATGTTGCCGAGGGGCAGCATGTAGATGAGAAATCGGAGAAACAATGAGACGCATTTGCAATGCTCAGCGCTGCAGCTGATCAATCAATTCTGTAAATAACAATTAAAATTAATCAAAAAATTTTAAATGAAGAATGTCCCTCAACACAACTTCCAGCAACGTTTTTGTAAAATTATCAACATTTTAATCTGTGCATATAAAAAATTACTTCATATTTATCTCTTGCACTCCCATATTAAAATGCTGGCTGGCACTGATGGGAGGGGTAGACCTGTTGTTGGAGGTTGGGATTCTTCCCACTCAGTTCTAGATAATCTTACAAAGCACTGTCCTTTACAAAGGGCAAAATACTGCGGATGCTGGATATCAGAAATATAAAAAGAAAATGCTGGAAATACTCAGCAGGTCAGGCAGCATCTGTGGAGAGAGAAACAGAGTTAACGTTTCAGGCTCTGATGAATGATCTGACAAAAGGTCACAGACCTGAAATGTTAACTCTTTCTCTCTTCACAGATGCCACCTAACCTGCTGAGTATTTCCAACACTTTCCGTTTATATTAATGCTCTTAACAAATTAGGTGGTTCAAAATGGTCAAGCACTGGTAAACTTTATAGTGCTCTATGCTGGCAAATTCAACGGTTTCAGCCAGATAAACTAGAACAGTAGTCCATACACACATAGGGCTCGATTGTTATAGAGGAGGTGGGATGAGAGCCTGCTCGGCAGTTTTCGGACCCGCTCCCGGATGCTGCCGGCCCACAGTTCCGATATTTGCTTCATTGGCCTTGTTACAGCTGACATGTTGGTCCCTCCAGGCAATTGCTTGGAGCATGTCAGTTTCTCGCATCTGATGACGCATTTTGGAGTAAAAATTTAAAGGAGCCATGTTCCCTTTGCAAAAAATGTAACTGGAATGGCTTGGTTCTGTTTTTCTAGAAAGGGGAGTTGGCAGCGGCTGGTGTGAACACAAATAATTGAATGAAATTGCTGGTCATATTATTCCAGAAAGACATTTATGATTTTTTTATCTATCAATATAGTATGTGATTAAGAAATGAAAAATATGTCAGATGTGTTCCAATCATTGGCTTAGTAAAATTAATGCTTTTTTCTCTTAAAGGTGCTGGCTGCTGCAGGAATGGCAGCCCCAAAATCTATGGCTGCAGCCAGGTTCAATGAGGGCTCTCTCCATGCTCTTGTGGAGGGAGTTAGAGGATGTCAGGAGGTCCTCTTCCCTGGAAACGGAAGGAGGAGGCCTCCTCAGCAAACCAAGGCAGCTTGGCTGCAAATTGCTGAGGAGGTGAGTTCGAGGTCTGTGTGCAGACGCACATGGGTTCAGTGTCAAAAAAGGTTTAATGATCTGCTGAGATCACCTAAACTGTGGCCTCTGTGTTCTGGGATATGAAAGTTCAAGAGTGAGGGCTCAGGGCGAATGCCATGTAGAATGTTGGTGGTGACACTGAGCGCTTTAGTAGACAGGTGATGCCTGGGGTTTTGAGGATGTCGGACTTATATTCATCTCCATGTGCCAGCCACCTGTGGTTAAAGTGTAAGCTTATGTGAATTTGGCATGGATGAGTGCATCCCTTGCCTGACGGCCAGCAATGTGGTCACCTGCTGCTGGGGTGGCCACATCCGGCCCCGCAAAGCATCGCTCCCCGTCCCCCTCCTCATCCTCTTCCTCGTCCTCTTCCTCCGAGGAGGCTGTGTGCTGAGCCACTAGTTCATCCGGCAGCACTAAGCTGCGCTGCTGTGCGATGTTGTGCAGGGGACAGCAGACTACGATGATTCTGGGCACCCTGGCTGGTGCATACAGCAAGGCTCCTTCAGATCTGGCTAGGCATCGGAAGTGCATTTTGAGCAAGCCGATAGTTTGCACGATGATGCTTCCGGTGGATATGTGGCTCAAATTGTACAGCTTCTCAGCATCATTTGATGGCCTCCTCATCGGTATCATAAGCTACTTTTTCAGGGGATAGCCCTTGTCGCCAAGAAGCCATCCGGAAAGTTGGTTTGGTGGATGGAAGAACTGAGGCACAGTAGACTGGTGCAGGATGAAGGAGTCATGGCAACTGCCAGGGTACTTTGTGCAAACATGCATGATGATCTTCCTGTGGTTACACACCAGCTGGACGTTTAGGGAGTGGTGGGGGCAGGATGGAGGTGGTTTGGCAGTCTGAAGCCATTTTTTATGATTTTTGCTACCGACCCGCCTCCAAACCCGCCTCCTCAGGGCTTTTGAAATCAAGCCCATACAGTTTTAAACATTATCTTTTGCCAACCTGCATTTAAAGGGTGCGTTTTCACTTCAACTTTTACGTCAGTGTGAAGCAGGTGTAAATCCAGAGTTAGGGCCCATTCCTACATCGGAGTGGAGTGATACTCCCCGGAGGGAGTAATCTCAAACTGCTTCAGTTTTACACCTCACAGAGTGCATTGTCAAACCAGGTGTAAAACGTGCCCAAGGGGTCCCTTGCTAATCCTTTATGCTTTTAATACCTAGCTGCAATTAATTTAAAACTTAAGAGCGGCAATGCATACACTGCCACCAACACTGCCTTAATAGTTAAATGTATTTTTTTAATTCATTCGTGGGATGTGGGCACCACTGACATGTCCTGCATTTATTGCCCATCCCTAATTGCCCTTGAGAAGGTGATAGAGGGAGTGAATGTTTTTTAAGGTGGTGGATGAGGTGCCAATCAAGCGGTTGCTTTGTTCTGGATGGTGTCTTGAGTGTTGTTGGAGCTGCACTCATCCAGGCAAATGGAGAGTATTCCATCATACTCCTGACTTGTGCAGTGTAGATGGTGGAAAGACTTTGGGGAGTCAGGAGGTGAGTCACTCGCTGCAGAATACCCAGCCTCTGACCAGTTCTTGTAGCCACAGTATTTATGTGGCTGGTCCAGTTAAGTTTCTGGTCAATGGTGACCCCCCAGGATGTTGATGGTGGTGGATTCGGTGATGGTAATTGCTGGGATAAGACATCTACAATTACATGTAAGCACGCTTGCAGAGAGCTCTCTCCTGATCAGTACAGCTGAAGTTGCAGCCTGCCAGTGTAATAAGCAGGATAATTCCCAGCTGAACCCCAAACTGCAGCCAAAGTTATCGATCCTTATGTAAAGGGATTGTAACCCTGCGTGGAGACAGTGTTCATTCCATATCAGGCAAACAGAAACTACTTATGTGGATTTCCTAGGAGCTTGGTTTAGGACTGTTCGTTTTATACTGGCATTGTTTTATTATGGAATTCAAGAGATCGGCATCCATGAGCCAGCCTCTAGAATTTGCATACTAAAACTGGCTCCCTTCTCCTGGCAGCAGAGTAATAGACCCATGAAAATCTGAGTCTATGAATTATTGCTAACATTAAAGCCTCACAAATTCCGAGTAGAATCTAAAGCATCTCCCAAGAGCCAAAAGCTCACCTCTGTCCATATGATTTCTCTGTCTCTCCCTCTCTCGCACCACAAGGCAGAATGGGGGTGAAATTTATCTTCAGTGGTAGCGCAAAACGGGTGAAAGCCAATCGGCAGTCTGTTATACACCCCGCCCGATTTTCTTTTCAATTGCAATCAATAGAATCGCCCATTTTGCGCTACCACTGAGAACGAATTTCACCCCCATCTGCAACAGCACTCCTGTTCTATAGAATGGTAAGCTTCATGTTCCCACTTAGAATCTCCGACAAGTGAATGTCCTAATGAGTTTCCGGGAGCAGTCACTGAGTGGAGAGGCATCAAATAGAAGCAACATATTTCCCTTAGCAGGAAAAAGAGATTAGAGGGTTAAATTACTCAGCTCATGCTATTAGCAAAAGCCTATAAGAAAATTATCTGCCTACACTCTGCTGCAGAATGACAAGTTGCTTAGGCAAATCTACAGGCAGAGAGAAAAATGCGCTGATACTGTTTTATTCCTCAGACTACTGGCAGGACCATGAAAATCCAATCTTTCCTGGGCAACTTCAGCTCATGAACTGTGATGTTGAAATTAACAATACATTTGACGTAATAAGACTGTTCAAATGCTTTATTACTGCAATATTAGTCCTAAATTACCAAAATAAATACAATAACACAATTTTAAATACATTAATTTTAACATTTTATTTTTGCTTACTTTATTTTCTTATCCTCTTTGTCCATTTTACTGTAACTTTAATGTTACTCTTTTTGTAATTAATAAATTCTATTCTACTATGTTAATATTTATTTTCCATTCTTCCTAACTTTCAAATTCTTTGACTTGCCTTTTTATTCACCTGCCACCATCCATTTTGGAGTTGGGAGTAATTTTGAAATAATTTGCCAATTGATTGGCTAAAATTAATTCCAAAGCTTGGTTTTTCACACAATAAAATGGCAAAGAATTCAATGTTAACATTGTTATATCAATCTATTTCTATATAAATAGGAAGGGCACACCCTAGAAGAAGTGTCTAGACAAGTAAATTGATTTGTGGTGCACTGAGTTGAAACTGTCAAGTAATTTAGAGTGATTTAATGTAATCCAAGATCCCCTAATGCTAACCTTCACATAGTTATCAGTCAGTGAGGATTAAAATTACCAACACTCTGAACATTTGCCCCAAAAACATTCAAAACAAATAAACAAAGCTTATATTTTTACACAACTGTAATAGGCAAAATAACAAAGGGCTGGGAGTGTGTTATAAGTTTATGGTGCTCCTGGGGGGTTTGGATGACATTATATTTTGTAAAGCAGTAGAGAAATTCATAAACATCTTGTATTTAATGCATCTGTGTTGCAATTCAGATGTCATACTTTAAAGTGTCATAGTGGAATACAGATGCAAAACAAAAAGAGTATGAACAGATGATTCTCAAAAGGTATACATTAGGCCCTAGCTTGCAAAAGCATAGAGCTTGGAGACAGAGCTGGTTAAATCACAATCAGAGTGGATCGCAAACAGAGCGGAATCTGAGAATTTGGGGATAGTAGGAATTGGGTGGAGAGGAGGAAGGTGGTTTCTCACGTCCAAAGCAAAAGAAGGAATGGAGCCACAGAACCTGAGGATTCTAAGTTAAGTATCTAGGGGCTAGATTTTCAGTATAGACAGTTTTGGGGCGCTAACCTTAGCGCCCGCCCGAAGTTAGCGCCCGCCCCAAAGTAGCGCCCCGTTGCCGGAAATTCAGTGGCTTCGCCCTAAGAGATTGGTGGAGCGCTAAAAGAGGCATTCCACTCCTATCTTTAGGCGCTAAGCCGGCGGTCCAGAGGGATAGCGCCCAGGCGGGGCGCAGCGCGGGTGCGGTCATTTTTGCACTGACAGCAGACCCCGTGGCGCCGACCAGCTCTTAAAGGGGGAAGGGATGAATTGGTCTGCTGCCACGCCCTGCACACTGCAGCCTTGCAAAGAGGCCTCAACACTGCTGCTCAGCCCCAGGGAGTCATGGCAGCGCCAGAGAAGGCCCGTCAGCGTGCCCTGCGCTTCTCAAGAGGGTGATCTGGACATAATGGTCACAGCTCTGGAGGTGAGGCGCAAGATCTTGTTCCCAGAGAGTGGGAGGAATCCAACCCACCACAACTACACCAAAGCCTGGAAGCAGATCGCCCAGAGGGTGACGTTCACCGGCGAGGCCCCCAGGACCCACAAACAATGTCGTAAAAAATACAACGATCTGACCAGGATTGTGAAGGTGAGTAGCCTTTCCAGTCTCCTCCTCATTCTTGCATGTACACCTGACATGATGGGCAAAGGGAGCTGAAAGTCCTATTGGCCAGCCCTCAGCCAGCAGCTTTGGGACAGTCATGAGCATCACATGGCCATTCGGCACTCTACACTTTGTCCAAGCTATTCCACCATGGGAGGCAGTGCACACTACATCAGGGCTTCACTCTGTCCACGCTATTCCACCATGGGAGGCAGTGCACACTACATCAGGGCTTCACTGCGCACTTACAGCCCGTCCTTTCTCTTGCAGGCTAAAGTAGCGTTTAATCGCCAGGCGCGTGCCAGGGGTGGCCGCGCCAAGCTGCAGAAGCTCACTCAGCTGGAGGAGCACGTGTGTGTGCTCATGGGAGCCCTTGTGATTGTCCCCACAGCGTGCGGAGTATCCGACCCTCCACTGCCCGGCAATGGTAAGGACCTCGCCTTTTGGCCCTCTCGCGTCGCACTGGCCCATCCGAGCGACCTCCTTTGCCACTGTCCCACCAATGCGCTGAATGCCACCAGTCCTAACTCCCTCGCTGACGCCGTCTCCTCACTCTGAAGCTACTCTTGTGCATTCCTGCTTTCAGCTGGTGACGACCAGGACCCTGAAGCTGCCAGTGACAGCACCTCCGACCAGGAGGAGGAGGAGGAGCAAGCCGGACCTTCGGGGGAACAGTCACGTCCCGCAGGAGAGGAGGAAATGCTTGACACCTCCTCACTGGACGAGTGCCTGGAGGAACTGTCGCAGGGCAATGCAGCTTCTGGGACCAGTGGCGTCCAGCCACCCAGGAGCCGTGCGCATGGCCCGCGGCCTTCCCCCCTAAGGGGGGAAGGATCAGAGGGGAGTGCTGCTGTTCGGCACACTCGCCGCCACCAACGCGGCAAGGGTCCCCTAGTTCGGCCCCCTCCTCCCCAGCGGGAGAGTCGCGACTCCAGTCCTGACACCTTCACCTCGGAGGAGGTGCGGAAGCTGGATAAGATGGCCGAGGATTCGGACCGGCGCCACACGGAGCTCATGAGCATGGTGGGGCGCATGCCTGAGGCCATCGAGTCGCTGGCGACCAGTGTGCGCGAGTTCGGGGCAGCAACTGCCGCGAGTGGCCGCATGCTGACTGATGCCGTCAAGACCCTGGCGGCTGTGATGCGCACGCACAGCAGGACCACAGGGGCACTCACTGCTGCCACACGCGCTGTCTCAGGCAGGCATCGCCAGGGCAGCCGCCGCGCTGGACCATCCCAGCAAGCCGCCCCTCGGCTGATTGTTGCGGATCCTGCAGTGCGGGCCCGGCCGAGTGCCACCACGCCACAGCACCAGCCAGCGCATCCCAGACACCAGCTGGCCCACATTGTGCCATCCATCGCTGCCATTCCCCCACTGGGGCATCAAGGGCAAGCGGCTGCAGCTGATGGTGGCCAGGCTCAGGTGCGCCACTCAGCAGACGGCCCCTTGAGGCCCAAATGCCGTGTAGGCCGCCCCCCAGCGGCATCTGGCGGAAGGGCATCTGAGCCTCAGGCGCCTTCCCCCAGCCTCGCAGCAGCCACTGGGCAGAGCTTGCGAAGGAGCAGCAGGCCGGGCAGGGGAGGCAAAAGGCTGGCCAAGGTCTCGCCCTCGCGGGCCACTCAGTAGAGGGTGTGGGCAGCTTTCCTTTTATATGGCGGTGGCCATCTTTATTTTGCCCATGGTTGTGTTGTTGGAGGGCTTATTTTTTGCGTTAGGCCGACGTTGAGGCCCGGTTTGAAGAAAGGTGGAGTGACTCCTCCCCAGTTTGTGGGAGTGAGTCGTTTGTTGGGCTTTTTGTGGGGCCCGTTTATTGTTTTTGGGGATTCATGTGGGAAGGGCTTTTCATTTTTGTGTAATAAAAAATTATCTTTATTCATGCAGTCTCCATGGTTGTTCTTCTTAGTGTTTGTTGGCTTCGCCGGCTGAGGGCTTGCGGAGCGGCTGCATTCATCTTCCCTCATGGCCCCTGGCCATTCCCTGACAGGGGGCTTAGAAGTACCGTGTAATAAGGTGGCGTCGTGCGGCCCTTGGCCCTGGTCGCTCCCTCCTGGGAACGTACTCCTGCTCCTCCTCCTCCTCCTCCTCATGCTCCTCCTGCTCCTCCTCCTGAGGTGCTGGTCCAACGTCAGGTGGCAGTGCCTGAGTCCTGTGGATAGCCAGGTTGTGTAGCATGCTGCAAACCACCACAAATTGGGAGACCCGGTCCGGCGAATACTGGAGAGCTCCTCCGGAGCGATCAAGGCAGCGGAACCGCTGCTTGAGGACCCCAATAGTTAGCTTGATGATGTTGCGGGTGGTTTGATGGCTCTCGTTGTAGGCCTCTTCAGCAGCAGTCCTGGGCGCGCGGAGCGGGGTCATGAGCCAGGTGCACAAAGGATAGCCTTTGTCCCCGAGTAGCCATCCTCTTGGGGGAGGCTGTGCCTGGAACATGTCATGCACAGTACTCTGCCGCAGGGTAAAGGCATCGTGGCTGCTGCCTGGGAAGCTGGCATTGACTGCCATGATGCGCTGCTTGTGGTCACAGACCAGCTGCACATTCAGAGAATGGTAGCCCTTCCTGTTGCGATACTGCTCGCCATGCTCCAGAGGGGCCCGCAAAGCCACATGCGTACAGTCAATGGCGCCCTGCACCAAGGGGAATTCCCCGAGTCTGGAAAATCCCAATGCGCACTGATGCTGGCTCTCCAGGGCCATGGGGAAGGAGATGAATTGGCTTCTCCTGCTGAACAGTGCTTCGGTCACCTGGCGGATGCAGCGATGCGCGCCATACTGGGAGATGTTTGCTATGTCCCCAGCAGCGTATTGGAAGGAGCCGGTGGCATAGAAGTTCAATGCCACCGTCACCTTCACTTCCACCGACAGAGACGTCCTGCACCTGAGCTTTGGCCGCAGATCTCGGCGAAGCAGGTGGCAGATCTCTGCAATCACCTCCTTTCGGAATCGGAGCCTTTTAACACATCGCGCGGCACTCATGTTTAGGTAGGAGCGCTGCTGGCGGTATAGCCTGACTGGGTAAGGCCTACGTGGCCGACGCCTGTAGCCCCCTCTGCCTCTAGCCAGGGCTGCCCCTCTCACAATGCGTCTGCGAGCCCTACGGACATGGAGCTGCAGCTCCGCGTTGGCACCCCATGCAACCCCCATCAAATCCTGGCAAACACTCTAATTTCAAAAGGCCACTTGCAGCGCTCTGGCCTGAGTCCAAAAATACCTGGCTCTTGCTGCTTGAAACCAGTTAGCTATCCTCCTTGTTGTGTCTCCAGAAATGCGTTGCACAAGAGTGTTTTCTGAAAAAAGGCTGGCCTTTATACTGGAGAGAACGTCCCCTTTAATTTGCGCCCCCCGGGGCCCGCGCTGGTTGTGTTGCGTTCCTTTTTCCAAACGCTCCGGCCGCCAGCCGCACAATGGGGCGGTCCGACTGAAGTTTGGAATCGGGGCGCACAAAGGGCGTTGCACGAGGATGTGACGTCATTTTCTGCGCGCGCATCCGGGCGGGCGCTAAACTTTGCGCCGGCGCTAACGGGCAACTTAATTTGGGGCGGGGCGCAAACTGCGCTGCGCCTGGGTGCTACACGCATAGCGCCCAAAAAACACTTCTCTTAAGGCGCTAACTGCTGGCGCAAGCGACTGAAAATCTAGCCCTAGATATCTAATAGTTAGGTTCTTTGTATTTAGTATCTCAGTGGTTCTTGTTAAGCTTGAGTAAATAAATTTGGTTAGTTTGCTTTGAGGAGTGAATAGAAAAATTGCAGTGTAGTGTAGTTTAGGCCTAATTAACAGCAATTATATAAATCACCTTGCATCTAAGTAGTTTATTTTAAGTTTCTACTTAGAATGAAAGGACAGTTACGACCCGTAGCCTGCAATTCATGTGTCATGTGGGAACTTCAGGATGCTTCATGTGCCTCCAGCTGCTCAAACTCACACTGAGGGTTTCTGAACTTGAGGGGCAGCTGGATTCACTGCAGGGCATATGGGTGGCTGAGTGTTTCCAGGATCACAGGTTCCAGGAGGTGCTCACCCCCAGCCAGATAGAGTTCAGAATAGCAAGTGGCTGGCCACCAGAAGGGTAGCAAGAGGCAGGCAATGCAGGAATCCTCCAGCAGCGTGGCACTCTCAAACAGATATTCAGCATTGAGTTGAGGCTGACAACACCTCAAAGGAGTGCAGTCCCGAGTCTGGCACCGTGAGGCAAAGGTCAGCACATGGGGCTACAGCAAAGTGTAGGAATGCAGTAGTAATTGGGGATTTGATAGCCAGAGGCCATTTTGCTACCGGTGACATGAGACCCATATGGTATGTTGCCTCCCTGGTGCCAGGATAAAAGACATCACTGAAAGAGTGTAGAAGATTCTGCAGGGGAAGGGGAAGAGTCAGAGTTATGATCCAAGTTGGAGTCAACAACATAGGGAGGAAGAGAGTTGAGGTCCTGCAGTCAGACTTAAATGAGCTAGTTAGGAAGTTAAAAAGCAGGACCTCGAAGGTAGTAATCTGTGGATTACTCCCAGTGGCACTCGCTCGTGAGAGTAGAAATAGGAACATATGGCAGGTTAATGCATGGCTAGTGACAGGGTGCAAGAGGGAGGGCTTCAGATTCCTGGGACATTGGGACCAGTTCTGTGGCAGGAGAGACCTGTACAAGATGGACCGGTTGCACCTGAACAGAGCTGGGACCAATATCCTTGCGGGAAGGTTAACTAGTGCTGTGGGGGTGGGTTTAAACTAATTTGGCAGGGGTTTGGTCACCAGATTGTAGTATTAAGAAGTAGAAACAATGTGCATAGAGGACTGGGAGAGATAGTGTTAGAAATAATAGTGAATTAGGTGGGATCATAGAAAATACAAAGAGGTCTAAGTTAGGTTTGGCGTGCATGTGTGTAAATGCATGAAGCGTGATTAATAAGGTTGGTGAGCTGCAGGCACAAATAGTCACATGGGAATATGATGTAGTGGTGATAACTGAGACCTGGCTCAAAAAAGGGGAGGATTGGATGCTTAATATTCCTGTGTACAATGTATTGAGGGAAGATAGGGAAGGGAAAAAAGGAGGAAGGGTAGCAGTTTTGATTAAGGAAAATATTACAGTGCTAGAGAGACTGAATGTCCTTGAGGGCTCAAAGACAGAATCTATTTGGTTGGAGTTGAGGAACAATAAAGGAGCTATTATGCTACTTGGTGTATTTTATAGGCCACCAAATAGTGGGAAGGAGATGGAGGAGCAGATTTGCAACAAAATAACTGAGAGGTGCAAGAACTATTAGAGTAGTGATAATGGGACACTTTAATTACCCCAATATTGCAAGGGATTGTAATTTTGTTAAGGACAAAGAAGGGAAGGAATTTCTGAAGTGTGTTCAGGAGAATTTTCTTTATCAGTATGTTTCCTGCCCAATGAGGAAGGAGGCATTGCTGGATCTAGTCCTGGGAAATGAAGTGCGGCAAGTGAAGATTGTCACAGTTGGCGAGCGTCTCAGGAATAGCGATTATAGTATCGTAAGGCTTAGATTAGTTATGGAGAAGGACAAGGAGCAATCTAGAATGAAAATACTTAACTAGAAGAGGGCTAATTTCAGCAAATTGAGGAGGGACCTAGCCTGGGTAAATTGGAGTCAAAGACTGGCAGAAATGTAATGGAGCAATGGACGGCCTTTATAGAGGAGATGGTTTGGGTACAGTCTAGGTACAAGGGAGGGCATACAAAGCCAGAGATCCCTGGATGATGAAGGAATTGGATGAAGCAGAAAAAGGGGGTGTATGACAGATGTCAGTTTGATAAGACAAGGGAGAATCAGGCTGAATAGAAAAAGTACAGAGGAGAAGTGAAAAAGGGAATAAGTGGGGCAAATAGACAGTACGAGAATAGATTGGCAGCTAACATAAAAGGGAATCCAAAAGTCTTCTATAGGCATATTAACAGTAAAAGGGTTGTCAGAGGAGTGGTGAGGCTGATTAGGGACCACAATGGAGATCTATTGGTGGAGGCAGAAGGCATGGCTGAGGTACTAAATGAGTGCTTTGCATCAGTGTTTACCAAGGAAGAGGAATTTGTCAAAGCTATGGTAAACAAGGAGGTTGCTGGGATACTAGATAAGATAAAAATAGATAAAGAGGAGGTACTAGAAAGGCTGGTGGTAATTAAAGTGTATAAGTCACCCGGTCCAGATTAGATGCATCCTAGGTTGCTGAGGGAATTATGGGTAGAAATTGTGATAGTGTTGGCCACAATCTTCCAATCCTCCTTAGGTACAGGGGTGGTACGAAAGGACTGGAGGATTGCAAATGTTACACCCTTGTTCAAAAAAGGGGAGAAGGAAAAATGTAGCAATTACAAGCCAGTCAGTTTAACGTCAGTGGGGGAAGCTTTTAGAAACAATAATCTGGGAGAAAATTAACAGCCACTTGGACAAGCATGGACTAATAAATGAGAGCTAGCATGGATTTGTTAAGGGCAAATCATGTTTGACTAATTTGATTGAGTTTCTTGATGAGGTAACAGAGAGGGTGGATGAGGGCAGTGCAGTTGCTGTTGTGTATACGGACTTTCAGAAGGTGTTTGATAAAGTACCACATGTGAGGCTTGTTAGCAAAATTGAAGCCCATGGGATAAAAAGGACAGTAGCAACATGGATACAAAATTAGCTAAGGGGTAGAAAACAGAGAGTTGTGGTGAATGGCTGTTTCTCAGACTGGAGCGAAGTAGACAGTGGCATTTCCCAGGGTTCAGTACTAGGACCACTGCTGTTTTTGATATACATTAATGACTTGGACTTGGAGGTACATGGCAGAATTATGAAATTTGCAGATGACACAAAACTTGAAAATGTAATAAACAGTGAGGAAGAGCATAATAGACTTCAAGAAGACATAGACAGGCTGGTGAAATGGGTGGACACATGGCAGATGTAATTCTACCTAGAGAAGTGTGAACTAATACATTTTGGTAGGAAGAATGAGGAGAGACTATGCATACTAAATGGTACAATTTTAAAAGTGGTGCAAGAACAGAGAGACCTGGGAGTACTTGTGCATAAATGTTTGAAGATGGCAGGACAGGTTAGCAAAGCAATTAATAAAGCATATGGGATCCTGGGCTTTATAAATAGAGGCCAAGGGCTGGATTTTCATTCAGAAGTCGTGTTGGAGGTGGGATTACAACTTTCGGGGTTGTAGTCCCGCCTCCATTGAGATGCGGCCAATCCACGTGATTTTAACTTGATTGACCTTGTTGAGCCCGATGAAATATGAAATATCAGTGAAATAGATGACAGATGAAATATCAGTGTTTCACAGCTGTTTGAAGCTGTCAAACACTGACAGTCTTACTTCTAACATGAGTCTTTCTCCACAGACTCAGTTAGAAATCTCTCCTGCACAGAAAGCTGAAGGCTGTCACTTTTGACAGATCGCAGCCATTTTGCTTTATATGCCGGTGAGATGAGGGACTCCCCGAACCTAAAGGAAGGAAGGCTGAAAAGGTAAGAAAAGGTATGTAAAACTTATTTAATCACTTTAGACACACCAAACACACTTACCTTTGCACTTATGCACACATCACTCACCTGAACACCGACATCTCGATCCCTCCTAGCCCTTCAATCCGACGGCTCAACTCCTCCAACTTGGCGTGGTTTGGAGCCATCGGGATTCCCACAGTTCAAGCTTAAAAATAGGGATTAGGCTAAAAACTGCCTGTTAACTACCTGTTAACAGGCAGTTAATTGGCACTAATCCCTTCCCGCCTCGGGGAGGCGGGTCCCAGTGCGGGGCGGGTACCCACCTCCTTTGAAATTGGCATGGAGGCGGGTTGGGGGCGGGATTGGGTCAGGACCCCCGATTTCGGGAATTTAACCCACCGCACGCCTCCAAACCCAACTCCACGGCACACTGAAAATTGAGCCCATAGAGTACAAAAGCCACAAAGTTATGCTAAACCTTTATAAAACACTAGTTCGGCCCCAGCTGGAGTATTGTGTCCAATTCTAGGCACCACACTTTAGGAAGGACTTGAAGGCTTTGGAGAGGGTACAGAAGAGATTTACTAGAATAGTTCCAGGGATGAGAGATTACAGTTAAGTGGATAGACTGGAGAAGCTAGGGTTTGTTCTCCTTGGAGCAGAGCAGGCTAATAGGAGATTTGATAGAGGTGTTTAAACTCTTGAAGGGTTTAGACAGAGTAAATAAAGAGAAATTGTTTCCAGTGACTGAACGGTCAATAACGAGAGGGCACATATTTAAGGTGATTGGCAAAAGAACCAGAGGCGACATGAGGAAAAACCTTTTTACGCAACAAGTGGTTAGGATTTGGAATGCGCTGCCTGATAGGGCGGTGGGATCAGATCAATAGTAGCCTTCCAAAGGGAATTGGATAAATACTTGAAGGAGAAAAAAATGCAGGGATATGGGGAAAGAGCATGGGAGTGGAACTAACTGGATTGCTCTTCAAAAGAGCCAGAGCAGACTCGATGGGCCGAATGGCCTCTTCTGTGCTGTACTATTCTATGATTCTATGGAAAAGAAGACTTTCTTGCTACTAGGGAAGAGCTAGGGACTTCCGAGCAGTTGACAATCTACAGTACAAATTCACTCCTCTAATTGGCCTAAGGATGTGTCTTATAGGAATGGGGGCAACATTTTCTTGGGTTCTACTGCAAAATGGGTGATAGCGAATCGACAGCCCGTTTTGCACTCTTCTCGATATGAAAAGAATATTAGGCGAAGTGTAAAACGGGTTGCCAATTTGCTATCATCCAGTTTGCGCTACTGCCCAAGACAAATTTCAACCCCATACCTGCAGCTGATCCAGATCCCTATCTCTGTAACCTCCTCAAGCCCTACAACCCTCTGAGATCTCGGCACTCCTCCAATTCTGGCCTCTTGCGCATGCCCTATTTTAATCACTCTACCATTGACAGTCATGCCTTCAGCTGCCTAGGCCCTAAACTCTGGAATTCCCTCCTAAACCTCTCTACCTCTCTCTCCTCCTTTAAGACGTTCCTTAAAGCTTACCTCTTTGGCCAAGCGTTGGTCATCTGTCCAAATTTCTCTTCATTTGGCTCGGTGTCAAATTTTGTTTGATAATGCTCCTGCGAAGTGCTTGGAATGTTTTACTATGTTAAAGGTGCTATATAAATGCAAGTTGTTGTTGTTTTTGATTGCAGGATGCAGTGACTCAACAGCAATTAGAGCTTGTGACGTTAAAGGGACAGGCCAGCAAATGCACAGATGCACCTCAGCAGGAAAATAATACATTGTGTGTTGAATGGTATGATGCTCCTGTTTTTATGTAACAGTGTAGCCTCTGACTTACCGTGAGTAACGCCATGGTAAACCAGCTAGTTATTACAAATACTATAACTATAAGGTTGTAATTTTATTTTGCGTCAGGCATGTGATATGTTGCTTCAGTAAATTTGCTGTATTACAGCTTTGGGTGAACTATTGGTTGGGTGAGGCTGCAACAGAACCACATCAGAAACCACACTCCAGGTTACAGACTATTCCATGAGAAACTCTACTGGGGATTTAAGAGCAGTTAAAAAATGTTATTAAACAGAAAGAGAGACAAAGATGCAAACACAAAATCAGTCACTGGATAAAACACAAAATCCTTTTATATTGATAAGTTTAAGAAAACTTTTTGGTTACACACACAAAATTAAAAAAAACCACACAGAATGTACAACAAATCAAATAAATAAATACAGTTGAGCATTGGTGGACAAATATGCTGAACAAATCTAAGAAATAAACTGAAGAAAACAATGATCCCAATGTGTGAAAAGTTTTAAAAAATACAATTGACGAGATAGATAAAAAAGTTACATATTTTTTCCACAAATAAATGCCGTTGCTTAGCTTTAATTATTGGTCTGTGGTTAATAAGCTAGTCTCAGCCAGAGCAGTATTAGAGATGCTGCAATTGGCCTTAATTCCTGGTCAGGGGAGGAGACAAATTGGCCAGGGATTCGACTCTTGATTGGTGTCCAGCAGCCCCTGCTGGACAGTGTGTTTGTGTGAGAGAGAGGATATGGGGTGAGAACAGAATTAAGATCAGCTTACTGTAACACTGATAAAAGGCTCATGATTTATCCGTGGTAACAAAATGCTTATTTCTGCTTTATTCTGTATCCACGGAGCGTTTGAGAGAATGCATAATTAGCATTGCTTCTTCATTCACTCTGCATTGACCACGGATAATAACTTGAAGCCAAGTAGTCCATAGGATAAGTTTTCAGGACTCCTGTTCTTAATAGGATAATGAACCATCCAATCCCATGATTGTTAATCATGAAGCACTAAAGAGAGTGACAAGTGATCACAAATATATCGGCAGTGGCCTCAGAGACGGTTCACAAGTGTCAGCCCATCAGAGCAGGCTGCAGTAGTATTATTGAAGTCAGTCTGATTTTGAAGGATGTACTCTCTTATAATGTGAAACCTTCTGACCAACTGAAGGTTTACTTAAATGATGATCTCAAGGCAAGTTCTTCGCATGGGGGGTGGGGTAGTGACAGAGCATCCAATCCACCTCAGGACTAGCAAGCTACATTTTTTGTTCAGCTGGCATTGCAGATGACTGTCTCAATGAAGATAGTTAGGGCAAACATTTTCTCGTCACCCTGGGAGTTGTATAAGTCTAGCAGGGTTTTCATGAATTTGCACAGTTCTTTCAGTAGATCATTGCATTTTCAGGAATTAAATGGAGACCAGCTGTTGTAGTTATCATCCTCATTAAACAACTCAGACACCAAAATTTAATATTTTTTCCACTCCTCATAAAAATCATATGAAAACATTCTATTTTATTTTTCATGGGCAAACACATCTGTTAAAATAAGAGGCAGTGGAATGACCTCCAAATTAATTAGGTATTCATACAATAATATCAGAAGCACTGGTTTCTGTTTAATTTATTTAGCCAAACAGTTTTTGTAATTGTACCTGTGCAGTTTTCAAATGGCAATTTAAGACTGTCCATTGAACATTTACATCACACCAATAGAATTGCTCAGTGATTGCTTTTCATCTCAGGCACTTGCAAAAATGCTTGCGTAAGTTTTATTATTTCGACCACATGCAGATGATACAATACCAGACCACTTCATTTGCTCAGTTTTTGTGCCAGAAACAAATGGAATAAAAATTGATTCTTTCCAGTTCCTTGTCATCCATGGCTTCCCAAACCTAATCTCGGTGGAAATATTGTTATCTGATGAATGATGCACTATTTTCACCTAATCTATTTTCTAGAGATTGTTTTGCACTTTGAGGATATTTACTTTTTACAAATGTTCTCTAATTCTTCAGAAGGCTAAATATCTTACTGCTGAGTTAGTAAGTGGTTATCATGTTGACTTGTTATTCTACTATCTTATCATTTTAGAATTAGATATAGTGTAATTGTGAAGTGCTTGTCCCTGCTCGTTCACTTTCCTCTCACTATGAAGAACATTTAGCTACTTTGGCCGCAATTTTCCGGGGTGGTAGCGGGTGTGATTGGTGGCGGGTCGGGTGGGAAAGTTGCGGGTCGGGAACCCGCTGTCATCTCGCTGCCACACGGCTTTCCCCCAGGCGCGTCTGTCATTGCGGAGCTGACCCGACTGGCAGTGGTGGGCGACCCAATTGAAATAATTATCAGGTAGTTTATAGGCACGTAAGAGCATTTTTTCACTTACTTTTTAAATTTCCCTGCATGGCCATGGGATTCACGTAGCTCGGAACCACGTCTGTCAACCTGAGGCAGGAGTTCCATGGCCATTGCTTCTGCTGATTACTTGACAGCATGAAATGTACAGTAAAAGCTCTCACCTGACAGATGATCACTTTCCTCAGGCAGAAGCTGTTGCTCAGTTCATTTCCAGCACAGAATCTACAGGCTGCAAGTGTTTCCAGCAAAGTCTCCATCCAGTGTCACCTCATTGGAGGAACTCTTTCACCATTGACAGAATGCTTATGTCATCTGTACTTCACCTGCCATTTATTCCATCAACATGGGTGCCGTTTATACTGTTTCACCTTGGTCCTCAGAATCGGACCACAATCAGCCCCAACACCAGCAGCACCTGGCTCACCAGCAGCATCAACAACAACACCAACCTTCTTTGCAATTACCTGATGCTGCACAGGACAGAGGGCATCAGCACCCAACCACATTGCTGCCTGGGAGGCCAGGGATGGCCTCATCATGGCCAGATTTAGTTAACTTCACGCTGTACACCCATATGGCTGCCACATGATGCGCCAGGTTGGCACCACCCCACACCAACACCATAAAGCATCCCTACAATGACCAAGCCAGTCCTTTCACACTCATCACTATTGTGGGGGGCACCGTTATGTCTCACCATTCACAGCAACTCACTAAGCCACTTCCAAAGGTGCACACAAATCTCTCCAAGAATGGAAAGTGTTGAAAATAAAGATTTTTATGTTTGACACCACATTAACTGAAACTTTACATAAACATTGGATAAAACACCCAAGTGGCTATCCTTGTGTGTTGTTAGTTGGTACGATTGGACTAGGATGAGGGTGAGTATGAGGGGTGGCTCGTGAGATGGGGAAGTGATAATGTAGATAGAGAGAGAGGGATGGGTGGACATGCAAGGTATATTGGTGTGAGTAAGAATGTGCAGGAGTAGGGTAGGGAAGGCAGAGTGATAGGTATGTGATGAGAGGCACAGCAGGATGCAGTTGAGTGTGGCTTTGTACTCACGTTTCCTGATCTAATGAGATCTTTGAAATGTTTGCTGCACTGCACCCAGGTCCTCCTGACCACATCCCTGCTTGTGACTTCCTCTGCAATGTACAACCAGGCTGTCTTTGTCTCCTGGGGAGGTCTGTTCCGTCCATCGGAAGGGAAGAGCACCTCCCTGCGTGCTCTGGCTCCCTCCATCGGAGAACTTGCGTGCAGCCCTCTGCCTCTGTGCAGTCATTGTCAGTGTTTGTAGCACTCCAATGCTGTAGTGCACTGACAGCACTATGTTAGATTAACCTTCAAATGTAATGTGGCCATGGTCCCTTTAAAGATCCTGGCTGAAAACGCATCATGAATGACATCACCAGACCCACTCCATCTCATTGGGCCGGGTAACATGCTGGACGGGCTTAATAGGCCCCATTAAGGTAAGTTCATTTCCAACAGCGGGATGGAACCAACAGTGAGGCCGGGACCTGGCATGGCCACCGCCCGCACCGGACCCACCAAGGTAAAGAAAATTCCAGCCTTTGTCTCACAGGTGTAATGGTTCGCAAAATGACACAGGCAGGGCAGGCTTTCCCAAAATAGGATTTTGACTCATCCATTTTCCCAACAGTCTCCCCACAAGTGAACGCACATCTTTAAATCCAACATACTTCCTGACATATTTGGTAGGGCAAATACCATACCTATCCTACCTCTTCTGGTGTCCTTGTCTCAGCAAGGTGCAGTAATTCATTAAAATGCACAGCACTTTGGCTACTTAATTACTTTGCATTCTTTTTCCTTGTGGAATTTCTCTTGAAGTGATAGGTTGTGACTGTAGGGAAATCCCTCTTTTCCACTGAAGGCATTTTCAGAGTCTTCTCACACACATCCTGGCATAATAACATCCATACAGTTGTATGTATATATCGAAATGAGCTCCTTTTAGTCTATTCAAACACTGGTACCTGTCAATTGTTGTGTTGCAAGAGTTTGTCAGAAAATACAAAATGCTGTCAGATCACTGACTTCCAGCTCTAGCTGTAGGTTTTGAATAGGCTTTCAGCATTTGTACTGAGCAGAGTAGGAATCCCAAATTGTTGGCAATGACTGATAACTTCTCATTTTCATAAAAGTGAATTTTTATATTACATAAGCTTTATTATCTCTGAAACATCATTTCATTAATAAATTATTACACGTGGACCGCAAACATCACTGAGGGAGACATCAATCATCCACAGTAATCACACATTCATCTGCAAGTGTAACATTTTGAAGCTAATTTAGAATCAGGAGACCAATACTAAAAATGTACATTAAATGGTCAGAGACATGGTAAGCTGTAGGGAAAGCTGGGAGCATCTGGCTAGGTGCTGACATGTCAATGTTAGATGTCTCAGCGTCTCTGAAATTGGACAGATTACAGCTGCAATTGGCAGGCAAGCCATCAATTGGCAGGCAAGCCATAAATAAGCAGGAAATGATCTCAATGGCAAGTCTCAGCTTAGCTCAGGCCAGCATTACGTTTGTGCACTGCCCCTTGTACCCTAAACATAATTTTAATAGTTTCATCAGATAGTATTTAGGCCAATACATTTTTGATAGACATTTATGTTTCACATGTAAGCAAGCTAGAATGCTATACGCTCTGTGTTGACTTACATTAGGTTGAGAATTTATGCGACTCCTTTATTAAGCTTTTCAATAACTGTTATATTTGCAACTATGGTACGTATCATTTAACAATCTATTGTATAATCTATGCAGGCATTTTTGTGCATATTTTCCATTTATATTCAGCTAGAAATGAAACAGAAACAAGCAGTGTTTTAGCTGTGAGATAATTTGCTGATTAATTATGTTTATTTTGAATGTTTCCTGTAAACATTGTGCAATTTGTTAAGCTGATACCCATCACAGAAATCACAGAAACACAGAAACCTCACAGTGCAGATAGAGGCCATTTCAGCCCATCGAGCCTGCACCGACACATATCCCACCCGATCCCCGTAACCCCTACACCAACACATATCCCACCCTATCCCTGTAACCCCACGTATTTAATCCCCCTAACACTAAGGGTCAATTTTATCATAGCCAATCAACCTAACCCGCACATCTTTGGACTGTGGGAGGAAACCGGAGCACCCGGAGGAAACCCACGCAAACACGGGGAGAATGTGCAAACTCCACACAGACAGTCACCCGAGGCCGGATTTGAACCCGGGTCCCTGGCGCTGTGAGGCAACAGTGCTAACCACTATGCCACCGTTAAGACATGCTTAACAGAAATATGCTTTCATCAGGGAAGAGGTTTCAACATCAGCTGATTGTTTCACTAGAGCAGCCCCAATAATGGTCTGTACTTGAATTAGATTAAAAGCTTTGGTGGGACTGGGTGGCACATGTCACTTCACTGTTGAAATGCAGGTGTTAATCTAGCCCAGGCTGAGGGGCTGAAAGTTTCCTTCTCTCCACTAGCTGTGAACGTCCTACATGAAATGAGTATGGGTGGTCTCAACCAAATTCCTAGTGATAATAGAGTGAGAACACAAACTCGCTCATAATTTTGCACAAACGAGCAAAATTCACACTGGTATGGTAAAGGATTTGCTCTTCTGATGCTGTGATTAATGCACATTGGTGGAATGGAGTAGAACATCAGATCATGCTCCACCTGACTTAGATGTGCTTGATACTGACCCTTGGTGTGAATAATGGAAAAGTGTTTCATTCCCTAGCACTGACATCCCCCACCGCGATGAGCACCACACATGAAAAGAAAAAAAATGATATGTAACAGGATTCAGTATTAAGTCAGATGAATTATTTAAGACTCCAACAGGTAGAGTTTCTGCTTTGGAATCAATCAGGAAATTACACCCAATTTGCACCTGAAATTGCACTGGTTAGGTTACAGTTCATGTTTCTGCTACGATTCATTTGCATAATCGCAAACTTAAAATCCTCCATGAACCAGCGCAGTTGGGCAGTGTAATAGAACGTAATTGTTTATTTTTTCCAAAAAGTATTCCTTGATGTATTTAAGAGTGGTAACCTGGTGCAGTTTTATTAATACAGCTGAAAATGGGTTTATCACCAAAAATAAACATTTTAATAAGTGTCCAGTCCTCTGCCTGTGAGTAACCTGACTTCAAATCACTGAAAATGACTTTAAAACACTATACTGAACCATTTACTAGTTACATTGGTGTACACTGGTCAGTTTTTTAGTAAATGAAATATTTTTTGATATGAAAAACTAGTGTCTGTGCGCCGAAGAAAATGAGCGCAATACGAAGAGCATTCCCTAACCAGCCCAATCAGCGGAATCTCGGAATTATGACCTGGGGTGCAGCCAGTTTTGTGAGTGGGGACTGATCCAGGCGAGTTGAATCATCAACCAGTGTAAAAGATTGCGAAAAATGTGAACCTGAGTGGTTTTGGGCGTAATCCACTTAGGTTTAAAATTCCCCAATCTTTCGCTCTGGTTGGGCTGATTCCACCCAGATTGCGCTGATATTACTGGTGTAAACAAGCGGAAAATCTACCCCCAGATATTTATTTTCTACTGCATCTGTTATAAAAATGTGGATTATAATCACTCATAATGAAGTAGGTGTGATAGACATCAAATGGAAATTTTTAAGTTGAGTGGCCTGAACTTCTTGGGAGTTCTGCTGGTCTCCCACTGTAAGTCCAGTAGGAGATCAGCAGAATGCCCAGGGAAATAGTGGAGACCCAGTTACACTGCACCTTTGCTCTTTCCAGGGGTTTCTCTGGGGCCTAGTGAGGAGTGGCACCTCTGTCCACACCTCATGAAACAAATGACGGGATGGAGATGGGGATTCCATAAGCCGAGCGTTTGTGCTCGTGCAGCTGGCAGGTGGCCCGGACCTTTGAAGAATTTAAAAAAAAATCCAGGCAGATCATTCCCTCTTGCTCAGGATGCCAGTAGATGGGTTGCCTGGGTTGGGGGGACCTGACTGAGCAACCTCTCCACCGAGGTTGAAGTTTCTGTTGGAATAGGGCAGGCAGAGAATTGCCCCAAGTGGTGCTTGTGCCCTAATAAGAACATAAGAAATAGGAGCAGGAATAGGCCACTTGGCCCCTCGAGCCTGCCCCGCCATTCAATAAGATCATGGCTGATCTTGGGCTCAAAGCCACTTCCCTGCCCACTACCCATATCCCTTCACTCCCTTATCTTGCAAAAATCTGTCTATCTCCACCTTAAATGTATTTAATGACCCAGCCTCCACGGCTCTCTGGGGCAGAGAATTCCACAGACTTATGACCCTCTGAGAGAAGAAATTCCTCCTCATCTCAGTTCTAAAAGGGCGACCTTTTATTCTGAAACTATGCCCCCGAGTTCTAGATTTCCCCACGAGGGGAAACATCTTCTCTGCATCTACCTTGTCGAGCCCCCTCAGTATCTTATATGTTTCAATAAGATTACCTCTCATTCTTCTAAATTGCAATGAATATAGGCCCAACCTGCTCAACCTTTCTTCATAAGTCAACCCCCTCATCTCAGGAATCAACCGAGTGAAACGTCCCTGAACTGCCTCCAATGCAAGTATATCCTTAAGGAGACCAAAACTGTACGCAGTACACAAGGTGAGGTCTCACCAATGCCTTGTACAGTTGTAGCAGGACTTCCCTGCTTTTATACTCCAACCCCCTTGCAATAAAGGCCAACATTCCATTTGCCTTTTTGATTACTTGCTGTACCTGCATGCTAACTTTTTGTGTTTCATTCACAAGGACCCCCAGGTCCCTCTGAACTGTAGCATTTTGTAATCTCTCGCCATTTAAATAATAATTAGCTTTTTTATTTTTCCTGCCAAAGTGGATAACCTTGCATTTTCCCACATTATACTCCATCTGCCAAATGTTTGCCCACTCACTTAGCCTGTCTATATCCCTTTGCAGATTCTTTGAGTCCTCTGCACAACTTGCTTTCCCACCCATCTTTGCATCATCCGCAAACTTGGCTACATTACACTCGGTCCCTTCGTCCAAGTAATTAATGGAGATTGTAAATAGTTGAGGCCCCAGCACCGATCCCTGTGGCACTCCACTAGTTACCGTTTGCCAACTGGAAAATGACCCATTTATCCCGACTCTCTGCTTTCTGTTAGTTAGCCAATTCTCTATCCATGCTAATATATTACCCCCAATTCGGTGAGCTCTTATCTTATGCAGTAACCTTTTATGTGGCACCTTATCGAATGCCTTCTGGAAATCCAAATACACCACATCCACTGGCTTACCCTTATCCACCCTACTCGTTACATCCTCAAGGAACTCCAGCAAATTTGTTAAACAGGATTTCCCTTTCATAAAAACATGCTGACTCTGCTTGACTGCATTATGGTTTTCCAAATGCCCTGCTACTGCTTCCTTAATGAAGGACTCCAGCATTTTTCCAATGACAGATGTTAGGCTAACTGGTCTATAGTTTCCTGCTATCTGTCTCCCTCCTTTCTTAAATAGGGGTGTTACATTTGCGGTTTTCCAATCCACTGGGACCTCTCCAGAGTCCAGGGAATTTTGGTATATTGCAACCAATGCATCCACTATCTCTGCAGCCACTTCTTTTAAGACCCTGGGATGTAGGCCATCTGGTCCAGGGGACATGTCGGCCTAGAAATTCGGTTTTGGCGCAGCGAGGGCTTTAGCGCCGGAAGTTAGTGCCGGCGCTAAGTCCCCCTGCGCGCGCCAAAAATTCAGTAGCGCCGCGCCCAAACGGCTGCCGGCGCTACTGAGGGGTCTCAGCGCCTCAAAACTGGCGCCACGCGCCGCATTGCGGCGCTATTCCGGCGCTGCAGCGCCCGATGCGGTGCGGCAGGCTCGGGAAGTGCAGGCCTCCTCCTTCCGTTAAGGAGGAGCTGCCTGCACCCGGCCGCGGCCCGCGATAATCTTTTAAAAAAATGAGCCCGGCACCTCGGACAAGTGCCGGGCTTGCTTCTGTTCCGGGGGGGGGGGGGGGGGGGGAAGTCCGGGGAGGGAGCTGCGGCCAGGCAGCCGGCGGGAAAGCGGCCGGCCGCCGCGGGGCCTTTAATGCGCCGGCGCAAAGTTCTGTAAGGCACCTCTGCCAGAACGTTGCTTGCGGCTCCCACGGGCGAGGCGGCTGCAACTCAATTTCCGAGTTCGGGCGGGTTACCATGGCAACCGGGACGCTGCGCACACCGATGACGTCATCGGTGCCGGCGCAGCGCTACCGGCCTAACGCCGATTTAGGGCCCCTGTCAATTTCTAAACTGGCCATAACTTCGGCGCTAGGCCCTCTAGCGCCTCAAAAGCGGCGCTAAGGCCAGTGAATTTCTAGGCCGTCATCTTTTAGTCCCATTATTTTACCAAGTACTATTTCCTTAGTGATAGTGATTGTCTTTAGTTTCTCCCTCCCTGTGGCCCCTTGATTATCCATTATTGAGATGTTGTTAGTGTCTTCTACCGTGAAGACAGATACAAAATATTTGTTCAGAATCTCTGCCATTTCACCATTCCCCATTATTATTTCCCCATTCTCATCCTCTAAGGGACCAACGTTTACTTTAGCTACTCTCTTCCTTTTTATACACCTGTAGAAACTTCCTTACTTTCTGTTTTAATATTTCTTGCCAGTTTACTCTCATAATTCATCTTTTCTCTCTTTTTTTTTAGTCATCCTTTGCTGGTTTTTAAAAATGTCCCAATCCTCTGGCCTCCTACCAATCTTGGCAACATTGTATGCTTTCATTTTCAATTTGATACCATCCTTTACTTCCTTAGTTATTAGAGTCATAGAGTAGTTATACAGCACGGATAGAGGCCCTTCGGCCCATCGTGTCCGCGCCGGCCATCAAGCCCTGTCTAATCTAATCCCATATTCCAGCATTTGGTCCGTAGCCTTGTATGCTGTGGCATTTCAAGTGCTCATCCAAATGCTTCTTAAATGTTGTGAGGGTTCCTGCCTCCACAACCCTTTCAGGCAGTGAGTTCCAGACTCCAACCACCCTCTGGGTGAAAAAGTTCTTTCTCAAATCCCCTCTAAACCTCCCGCCCTTTACCTTGAATCTATGCCCCCTAGTTATTGACCCCTCTACTAAGGGAAAAAGCTCCTCAGCATCCATCCTATCTATGCCCCTCATAATTTTGTACACCTTAATCATGTCCCCCCTCAGCCTCCTCTGCTCCAAGGAAAACAAACCCAATCTGCCCAGTCTCTCTTCATAGCTGAAGCGCTCCAGCCCTGGTAACATCCTGGTGAACCTCCTCTGCACCCTCTCCAACGCGATCACATCCTTCCTGTAGTGTGGCGACCAGAACTGCACACAGTATTCCAGCTGTGGCCTAACCAGTGTTTTATACAGCTCCATCATAACCTCCTTGCTCTTATATTCAATGCCTCGGCTAATGAAGGCAAGTATCCCATATGCCTTTTTTACCACCTTATCCACCTGTTCCGCCGCCTTCAGGGATCTGTGTACTTGCACACCCAGGTCCCTCTGACCCTCCGTCTTGCCTAGGGTCTTACCATTCATTGTGTATTCCCTTGCCTTGTTAGTCCCCCCAAAGTGCATCACCTCGCACTTTTCCGGGTTAAATTCCATTTGCCACTGTTCCGCCCATCTGACCAACCCATCTATATCGTCCTGCAGACTGAGGCTACCCTCCTCGCTATTTACCACCCTACCAATTTTTGTATCATCCGTGAACTTACTGATCATACCTTTTACATTCATATCCAAGTCATTAATGTAGACCACAAACAGCAAGGGACCCAGCACCGATCCCTGTGGTACCCCACTGGCCACAGGCTTCCAGTCACAAAAACAACCTTCGACCATCACCCTCTGCCTTCTGCCACTAAGCCAGTTTTGTATCCAATGTGCCAAGGCACCCTGGATTCCATGGGCTCTTACCTTCTTGACCAGTCTCCTGTGCGGGACTTTATCGAAGGCCTTACTGAAATCCATGTATACCACATCCACTGCGTTACCCTCATCCACACACCTAGTCACCCCCTCAAAAAATTCAATCAAATTAGTCAGACATGATCTTCCCTTGACAAAGCCATGTTGACTATCCCTGATTAATCCTTGCCTCTCCAAGTGGAGACAAATTTTGTCCCTCAGAATTTTTTCCAATAATTTTCCTACCACTGATGTTAGGCTCACTGGCCTGTAGTTCCCCGGTTTTTCCCTACTTCCCTTCTTGAATAATGGTACTACATTAGCGGTTCTCCAGTCCTCTGGCACATCCCCTGTGGCCAGAGAGGTCCTGAATATATGTGTTAGAGCCCCCGCAATCTCTTCCTTTGCCTCACACAGCAGCCTGGGATACATTTCATCCGGGCCTGGGGATTTATCCATTTTTAGGCCAGCTAAAACCGCCAATACCTCCTCCCTCTCGATGTTAATATGTTCGAGCATATCACAGTCCCCCCGCCCTATTTCTATGTCTACATCGTCCTTCTCCATAGTGAAAACAGATGCAAAAAATTCATTTAGAACCCCTCCTACATCTTCCGGCTCCACACACAGATTGCCACTTTTGTCCCTAATGGGCCCTATTTTTTCCCTAGTTATCCTCTTACCCTTAATATACTTATAAAACATCTTAGGATTTTCCTTTATTTTGCTCGCCAGTGTTATTTCATGGCCCCTCCTTGATCTCCTAATTTCTTTTTTAAGTATCCCCCTGCACTTTTTGTACTCCTCTAGGGCTTCCTCCGTCTTTAGCCTTTTGTATCTGCCAAAAGCCCTCCTTTTTTTCCTAATCCATTCTCGTATATCCCCTGACATCCAAGGTTCCCTGTGGTTTTTGGAACCACCCTTGACCTTTACGGGAACATGTTGCCATTGTATGATCTCAATCTCCCTTCTGAAAGCCTCCCATTGCTCCGATGCGGATTTTCCTACAAGTAGCTGATCCCAGTCCATTTTGGCCAGATCCTGCCTTATCCTATTAAAATCGGCCTTCCCCCAATTTAGAACCTTTATTTCCGGCCCATCCATGTCCTTTTCCATGACCACCTTAAATCTTACCATATTATGGTCACTGTCACCAAAGTGCTCACCTACTAGCACTTTTTCCACTTGGCCAGCCACATTCCCTAGAATTAGGTCCAGTACCGCCCCCTCTCTTGTAGGACTTTCTACATGCTGGCTCAAAAAGCTCTCCTGGATGCACTTTAAGAATTCTACACCCTCTGAGCCTTTCACACTCTGACTATCCCAGTTAATATTGGGGAAGTTCACGGATGGTGCTCCCTTCTCTTAAAATCTTTCTTTCTCACTGGAATATATTTTTGTTGAGAGTTATGAAATATCTCCTTAAATGTCTGCCCACTGCATTTCAACTGTCTTACTTTTAATTTATTTTTCCAGTCCACTTTAGCCAGTTCTGCCCTCATGCCATTGTAATTGCCTTTGTTTAAGATCAGGAAACTGGTTTGAGATACAACTTTCTCACCCTCCAACTGAATTTGAAATTCAACCTTGTTATGATCACTCTTTCCTAGAGGATCCTTTACTATGAGATCCTTTATTAATTCTGTCTCATTACACAGTACCAGATCTAAGATAGCCTGCTCCCTGGTTGGTTCCATTATATCCTGTTCTAGGAAACCATCCCGGATACACTGTATGAACTCCTCCTCAAGGCTACCATGGCCAATTTGATTTGCCCAATCAATATGGAGATTAAAATCATCCATGATTATTACTATACCTTTTTTACAAGCCTCCATTATTTGTTGATTTATATTCTGTCCAACAGTATTGCTACTGTTTGGTGGCTTGTAGACTACGCCTACCAGAGACTTTTTCCCCTTATTTTTTATCTTCACCCAAACCGATTCTATATCTTGATCTTCTGAGCCAATATTACTTCTCACCACTGCACTGATCCCATCCTTTACCAACAAAGCCACCCCACCTCCCTTTCCTTTCTGTCTATCCTTCCGAATTGTCAAATACCCTGGAATATTCAGTTCCCAGCCCAGGTCACCTTGCAACCACGTCTCTGTAATGGCGATCAGATCATACCCATTTGTATGTATTTGTGCCGTCAACTCATCTATCTTGTTACGAATGCTGTGTGCCTTCAGATATAGAGCTTTTAACTTTGTATGTTTACTATTTCTGCTTGTTTTGGCCCCATTTTCTGTTGCACTCTTATTTTTAAACATTCTGTTCCTTCCTGTCACCTCCTGTCTTATGCTAATGAGGTGCCTTCCCATTGAGCCTGCAAGGTCCGGCATGATCTCAACAATTTTGGCACCATTGCTTTTAAGGTGAATTAAAACAATATGGAGGATGTTTTCCTTGGTACATTATGTGTAACATAATTGTAAACCCTTTCTTTATAAACCAGCTTTCTTTTAGTTACACACAGTGCAGAGAAGAAACCTTCACCCTTTCTCACCTCTCAGCCACAGGTGTTGTTTGTCTCAGCTATGTGTTCAACTGACATTCAGGAGGAATTATTGGAAATCAATGTCCTTGTTGCAACATAACCCCAAATAATGGGTTCAGCAGAACTTCCATCCATTTGTTTACTGGCTGTTTTATCATCTTAAACAGCACAAGGATATTTGAATATTTTAAACAGACTATTCTAACCAGTAGTGTAAAATATTACAAGGCAGATTTATTGCAGGGGGTATGATAGGTTCACCGAGTGAGAGAATTTAGCTGGCTGAAGTGTGTTAATGTCAAGAAATCTATTGAACATATGAAGAAAGTTTCTCGATTCAGACATTGGGGGTAATTTTGATTTTGTGTGATAGCGTAAAACGGGTGATAGTAAATCTGCACCCAGTTTATATCTCTCCTATTTTTATTTCCATTGACGTCAATAAGGATAAAACAGAAAGTGGAGTTCACAACTTATAGTTAGACATTCAAGTTAGTTGCATAAGCAAATGACAAGATTCCAAAATTTCAACACAGCACTGACTGAACAACAGAGTTTTTAACCCAACAGCATAGGTGCAACAGCCATTCCTGGTTATCTTATGGTGCAGTAGGAGCTTGAAGAGAGGACAGTCGAGAGATAGAGAGCATAAGAGGTGTAATGCTCATAGACCAACTACCCTAGGCAACAGGTCCACCACCATAGATGTAGATACCTGTCCTCACATGGAACCAATGCATGATGAGGCTTAGGCTCGACAGAGATACTGTGACTGAGGTGTGATTCACAACAGCGTGTAGGGACAGTTAATCCACACTCCAGTATAGTAAAGGTCATCACTGGGCCATTCCAAGGACCCGCAAGGAACATCACAGGAGTTAGTATCTATGACTGTGAATTTAAAGAGGTAAGTGATGTTTCTCTACATTGCATATACATCAGCAGGAACCAGTAGCTGGAAGAAAGGCAACTGAGGTTTCAGCGCATTGCATACTTCCCTAAGGCATCATTGATTAAACACATGGGCCTAGAAATTCAGTCGCGTTTGCGCCCACTTATGGGCTATAGGGTGGTTTGCACCGGAAGTTTTTTCGCGCCCGAAATTCAGTTGGTCCGTAACATCGACGTTAGCCGGTAGCGCTGCGCCGGCACCGATGACGTCATCGGTGTGCGCAGCGCCCCGGTTCCAATGCAATTCCGGTCCGACCGCCAAATTCAGTTGCGGCCGCCTCTCCCGTGGCGGCCGCAAACAGCGTTTGCAAAACGGTGCCTTGCAGCTCTGAGAGGCTGGCGCATAAAGGTGGAGGGGCGGCCGGCCGCTTTCCCGGCGGCCGCCTGGCCGCACCTCCCTCCCCGGACTCCTGCACCACCCCCCCGCGGCATTGGTGTGTCACTCCCGCGAGCCCGGCACTTCTCCGTGGTGCCGGGCTCATTTGCCGGGGGAATCCAGCGGCGATCTCACGGCTGCAGGCAGCTCCTCCTTAAGAGAAGGAGGAGGCCTGCAGTACCCCAGCCTGCCGCACCGCATCGGGTGCCGCAGCGGCAGCTGGACGCCTGAAACTGACATTCTTCGCCCCAAATGAGGTGGCCAAACCCTCCAATAGCGCCCGCCTCCGTGTTGGGGCGGCGCAACTGAATTTCAGGCGGGCGCTACGGGAATCCGGCCGAGCGCTAAATTTCGGGCGCTAAAGACCTGGCGGGGCTATACCTAATTTCTAGGCCATGGAGCCATTTGTGCACCTATCAACAATCCTGTGATTTACCTATCAATGCGCAAATGCTATGCAACCACTGCCAGAAAATGGTGCACGTCAATATACATTTCTCAGGGAGTACGCACGATACTTATATTTCAAGGCAATCAAAGATGACAGAGATCTTTAAAGATGAAGTAAAGATGGAGGGCTGGCTCCTCAGAGATATGGGTTACAGAGTGTAGATGTTGCCTGATGAAATCTTTGCACAACTTCATACTCCCGCAGAGGTCAGATACAATGAATGACATACACAAACCAGGATCCTCACTGAGCAAGCAACTGAGTACTAATACATCAAATGCCTGAACTGGAGAGGGGTTTGCAATATTCCCAGGTAAAAAGGGTTAAATTGCAACATTAGTGCCATCATATGGGCAAAGGTCTCACCATAGGCTTGGTTGAGGAGCAGCAGCAAGGCCTGGAAGAGAACGAGGTTAATAGTGCACAGGAGCCACTGCAGCAGGCACAACACTGCAGTTAGTACAACAAGTGTGGCAGAATCTCACTTCCCAGAGTTCCTGGTGAACCCTGCAAGTGGCCACTTTAACTTTCTCTTGGACATATTAGCAGGGAACATTTAGTTGTGTTTCTTGTCTAATTTTGATTACATATCTACAGTTGGGTTTACTTGTGGAAAAAATTGCTATTCCTTTTCTGGAAATTAATAAAATTCCAAACTACAAGATGTATTAAAAGTGGACATAATTTAAGTTTGTAAATGAGTGCATGTGGTAATTAAGAGATATGTGGTGTGAGTCTTCAATGTGGGACTTCTTCGTGTGTACCTATGGTAGTGTATGCACTTCTGTTTTTTTTGTAAATATGCATGATTTCCAAGCACTAATAGTTGACTGCTTACACCACCTTGATCTGTGACTGACACTGCTGTACCTGCATGAGCGCCTTTGCTGAAGTTACATGCAGACATGTAGAAATGTAGATATGTTTCTTTCTGAGGTGCTTCCTGCAACTACTTGCGGAGCCTAGAACTGCTGCTGACTTCATTGTAGTTTGACTGCTCTTGAGCTTGTCCATACATGTCACTGATGGAGAACATGCCCATAAAAGACCAACCTTTCTGTCTGAACATAGCACCTCTATAAGATCTTAGAACCGTATGGTTGTCTGTAAAAGGTAGCCTTGACTGCTTTTTATACTCCAAAATAGGGGCATCTAAACTTTGGAGCAGAGGGACAATTAATAAATGTATTACACAAGACTGATTTAGCCCCAAGCACAGCATGAAATTGATCCAATTTAGGCATAGCTCAAGGCACCAAAGTAAATATTCTGAGTGTATAGTTATGAACACAAGATAGAGGTTCCTGCCTGAGATTAATATCTGATGATTGATCTCACAAATGATCACTAAAACATTTTATTTTTGTAATACATAACAACAAAAACAACAAATTGCATTTATATCGTGCCTTTAACACAATAAAACATCCCAAGGCGCTTGACAGGAGCGTTATCAAACAAAATTTGACACCGAGCCACATAAGGAGATATTAGGACAGGTGACCGAAAGCTTGATCAAAGAGGTCGGTTTAAAGGAGCATCTTAAGAAGGAGAGAGAGCTAAAAAAAGGGAATTCTATAGCTTACGGCCTCAACGGCTGAAGGTTTTTTTAAAAATTTGTTTATGGGATGTGGGCGTCGCTGGCAAGGCCAGCATTTATTGCCCATCCCTAATTGCCTTTGAGAAGGTAGTGGTGAGCTGCCTTCTTGAACCGCTGCAGTCCGTGTGGTGAATGTACTACCACAGTGCTGTTAGGTAGGGAGTTCCAGGATTTTGACCCAGCGACGATGAAGGATCGGCGATATATTTCTAAGTCAGGATGGTGTGTGACTTGGAGGGGAACTTGGAGGTACGGCTGCCAATGGTGGAGTGATGAAAATCGGGGATGCACAAGAGGCCAAAACGGAAGGAGCGCAGAAATCCCGGAGGTTTGTAGGGCTGGAGGAGGTTACAGAGATAGGGAGGGGGCGAGGCCATGCAGGGATTTGAAAGCAAAGGTGAGAATTTTAAAATCAAGGCGTTGCCAGACCGGGAGTCAATGTAGGTCAGTGAGTTCATGGGTGATGGGAGAATTGGACTTCGTGTGAGTTAGGATATTGGCAGCAGAGTTTTGAATGAGCTCAAGTTTACAGAGGGTGCAAGATGGGAAGCTGTCAGGAGAGCATTGGAATAGTTGAGTCTAGAGGTAACAAAGGGTTTCAGCAGAAGATGGGTTACAGAGGTGGAAGTAGGAAATCTTGGTGATGGAGAGGATGTGAGGTTGTAAAGCTCAGCCAATGGTGGAGCGATGAAAATCGGGGATGCACACAAGGCCAAAACTGGAGGAAATCTTGGTGATGGAGAGGATGTGAGGTTGTAAAGCTCAGTTCAAGGTCAAATTAAAAAGAAAGACTTGCATTTATACCGCGTCTTTCATGTCCTCAGGCCGTCCTAAAGCGCTTTACAAGCAATGAAATATTTTTGAAGTGTAGTCACTGTTGTAATGTAGGAACTGGAATGCCAAGGTTGTGAAAGGTCTGGTTCAGCCTCAGACTGTGGTTAGGAAGAGGGATGGAGTCGATGGGTAGGGAACAGTGTCTGTGGTGGGAACTATAGTATAGTAAAACCATCAAGAAGCTATTTTCATTTTTGTAGTATATACTAAGATGTGTAATGCACCAATACCAATGTAATTTTGTATCCATAGTTAAGTACTGGGAAATAATTGATGGTCTTCAGTTGAGACTGATGAAGATAAAACTGATTTATAAATTGCTCTTAGGAAGATGGAACAATTTTGTGTTTAATATAATAATGAAACCGGTAAGAATTTTGGAAAATGCCAGTTCAGAAAAAAAGAACCCTGTCTTACTTGCGATCAGAAATATAATGCATGTGGAGACTGAACCATTTCTCAGTCAAGTGTCCCAAGTTCAGAAATCAGATCAAAGGAAAATGGCTGCAAGCAGTTAATGGAGTGTGAGAGGCCAGAAGAGTGTGAAGTTTAGCTTCAGTGCAAGTTCAGCCTTGAGGTTCTGTTGGACAGGAATTTTTTTGGTAAAATTAATACTTGTGTAAGGTGGATAAGTATCAGGTAATACAATTTGCAAGACAAAACAAGGATAGGGGGTACACACTTAATGGAAAGACAGTGATGGGTGTGGACCAAGAGAGAGACCTCGATGTTCAAGAACTCAAAGGACATTCAAGCCATAGAAAGCATGCAACATAGATTCACCAGGATAATGCCAGAATGGGACACTCTAGTTATGCAGAGAGATTTGTGATACTTGGATTATTTCCACTGGAGCAGAGAAAGCTAAGTGGAGATTTAACAAAGGTTTATAAAAGTTAGAAAGGTTTTGATAGAGTGCATAGGGAAAAACTATTTTCTCTGGTTGGTGAGTCAGTGAGCATAATAGTGCCTTGTGGGTGTAGATCTGTTCTAGGCGCTTTCAACATATGCGACTTGTGACAGTGAATCATGAGAATGTTATGATGATGGAGAGTTTATCAAAGTTCACAAAATAAGATATGGGATTAATTTTCAACTTCAGCAGGGGTGAAAAACTGGCAGTAGCTGATCAGCTGTCCGTTATATTCCCCGGCCAATTTTCCTTCCCATTGACTTCAAATTATCCCCATACTGTTCAAATATCAGGACGTCTTAAGAATATAAGAACATTAGGAATAGGAGTAGACCATTCAGCCCTTGAGCCTGCTCTGCCATTCAATTAGATCATTCCTGATCTGTACCTCAACCCCATTTATCTGCCTTTGCTCCATATCCCTTGATACCCTTGCCGAATAAAAATCTATCAATCTCAGTTTTGAAAGCTCCAATTGTCCCTGCAGCCGCAGCCTTTTTGGGAAGTAGAATTCCAGATTTCTACTACCCTTTGTGTGAACAAGTGCTTCTTCATTTCCCTCCTTAATGGCCTAGCTCAAATTTTAAGATTATGTCCACATCTTCTTGATCCACCCCCACCAGAGGAAATAGTTTCTCTGTACCTATCCCATCAAATGCTCTTAACATTTTAAACACCTCGATCACATCATCCCTCAAACTTCTATACTCAAGGACAGACAAGCCAACTTTATGCAACCTGTCTTCATAGAAACATAGAAACATAGAAGATAGGAGCAGGAGTAGGCCTTTTGGCCCCTTGAGCCTGTTCTGCCATTTAATGAGATCATGGCTGATCATTCAAACTCAGTACCCTGTCCCTGCTTTCTCCCCATATCCCTTGATCCCTTTAGCTTTAAGAAATATATCTAACTCCTTCTTGAATATATTTAATAAGTTGGCCTCAACTGCCTTCTGTGGTAGAGAATTCCACAGGTTCACAACTCTCTGGGTGAAGAAATTCCTCTTCATCTCTGTCCTAAATGGCTTACCCCTTATCCTTAGACTGTGACCCCTGGTTCTGGACTACCCCACCATCAGGAACATCCTTCCTGCATCTAGTCTGTCTAGTCCTGTTAGAATTTTATAAGTTTCAATGAGATCCCCTCTCATTCTTCTAAACTCTAGCGAATAAAAGCCTAATTGACCCAATCTCTCTTCATACGTCATTCCTGCCATCCCAGGTATCAGTCTGGTGAATCGTCGCTGCACTCCCTCCATGGCAAGAACATCCTTCCTCAGATAAGGTGACCAAAACTGCACACAATACTCAAGGTGTGGTCTCACCAAGGCCCTGTACAACTGCAGCAAGACATCCTTGCTCCTGTACTCGAATCCTCTCGCTATGAAGGCCAACATACCATTTGCCTTCTTAACTGCCTGCTGCACCTGCATGCTTACCTTCAGTGACTGGTGCACAAGGACACCCAGGTCTCGTTGCCCTTCCCCTTTTCCCAATTTATTGCCATTCAGATAATAATCTGTCTTCCTGTTTTGCCACCAAAGTGGATAACCTCGCATTTATCCACATTATACTGCATCTGCCATGCATCTGCCCAATCACCCAACCTATTCAAATCATACTGGAGTTTCTCTGCATCCTTCTCACAGCACACACGCCCACCCAGCTTTGTGTCGCCTGCAAACTTGGAGATATTACATCTAGTTCCCTCGTCTAGATCATTAATATATATTGTGAATAACTGGGGTCCTAGCACCGATCCCTGTGGTACCCCACTAGTCACTGCCTGCCACTCGGAAAAAGACCCGGTTATTTCAACTCTTTGCTTCCTGTCTGCCAACCAGTTCTCTATCAACGTCAGTACCTTACCCCCAATCCCATGTGCTTTAACTTTGCATGCCAATCTCTTATGCAGGACCTTATCAAAAGCCTTCTGAAAGTCCAAATACACCACATCCACTGGTTCTCCCTTATCTATTCTACCAGTTACATCCTCAAAAATTTCCAGTAGATTAGTCAAGCATGATTTACCTTTTGTAATTCCATGTTGACTTTGTCTGATCCTGTCACTGTTTTCCAAGTGCTCTGCTATTACATCTTTTATAATGGACTCTAGCATTTTCCCCACTACCGATGTCAGGCTTACAGGTCTGTAATTCTTCATTTTCTCTCTACCACCTTTTTTAAATATTGGGGTTACATTAGCTACCCTCCAATCCATGGGAAGTATTCCAGGGTCTATAGAATTTTGGAAGATGACCAGCAATGCATCTACTATTTCTCGGGCCACTTCCTTAAGTACCATAGGATGTAGATTATCAGGCCCTGGGGATTTATCAGCTTTCAATCCCGTCAATTTCCCTAACACCATTTCCCTACAAATACTGATTTCATTCAATTCCTCCCTCTCATTAGACCCTATGTTCCCCGACATCTCTGGAAGGTTATTTGTGTCCTCCTTTGTGAAGACAGAACCAAAGTATGTATTTAATTGGTCTTCCATTTCTTTGTTCCCCATTATAAATTCCCCTGAATCTGACTGCAAGGGACCTACGCTTGACTTCACCAATCTTTTTCTCTTCACATATCTATAGAAACTTTTACAGTCAGTTTTTATGTTCACTGCAAGCTTACTCTCATATTCTATTTTCCCCCTCTTAATGAATCCCTTTGTCCTCCTTTGCTGAATCCTAAACTGCTCCTAATCCTCAGGTTTGCTGCTTTTTCTGGCCAATTTATATGTCCTCTCTTTGGATCTTATGCTATCCCTAATTTTCCTAGTTAGCCACAGTTGAGTCACCTTTTTTGTTTTATTTTTATGCCAAACAGGGATGAACAAATTCTGTAGTTCATCCATGTGATCTTTAAATGTTTGCCATTGCCCATCCACCGTCAACCCTTAAAGTAACGTTCCCCAATCCATCCTAGCCAACTCGTGCCTCATACCATCATAGTTTCCTTTATTTAAATTCAGGACCCTAGTTTCTGAGTCAACTACTTCACTCTCCATCTTAATGAAGAATTCTACCATATTATGATTGCTCTTCCCCAAGGACCCTCTCAACAACATTGCTAATTAATCCTTTCTCATTACATAATACCCAGTCTAAGATGGCCTGATCTCTAGTTGGTTCCTTGACATATTGGTCCAGGAAACCATCCCGTATACACTCTAGGAATTCCTCCTCCACAGTATTGTTACTAATTTGGTTGGCCCAATCTATATGTAGATTAAGGTCACCCATGTTAACTGCTGTGCCCTTATTGCACGCATCTCTAATTCCCCGTTTAGTGCCATCCCCAACCTCAGCATTGCTGTTTGGGGGTCTGTATAGAACTCCCACTAATGTTTTCTGCCCCTTGGTATTTCTCAGCTCTACCCATACAGATTCCACATCATCAGGGCTACTATCCTTCCTTACTATTGTGTTAATCTCCTCTTTAACCAGCACTCCTATCCCACCTCCTTTTCCTTTTTGCCTGTCCTTCCTGAATATTGAATACCCCTGGATGTTGAATTCCCAGCCTTGGTCACCCTGGAGCCATGTCTCCGTAATTCCAATTACATCATATCCGTTTACATCTATTTGCGCAGCTAATTCATCCACCTTTATTACGAATGCTCCTCGCATTAAGACACAAAGCCTTCAGGCTTGGTTTTTTTTAACACTCTTAGTTCTTTTAGAATTATTATTTACTGTGGCCCTGTTTGATTTACACCCTTTATTTCTCTGTCTTCCACTTTTGCTTGTCTCCTTCCGATCTTTTGTTTCTATCCTTGCTTCCCTTTCCTCTGTCTCACTGCACAGGTTCCCAACCCCCTGCCATTTTAGTTTAAACCCTCCCCAACAGCACTAGCAAACACTCCCCCTAGGACATCGGTCCCGGTCATAATTGAACCCTCTAAGCCCCGGTATCATTTTGGTGAATCTGCGCTGTACCCGCTCCTAGGCCAATATATTTTTCCTGAGGTGCGTGCCCAAAACAGAACACAGTTACTTCAACCAAAACAGGAAGTTAGAAGGTGATTTGCACCTTGAAATTGATCCCAAGGTCCTGCCTACACAGTTGCCAGCCAGAAAGCTACCTCAACTGTAACCCTCAAACTACCTAAACTTGTGAAGGAGAACATTAATCGGCTTGTTAGAAAAATACTTGCACTGATCAGTGTTCTGACTCGCTTCATCTTTTCAGTGGTGTTGGTATTGAAAGGAAATGACAAAGTGTGTCTGTGCATTGATCGAAAACCACTTAACAAAGTCCTCAAATGTAATCACTACATACTTTGAACAATAGATAATCTTTTATCTGAACTAGTGAAAGTAAAACTGTTCATGGCTGTGGATGCAAAGAATGGATTTTGGCATGTTGTATTAGATGAACAATCGAGTTCACTGACCATTTGGAAGGTACAGATGGTTATGCATGCTGTTCGGAATCTCTTCAGCTCTCCATGGCCTGAGGAATTTTAGACAAGTCTTTCTGAGGCACTTGAAAAATTGGCAGACTGTTATAGCAGATGATATTTTAGTCTACAGTACAGATGAACAGGACCATGATTGGAAACTGGAAACCCAGTTGAAGTGATGCCACAAGGATAAAGGGATAACAAGGAAAAAATAAAAGAATGGGAAATGAAATATATGGGTTACAGATTTTCTGAAGATGAACTAAAATCAGATCCTGCTAAAGTTGAAGTTGTGCTTAAAATGCCTCCTCCTACTGACAAAGTATTCAGAAAATTATTAGAATGACTAACTATCTCCATCAGTTTGCTCCAAATTATCAAAGGTAACCATTCCTCTTTGTGACCTACTGAAGAAAGCAGTTTTCTTTTCATGGGACTGTCAGCATTAGAAGTGCATGGAGGAGGTTAAGATCATCTCTCAAGCACAGACCCTCCTGTTTTGGCTAAATTTCTGGGCCCCTTCCGCCATCCTTAGGACACTGAACCTGATCATTCCATTGTGTTCAACCCTAGGGAAGGTCCGACCTCAAGTCTCAGACTGGAGATCTTGAGTCACTTACTAGCTAAGAGTTGCTGAGGTGGGTTCCTGTTGTCTTCCTCATGGATATTATCTTCAGAGTATCTCTTCCTGGGGTGGGGGGTTCTGCAGCAAAAGCTAAAGAGCCCCACCCACCCTTATGATAGGTGGGTTGCTACCTGAACCCAGTGAACACAAGTACCCTGCTGGATGTCAACCCAATATTCAGAGCTGGCCAGGGCTGTCTGGGACATAGGAACAGAAGTAGGCTATTCAGCCCTTGAGTATGTTCTGCCATTCAATTAGATTGTAGCTGATTTTTGTTTTAACTCCATCTGGCCACCTTGGTTCCGTAACCCTTAATACCCTTGCCTAACAAAAATCTATCAATCTCAGTTTTGAAATTTTCAATTGACCGAGCCTCAACAGCTTTTTTGGGGCGAGAGTTCCAGATCTCCACTACTCTTTGTGTGAAGAAGAACTTTTTGACATCTCCCCTGAATAGCCTAGTTCTAATTTTAAGATTATGCCCCCTTGTTCTGGACCCCTAACTAGACGAAATAGTTTCTCTCTATCTACCCTATCAACTCCTTTGATCATCTTAAATACCTCAGTTAGATCACCCCTTAATCTTCGATATTCAAAGGAATACAAGCCTAGTCTATGCAACCTGTCCTCAATGTTAAACCCTTTTAGCACTGGTATCACTCTGGTGAATCTGTACTGCACCCTGTGAACCCAACCTTTTTTGACTCAGAGGCAGGAATACTACCACTGAGCAAGTGGTCACTTCGTCCAAACACGAGTACCCTGCTGGACTTCAGCTCAGTACTCAGAGACCATACTGTAGTCTCCATTCGCTGGGGCTGTCTAGAATGGAGTTCAAATCCTTCAAATTCTGATTCAGAGGTGGGAATTCAACCAATAAGCCAAAGGCTCACTCCTAAAACAATGGATACTTGGTCTAATAGGCATCCTATGCGTCCAGAGTTCAAATTATGCAAATAAAGGGAAAGGTATTGAAAGGAGTTTTTCTCGTATTTGCATGTTGTTTCAATAGACCTGTCCATGCAGGCAAACTGCACAGGTTTATGGGCTGGTGGCCCTACCAACAAGCTTTTATAATACACTTAATCAAGACTTCCATGTCCCAGTTTCTAAAAATGAGCTTTTTCTAAATCTTCATTATGCTACTTCTAAAAGGTACTGCACATTATACAGGTGCACATGATAAATATTCACCATTTATACCAGTTCACTGGGACTTTATCTACTGGAGAAGTGTTAGAGGAGTATTATTACAGATGCTTTGTGATTGACCAGGTTACTTTCTGCTAATGGATTCATGTTGGACAAATATATCCTCAGCAAAATCACTGGCACAAACCATTCTGATTTTGAATTATTAAATTCTACAATATCAGAAAAATTAACATTTTGTTCACAACAATAATATAGCCCTAATTTACTTTTTTCTGAGAAATCTGGCATGGTTCAGTAGTGATACATCCCAGTTGTACTCTGATGCCTATCACTATCAAATATTTTATTTTGATTTCAGGTTAAGTTGCAGAATGCTCTCAGTGGCATTTGATGGAATGCATCCTTCTGCCGCACGTGACATTTTCTAAGTTGAATCAGTACGACCTCTGCTTTAGTCATGGGCTAAAACAAATAGGAAAAGTAAGAAATATATTTATTTTGCACGGAATTTTTTTATACAAGACACCGAAAATAGCTTGGTGTGGTATTAAGCCATAAAGACCAGAAAGATCCTAGGTTCTGCGTTCTACACAAAGTTAGCTTGTCTCGGCCATGCCAGCATTTGGGTGCTAAAATTAGATCCAATGATCCTAGACTAGGAAGAGGAAGAATTAGTCAGGGTATTCACTTCTGATCACCATCCAGTCAGCCTTGCTAGAAAATATATGTAGGTGGTCGCTGAGTGAGTACAGGATCAGGCCTGGCTGTAATATCCCCAATGATTGAAGTGCCTGTGAGCCTCTCGGGTAAGGTATCAGAGAGCTGCCAGCTCTTGTGAAAGTGTATCCAAGGAGAGATGTGAAAACTGGGGAACAAAAATAAATAGATAATGCACAACTGGATCAAGGACTTAAGTAAACTAATTAAGGAATGTGTACATTTTATCGATAGGCAGCTATCAAACTTTACAGACCAAGTTCTGTCCAAACTTGTGTTCACTGTATTAATCCAGTACTGGTACCTTCCAACTGTTTCATTTTTCTTATAAATGAAAGAGAAGTATTTTCCAAACCTGGTGTGCCCCACCTCCTCAACAGGTTCCAGATGCTGTCCACCCACATCCTAGCTCACCAGCTCTGGGTCTTTGACAACATATTACCAGCTAAGAATACATTTAAATTGGCTCTAACTCACCAAAAAACAAGATGGGTTGAGTCTCCCAAGTTTTTTATGTTACTACTGGGCAGCCCTACTACTAGGGCATCATTGCTTAAAAGCAAGTCCTGTCCCAAAATCTCTGACTCAGCATGGAAGTAAACATCACCCTATTATAAGCCTCCATAAAAGACTAGTGCGTGCACAAAAGCATCCAACTGTATGTCTGATGCTGGCAATCTAGAAGGTGCCAGTGGGCCTGTCAACTCTCTCCTCACTGCAGTGCAATTGTAGGATCTCAGCTCCAGTAGTTTCAAGATGTGGCACGAGAAGGACATAGCTGAGTTTGGCAAACTGCTTCAACTTGACCAGATCATGTCCTTCCAACAGCTGGCCAACAAATGTCACATCACTGAAAATGATTACTTCAGCACTCAACCAGCCCTATCACTAACGAACCCTCAACCTAATGTGTAGAAATGTATGTATGACCCTCAATTTCCCTGCAACCTCTGAGAAATGTGTTTTATAACACATAGGGGTCGATTTTCGTGGAGCCGTCAGGCGGGGTTTCAGGCGTGTGGGGGGGGAAAATCCTGAATTCGGGGGTCCCGACATCATCCCGCCCAAAACCCTGCTCCAGGCAACTTTCAGAGGTGGCGGGTACCCGCCCCGCACTGGGACCCACCGAAACCAGGCGGGTAGGGATTAGTGCCAATTAACTGCCTGTTAACAGGTAGTTAACAGGCAGTTTTTAGCCTAATCCCTATTTTGAGGAGTTTCGTGTGGGATTCCCGACGGCTCCAAACCACGCCAGGTTAGAGCAGGCGGGCCGTCAAGTTGAAGGAGTTGGAGGGGTCACGATGTCGGTGTTCAGGTGAGTGATGGGTGCATGAGTGCAAAGGTAAGTGTGTTTGGTGTGTCTAAAGTGTGTAAAGAACTTTTACTTACCTGTACTTACCTTCACAGCCTTTCTTCCTGTAGCCGTCGGGAGCCCATCACTCAGCCGGCACTGAAAGCTGAACGGCTGCGATCTGTGAAAAGTGACAGCCTTCAGCTTTGAGTGCCGGTGTGAGTTCTAACTGAGTCTGTGCAGAAGGACTCATGTTAGAATGCGGACTGTCAGTGTTTCACAGCTTCAAACAGCTGTGAAACACTGATATTTCATCTGTCAAGAACTCTTGACAGATGAAATTGCAGTCTGTGACGTCACCTGTTGCCGGGTGGCCCTTAATTGGCCTGCTGAGCCCGCTGGGCGGGCTCAACAAGGTCAATCAAGGGAAAATCGCGCAGATTCGCCGGACGTCGAAGTAGGTGGGTCTAAAACCCGAAAGTTGTAGTCCCGCCTTCTTCCCGACAGCTTCAGGAAAATCGACCCCATACTCTCTGTGAAACCATGACTTAAGAGGATATAAATTCTTGAATTAAAAAAATCAATATTTAAAAAAACTGACTCGATCGCTTAAAGCAATTCACAAGATCACTCTAAACATCAATTTAAATATCATAGATTTTTACAAAATATTTTGTCATTGAGAAATACCATGAACACGGGGAAAGACATATGTTGTTTCTTTCTCACTGATATATGCTGACTGCAAAGTCTATTCAAATCTACTGAATGTGCAATTGCTGCCAGTTACAATATGCTATTTATTTTTTGTTTTCCAATCTTTTTTGAAAAGGCATTTTTTATCATCATTAAGGAATTCAGGGCTTCAACAAGAATTTATGGAGTCCAGTGGTCATTACCCAATTACAATTATTGGAAGCAACCCTTTTATTTTGTGTATAAAGTAGTTCAAAGTCAAGTCATAAAATCAATTAAGTATTGTATGCTTAAAACTGGAAGCTAATTCAGAAAAGTAATAGCTGAACAATTACCATTAGGCTATAAATTGTTCTATAGTTATTGAATTGGCAAAACAATGTTTTCTTTTGAAAATAGGAGCACCCTCTGAAAACTTGTTAGAAAATCCGAATTACTAATGAATGGAGGTTCATTAAACAAGGCTGCATTGATTTTGAGACCAGTTTGGAGATATGGTTTTAGTCCACTATTCAATAATGTATTGATTTGATGAAACAAGAACTAGCAGCCTACATTTTTAAGATTGTAGAAAATATATGCATATATGGAAGGGCTGCGCAAACAGAAGCATGTTGAAGATCAACGGGAGCCAGCAAATGGCACAATATTCACATTGAAAAAAAGTGACAGCAGAACTGTGTATTGTGTTGCTAATACTATGGAAGATTTTCTCAGGATGCAGCAGATACCAGGATGTAACATCGTGCTCACTATGTTTAAGATATCCCAGTTGAGTGAGTTAAATCAATAGTGCTTTGACAGGCCTCCCATAAACCTGAGCCCAGTTTTACTTATATGTAACACAATATGCGCTATAACATATAGAACGCATATTGTATTGTGTGAAAAATTGTGTTCTCTCTCTTTAATTTAGTAGTTTAAGGGTAGTATTGCAGAAAGCTATTCCTGATGAATGAGTTGTTTTATTCTGTAAAATTAATATTTATTTCAGTGTAGCGGTGGGGGAGCTGAAAGAAAAGCTGTTTAGCCCAAGATTAAATCAAATCTACGTCTCTAGAATGACTGGTGGGAAAGTGCTGTTATTTTCTTAAGCCTGGACTAACAGCTCCCATTATAAATTCACAAAATTCTTCAGAGGGTTTACAAAAGTGTGTTTAAAATGTGACTTTAGTTTTCTCAACTAAGCTGAGGAAGGGCTATGGTCTGCTTCTCAGAAAACATGCTGGCCTAGAAATTCGGTGGGCTGCGCCACCAGTTAGCACCTAAAGAGGGCACTCAGTGGCTTTAGCGCCACTGGCCACGCCTCCCGCGATATTTAGCTGGGGCGCTAATGGCGGCGTTAGCCTGTTGTGCTGCGCCGCCACCGATGATGTCATCGGTGTGCGCAGCGCCCCGCTACCGCCCCGATCTCGATATTCGGTAGCGCCCGCCTCTGTAGCGCCGTTCACAAATCGCACCCGGTTCACGGGGCCTACCTGTGGCGGCAGTGGCGCAAATTAAGGTGGATGTGCGGGGCGGCCGTTTTTTCGGCGGCCGCCTGCCAGCACCTCCATCCCCGGCCTCCTGATCTCCCCCCGCGGCAGTGCCGGCTGTTTTCCGAGAGCCCGGCACTTCTCCTCGGTACCGGGCTCTTTTGCCGGCACTCGCGATCTCTGATCGCGCTGTTGCAGGCCCCTCCCCCTTAAGAATGGGAGGAAGGCCTGCAGTACCACAGCGTGCCATGCCGCAGCGTGTGGCGCTGTGGCATGTTGCGCTGCGATATTCAGTTTCAGCGCCCTAAGAGGTCGCAACTGCTTCGATCGCTGCGCTAATTCCGGCGCCCAGGCAAGCTGGGCGCCCTGTTTGCGGCTCCACCGAATTTCTCCCCTGCTGTATCTTGGTGACCTAACAAGTCCTTGACCACATTTCTAGTCATCACGGGATAATGGTTCAGTTCCAAGGATAAATAATCGTCTTGAGCAATTAGCCTGCTAAACCGTATATTCATGCTGTGGTTGCAGATGCTCCAAAGAAAGTGCAGGAAATAAGAGCTGGTCGAGCAGTATTTTGCATTATTTCCTCGATGAAAAGGAAATAAACTAGATTGTGTGTCAGACTAATGATATTTTTGATGTCTTGTGGGTTGTTATTATTTATTATACCTCCAGTTATTTTTCAGAATCAGCAACGGTCCTACTTCAACAGTCAGCTTTGGGTCTGCTTTCATTAAATCACAAATTAGTGCTTTAGAGAGGGTCCCGATTTCAGCAAAATAAATGTATCTTTCTGTAATAATATGGTGACTAGACAAAAGTATGTGGTAGGCACATTAATTTTAATTAAGTGCTCATTTGACTGACTTTCAAGTTGTTCTTTCCTGGTGCCGTAGACTGCTGCTAATGATCTTGAACGAGCAAAATTTTTATTGCTTTTGAATGATAATGATCTACAGGATAGAGATGCTGGTGTTTCTGCTTATATTTGTACAACTGGTAGGTTCATGTTGCATGGAAAACCTCCAACTTACTCTTTCCAGGATAGCCTCTGGTATCAAGTACATGGGAAACGTTGGACAGGTAGCCTTCATGCAACTGGCAGTGCTGGTAGCATGGATCTCAGCCTCCAAGCCATCACTTCAAGATTTTTTTGCTTACACCAAGCAAAGAAAATTTTCAACCTCAGCTTGCTTTTGCCTAAACTAGGCTGAGGCTGAGTTCTGCAATGGATCCAGTCCTACCGGGATCAGGACTGCAAGTTCCACAGAGTTTAATCAAATTCAAATGCTTCTTTTTCAAGCTCCTTGGCAGGAGGGGGAGATTTTAACCATACTCACCCAGCGGAAACCGGACCAGTACTGCTGCCTCTTTTTTTCACTGTGAATTTTGTGCCATTTGCTGACTTCTGTTGCTCTTCAACATGCTTGTATCTGTGCAGTTCTTTCGTATATACATATATTTTCTACAATATATGCATGCATATTCAGAGAAGGGCTGTGCAGGGTTACTTACTCACCAGAAAGCCGCCTGGTGGCAGGGTCACGTGTGCTAATCAAGGTCCGATGACTTCATCAGATCCCGACAGCGATTTTATCTTCGGCTTGAGGAGGGAGTGCTCATTCGGGCTTCATAAGGAAAGTTTAGGCCTCCCCTACCCTGGTCTTCCCCCCTGCCCTGGCCTTCATAGCGAGAGGATTCAAGTACAGGAGCAAGAATGTCTTGCTGCAGTTGTACAGGGCCTTGGTGAGACCACATCTTGAGCATTGTGTGCAGTTTTGGTCACCTTATCTGAGGAAGGATGTTCTTGCCATGGAGGGAGTGCAGCGAAAATTCACCAGACTGATACCTGGGGTGGCAAGAATGACGTATGAAGAGAGATTGGGTCGATTAGGCTTATATTCGCTAGAGTTTAGAAGAATGAGAGGGGATCTCATTGAAGCTTATAAAATTCTAACAGGACTAGACAGAATAGATGCAGGAAGGATGTTCCCGATGGCGGGGGAGTCCAGAACCAGGGGTCACAATCTAAGGATAAGGGGTAAGCCATTTAGGACAGAGATGAGGAGGAATTTCTTCACCCAGAGAGAGGTGAACCTGTGGAATTCTCTACCACAGAAGGCAGTTGAGGCCAATTCATTAAATATATTCAAGAAGGAGTTAGATATATTTCTTAAGGCTAAGGGGATCAACGGATATGGGGAGAAAGCAGGGACAGGGTACTGATTTTGGATGATCAGCCATGATCTCATTAAATGGCAGAGCAGGCTTGAGGGGCTGAATGGCCTACTCCTGCTCCTATCTTCTATGTTTCTATGTCCCTTCCCTACCCCAAAACCCCCTTCCCCACAATTATCAGGGTGCCAAGAGCTGCCCGAGGTTCTGGAGACCAGCAGCCACTTGCCGCCCACATTCCATCCATTCTGAGCAGGAAGTGGACGGACGGCATGTTAATCAGGCCCGACAGTTAAAATTGCCATGGCCTCATACTGCCACATGCGCGGGAAACTAACTGAAACCAGCAGTTTCCTGCCAGAAAACGCTGGCAGTTAACCCCCCAATTCCCTTTTAAAAGTTATTATTGAATCTGCTTCCACCATCCTTTCACCCATTCCAGAGCATAACAACTTGCTGCGTCAAAATTTCTTTCCTTATGTCGCCTCTGGTCCTTTTGACAATTATCTTGAATCTGTGTCCTCTGGTTATTGTAAAGTCTGCAGGTATTATGGCGAATTAATACACAGACTACAAGAGTAACTTTAACAGGACTTTACTATTCGAAGGTCAGGGCGAATCTCCCCAATAAATCCTGACACAGCACTTATATACCGGTGTGGTCACCGTCGGTATTACAGTATACAGCAGCCAAGATAAAGTAGTGCCACACCTAAAATAGTTCTCTTAAAGGTGGACGGTTACATACAATAGTTCTCTTAAAGGTAGAACAGTTACATACACTACAATCCTCCCTTTTTAGCTTACAACATACTTATTTCCCATTAACATAACATCATAACATATATACAACTTATGCAAAACAGTTCACAGATTCAGTCTCTCTGGAGGCTTCCTGACTCTGTCCGGATAACGCCTCGGTGGTGTAGTAGTTTTCGGCGGGTAGTAGGTTCTTCTGGCAAGGTCGATTCGGCTTGAAGGACAGTGTCAGGTTCATCTGATTCCAGTATTACCAGATCGGAGGTAGGTGCTCTGGGTATCTCTGCTTCAACATTAGCCGTGTAAGGTTGTGGAGTAGGTTGGTCCTTTGTGGATGACCCTATGATCTGGTCAACATGGCGCCTTATTATGCTGTCACCAATGTCCACGGTATACATCAGCGGCCCTAGCCTTTTCCCAATAGTTCCAGGCTGCCATTTCTCGGTACGGTAGTCCCGGGCCAAAACTTGTTGACCTATCTGAAAGGATCTAGTTGGCCTTTCATTCATGCCCTGAAATTGCCGGTTCTCTACGTCCCTTCTGACGTTTGGCTTAATCAAATCCAGCCGGCATCTTAGTCTTCTATTGAAAAACATCATGGCGGGAGTTTGGTTTGTGACCGCATGTGTTGCATTCCTGTACGCCAACAAGAAGTTATCTACCTTATGTTGTAGGTTGATGTCTTCATTACCCATGGCCTTTATGGCCTTCTTGAAGGTCTGGACAAACCTTTCAGCTAATCCATTGGTGGCGGGATGGTATGGGGCTGACGTGTAGTGCTTGACCCCATTCCTTTTTAAGAACTTCCTGAATTCTTCGGACACAAATTGCGGTCCATTATCAGAACAGATCTGTTCCGGCAGCCCATTCCTGGCAAATATGGTCCTTAATACTGTGATGGTTTTTTCCGTGGTGGTGGAGGACATCTTTATTACCTCCGGCCACTTGGAGTGGGCATCCACCGCGATTAGAAACATTGAGTCCATAAATGGACCAGCAAAGTCGACGTGTACCCTTTGCCAAGGAGATGAGGGCCACTCCCATGGATGCAGAGGAGCTTGTGGTGGCGCGTTTTGGACCTTCTGGCATCCTAGACAGCTCTTGGTTATTTCTTCGATGTCTCCATCAATACCTGGCCACCACACAAACGCTCTTGCTAGGTTCTTCATTTTCACTCCACCCAGATGCCCCTCGTGAAGCTCCTTTAGCACTTTCTGCTGAAGTTTGGGTGGAATCACCACTCTAGATCCACACATCAAGGTTCCTCGGCACACTGACAGCTGTTCTTTTCTTTGCGAAAATGCGGGCAGCGTTGGTTCGCCATGTGCTGGCCATCCCTCCACTGTTAAATCGTAGACTCGTGAGAGAGTCGGGTCATTTCTTGTTTAATTTTCGATCATCGAATTTGTTACTGGTAGACATTCCACTATGGATGAGTGGAACATCTCTACCGGGTCCACTGTAGCCGCCTCTTCTACTACTGGCAACGGTAGGCGCGATAACCCATCAGCATTTCCATTCTGTTTGGACCTTTTGTATTCGATGTCATATTGGTGTGCCCCAAGTAACACGGACCACCTCTGTCGCCTTTGCGCTGTCATAGTGGAAACGGCCTTGTTAGAGTTGAATATGGACACCAACGGCTGGTGGTCTGTCAGTAATGTGAACTTCTTGCCCTGCAGGTAATGATTGAATTTCTTTACTCCCCACACAAGGCTGAGGGCCTCCCTATCTAACTGAGCATAATTTCGCTCAGCGGAGGTCAATGATCGGGACGCAAATGCGACTGGCCTTTCCGAGCCATTTGGTAACTTGTGTGAAAGTACTGCTCCAATTCCATAAGGGGAAGCATCACAAGCTAGACGAAGAGGTAACGTTGGGTTGAAATGAGCCAACACTTCCTCAGAGGTAATCAATGCCTTGCTTCTGCGAAAGGCCTTCTTACAGTCCTCGCTCCACTTCCATGGTACTTCTTTCCGCAACAGAGCATTCAGCGGATGCAGCACCGTGGATAGATTTGGCAGAAACTTGTGGTAATAATTAATCAACCCCAGAAACGATCTCAACTGTGATACATTTTCCGGAGCAGGGGCCTTCATGACAGCTTCTATCTTGTCAGGTGACTTGTGCAGCCCCTCTTGGTCAATGACATGACCGCAGTACGAGATCCGTTTCTGGAAGAACTCGCATTTCTGGCGATTAACTCGAAGGCCATATTCCTTCAACCTGGTGAGCACCAGTTTCAAATTTGTGAGGTGTTCCTCCTCGTCTTCTCCCGTAATCAGGATATCGTCCAAGTAACACTGCGTGCTTGGAATACCCTGTAAGACCTGCTCCATGGCCCTCTGCCAAATTGCTGGAGCCGAAGCTACTTCAAAAACCAGTCTATTATAACGATACAAGCCTCTGTGCGTGTTGATTGTGAGATACTGGCGCGACTCTTCCTCGACTTCCATTTGTAAGTATGCTTGTGCCAGGTCTATCTTGGTGAAGTGTTTCCCGCCAGACAATGAAGCAAAGATATCCTCAATCCGCGGGAGCGGGTATTGTACCGTGTGAAGCACCGGATTAACTGTGATCTTGAAGTCTCCGCAGATGCGGACCTTTCCCGGTCCCCCTGGCTTGTTACTTGATGAAGACTTCATGACGGGAACAATGGGCGTGGCCCACTCACTCCAGTCCACCTTAGACAGTACCCCTGAACGTTCAAGCTCTTCCAGTTCTGCCTCCACAGCAGGTCGTATCGCGTAAGGTACCGATCTGGCTTTGAAAAATTTTGGGCTTGCATGTTCTGCAATCTTGATTTTTGCTTTAATTCCTCTCAGTGTTCCCAGTCCTTGCTGGAATACCTCTTTAGCTTCGTCCAATATTCTGGACAACCGTTCAGGTTTGACATCTTCCTTTCCGGAATCTACCGTCATTGTGTTTAGTGAATGCCAGTCTATCTTTATTTTCCTGATCCACTCCTGTCCCAGAAGTGGTGGACCTCCCTTGGACAGCACATACATGTCCATCCCTTGGTGATCTTTGTCCTTGTATCTCACCTTGACTTCTATCTTTCCGATGGGGTATACTCTGTGCCCCGTGTATGTCTGCAATACTATCTCCGTATCCCGTAGGGGAATATGTTTGAATAACTTTTTGTAATCTTGCTTATTCATGACCGTCAACGCCGATCCGGTGTCCACTTCCATCTTCACTTGGACTTTTGCAATCTGTAGTGTGACCCAGATAGTTTGTCGGTCAGCTTCTTTACTCACATTGTGAATCCTCAGACTACCCAGTTCCTTGCTGTTGGAGTCTGAGTCCGAATTCTGTTCATCTGGACTCTTCCCAGTCACCTTATGTACCTTTCTGTACTTCTTCTGCGGTGACTTATTATTGCTGGTCTTCTTTCCTGCCCGGCATACCTTAGCTATGTGACCAAGCTTGCCACATTTTCTACATTCCTGGTTTTTAAACCAGCATTGGTTCTGGTCATGTGTTGTCTTCCCACAATGATAACATTTCGTTGTACCTGAAGTCATTTGATCCACACTGAGTACCGCTGTCTTCCGCTGCATTTCCGCCGTGCCTCTCGCTGCGGCTTCGTGCGATGCTGCAATAAGGACAGCCTTATCAAGTGTAAGATCGTTCTCTTCGAGCAGTCGTTTTTGTGTTCCTTCCTTCGACATCCCGCACACGAACTTGTCTCTCAGTGCCTCTGTCAGATTTACCCCAAACTGATAGTATTTTGCTAGCCTACGCAGTTCAACCAGGTACTCCGTGTTGCTTTCCTCTTTTCGTTGCGTTCTCACGTAAAATTCTGATCGTTCCGCTAACATCAGCGGTGCGGGGTTAAAATGATCCTTCAGGACAGCAACAATATTAGCGAAAGACTGATCCGCCGGTTTAGCTGGTGATAGAAGATGCTTCAATAACCCGTATGTCTTCGCACCCATTGAGTTTAGTAAGGTTAGAGCTTTGTCATAATTTGCTATCTTATTGACCTTACAATATATCTCGATGCGTTCTACATACGTGGCCCAATCTTCCACATCGGAATCGAACCCGTTGATGTTACTACGCTTAGGCATCTTCACACTCTTCCTGAGAAACAACAACGAAATATTTCTTTAACTTTTTTTTTCAAAATAGCGGTTTCCCGCTTCTGTTGTCTTCCCCGCCTACTGGCGGCTTCCCGCATTTCTTCCCCTGGCGGGAGGGGTAAGCTTTTCCCTCGGGCGACGACCGCTGGCTTTCGGGGTTCGCAGCCTGCGCGTCAGCTTCAGTGCGTTCCTTGTTCCCTTTTCTCGGCAGGGCAACCGGCGCTGGGTACAACCCGTTGACGGCGAACAGTTTCAGCCGCTGGGCTGGATCTCGCTCAGTCTCCCTCGCTCGGGCTCTGTTGTTCCCTTTTCTCGGCAGGGCAACCAGCGCTGGGTACAACCCGTTGACGACGAACAGTTTCAGCCGCTGGGCTGGATCTCGCTCAGTCTCCCTCGCTCGGGCTCTGTCTCTCCCTCAGCGGCTTCCAATCGCGCCTCCCAGCCCTCTCGCAGTCCGGTGCTTTCCTCCCCGGCTGCGGCTGAGTTCTCCGCGATTTATTTATTTTTATATCTTCCCGCGCCTTACGATCCCGGTCGCAGCGCCTCGTGGCCTCGGTAGCTGCCCGGCCTTTTTTGCCGGTCGCGATCTAGCTGTCTCACGATGCCGTTGCGTCTCCCAGCCCGCTTGTACCGCGGCTTCCGTGCTCCACGCTGCCCCAGTCTCAGCACCTCTGGGCCCGACTTCTGTCCGGCTCCTTTCCCCCGACCGTGGTCGAGTTCACTGCCCTTATCCTCCGTTTATTTTTTTTATTTTCCCTTTACTCACAGTCACCGTGGCCGACTTGCTTCTCGTGCTGATCGGCTCACTCACCACCGTGGCAGAAGGGACAATCAGTGCCTGTTGCTGATGGAAGGCTTCGTGTCTGAATTCTTCCTTCTTCCTTGCTCTGCAGACTCGAGTTTTCTCTCAGCAGAATGACGAGGGCGGGTGCCTCTTCTCGACGCTCGTTAACTGCTTCGGAAGTATTGTTGCCGCAGGGTAAGATTGAACTCGTCGCCACTGTAAAGTCTGTAGGTATTATGGCGAATTAATACACAGACTACAAGAGTGACTTTAACAGGACTTTACTATTCGAAGGTCAGGGCAAATCTCCCCAATAAATCCTGACACAGCACTTATATACCGGTGTGGTCACCGTCGGTATTACAGTATACAGCAGCCAAGATAAAGTAGTGCCGCACCTAAAATAGTTCTCTTAAAGGTGGACGGTTACATACAATAGTTCTCTTAAAGGTAGAACAGTTACATACACTACAGTTATCAACCCTTTGGCCACTGGAAACAGTTTCTTGTTATTTACTCTGTCAAAACCATTCAAGATTTTGAACATCTCTATCAAATATCCCCTTAACCTTCTCCGGTCTAAGGAGAACAACCCCAGTTTCTCTAGTCTCTCCATGTAACTGAAGGCTTTCATCCCTGGTACCATTCTTAATAAATCTCCTCTGCATCCTCTCTAAGGGCTTGACATCCTTCCTAAAGTGTGGTGGCCAGAATTGGCCACAATACTCCAGCTGGGTCCTAACCTGTGTTTTATAAAGGTTTAGTATAACTTCCTTGCTTCTGTACTCTGCCTCTATTTATAAAGGCAAGGATCCCATATGCCTTTTTACCATCCTTCTCAACTTGCCCTGCCACCTTCAAAGACTTGTGTACATTCACTAGGTCTCTCTGTTCCTGCACCCCCTTTAGTTTATATTGCCTCTCCTCATTCTTCCTACCAAAATGAATCATGCCACACTCCTTTGCGTTAAATTTCATCTGCCATCTGTCTGCCCATTTCACCAGACCCCGTGTTCTCCTGAAGTCTGTTACTATCCTCCTCACTGTTTACTACATTTCCGAGTTTTGTGTCATCTGTGAACTTTGAAATTATGCCCCGTATACCCAAGTCTAGGCCATTAACATATGTTAAAAAGAGCAGTGCCCTCAACACCAACACCTGAGGGACACCACTGAACACTTCCCTCCAGTCTGAAAAACAACCATTCACCACTACTCTCTGCTTTCTGTCCCTTTGCCAATTTTTTATCCATGCAGCCACTGCCCCTTTAATCCCATGGGCTACAATTTTTCCAACAAGTCTATTACTTGGTACTTTCTCAAACGTCTTTTGAAAGTCCATATACACAACATCAACTGCATTCCCCTCATTCACCCTCTCCATTACTTCATCAAAGAACTCAATCAAGTTAGTCAAACATGATTTGCCTTTAACAAATCCATGCTGGCTTTCATTTATTAACCCAACTTTTCCAAGTGCCAATTAATTCTGTCCACACCACTGACGTTAGGCTGACTGGCCTGTTATTGCCAGGATTTTTTAAATTATTATTCATTCATGGGATGTGGGCATCACTGGCAAGACCAGCATTTATTGGCCATCCCTAAGTGCCCTCGAGAAGGTGGTGGTGAGCCGCCTTTTTGAACTGCTGCAGTCCTTGTGGTGAAGGTGCTCCCACAGTGCTGTTAAGTAGGGAGTTCCAGGATTTTGAGCCAGTGACGATGAAGGAACGGTGATACATTTCCAAGTCAGGATGATGTGTGACTTGGAGGTGATGCTGTTCTCATGCGCCTGATGCCCTTGTGCTTCCAGTTAATAGAGGTTGTTGGTTTAGGAGGTGCTGTCAAAGAAGCCTTGGTGAGTTACTGCAGTTCATCTTGTAGATGGTGCACACTGCAGCCATGGTGTGCTGGTGGTGGAGGGAGTGAATGCTTAAGGTGGTGGATGGGTTGCCAATCAAGCGGGCTGCTTTGATCTGGATGGTGTCGAGCTTCTTAAGTGCTGTTGGAACTTCACTCATCCAGGCAAGTGGAGAGTATTCCATCACACTCCTGACTTGTACCTTGTAGTTGGTGGAAAGGCTTTGGGGAGTCGGGAGGTGAGTAACTCACCACAGAATACCCAGCTTCTTACCTGCTCTTTTTGCCACAGTGTTTATGTGGCTGGTTCAGTTAAGTTTCTGGTCAATGGTAATCCCCAGGATGTTATAGTGGGGGATTCGGTGATGGTAATGCCGTTGAATGTCAAGGACTCTCACTTGTTGGAGACAGTCATTGCCTGGCACTTGTGTAGCGCGAATGTTACTTGCCACTTATCAGTACAAGCCTGAATGTTGTCCAGGTCTTGCTGCATGTGGGCAAGGAGTGCTTCATTATCTGAGGAGTTGTGAATGGAATTGAACACTGTGCAATCATCAGTGAACATCCCCACTTCTGAACTTATGATGGAGGGAAGATCATTGATGAAGCAGCTGAAGATGGTTGGGCCTAGGACACTGCCCTGAGGAACTCCTGCAGCGATCTCCTGGGGCTGAGATGATTGGCCTCTAACAACCACAACCATCTTTCTTTATGCTAAGTATGACTCTTGGCAGTGGAGAGTTTTCCCCTTGATTTCCATTAACTTCAATTGTACAAGTTGCTCCTTGATACTACATTCGGTCAAATGCTGTATTGATGTCAAGGGCAGTCACTCTCACCTCACCGCTGGAATTCAGCTCTTTTGTCCATGTTTGGGTGAAGCTAGTCATGAGGTCTGGAGCCAAGTGTTCCTGGTGGAACCCAAACTGAGCATTGGTGAGCAGGTTATTGGTGAGTAAGTGCCACTTGATAGCACTGTCTACAACACCTTCCATCACTTTGCTGATGATTGAGAGTAGACTGATGGAGCAGTAATTGGCTGGATTGGATTTGTCCTGCTGGGCAAATTTCCACTTTATCAAGGGATATGGGGAGAAGGCAGGGACAGGGTACTGAATTTGGATAATCAGCCATGATCTCATTGAATGGCAAAGCAGGCTCGATGGGCCGAATGGCCTACTCCTGCTCCTATCTTCTATGTTTCTATGATTGAGCTGGAGTTTAACCACTGGCAGCACAGGCCCACCAAGGGTGGCGGCACAGTGGTATACAGTCGGAAAGGCGTGGCCCTGGGAGTCCTCAACATTGACTCCAGACCCCATTAAATCTCATGGCTTCAGGTCAAGCATGGGCAAGGAAACCTCCTGCTGATTACCACCTACCGCCCTCCCTCAGCTGATGAATCCATACTCTGCCATGTTGAACACCACTTGGAAGAAGCACTGAGAGTAGCAAGGGCACAGAATGTACTCTGGGTGGGGGACTTCAATGTCCATCACCAAGAGTGGCTCGGTAGTACCACTGCTGACCGAGTCCTGAAGGACATAACTGCCAGTCTGACCTGCGACAGGTGGTGAGAGAACCAACACGAGGGAAAAAGCCTACTTGACCTTGTCCTCGCCAATCTACCTGTCGCAGATGCATCTGTCCAAGACAGTATTGGTAGCAGTGACCACTGCACAGTCATTGTGGAGACAAAGTCCCATCTTCACACTGAGGACACCCCCCATCGTGTTGTGTGGCACTACCACCGTGCTAAATGGGATAGATTCGGCGTCGGCGGGAATCCTGAGCGGCAGAGCGGGGCTATAAAAGTCCCCAGAGACCAGGTAAGGCCTCACAGCGTCGGCGGGAATCCTGAGCGGCAGAGCGGGGCTATAAAGTCCCCAGAGACCAGGTAAGGCCTCACAGCGTCGGCGGGAATCCTGAGCGGCAGAGCGGGGCTATAAAGTCCCCAGAAACCAGGTAAGGCCTCACAGCGTCGGCGGGAATCCTGAGCGGCAGAGCGGGGCTATAAAGTCCCCAGAGACCAGGTAAGGCCTCACAGCGTCGGCGGGAATCCTGAGCGGCAGAGCGGGGCTATAAAAGTCCCCAGAGACCAGGTAAGGCCTCACAGCGTCGGCGGGAATCCTGAGCGGCAGAGCGGGGCTATAAAGTCCCCAGAGACCAGGTAAGGCCTCACAGCGTCGGCGGGAATCCTGAGCGGCAGAGCGGGGCTATAAAGTCCCCAGAGACCAGGTAAGGCCTCACAGCGTCGGCGGGAATCCTGAGAGGCAGAGCGGGGCTATAAAGTTCCCAGAGACCAGGTAAGGCCTCACAGCGTCGGCGGGAATCCTGAGCGGCAGAGCGGGGCTATAAAGTCCCCAGAGACCAGGTAAGGCCTCACAGCGTCGGCGGGAATCCTGAGCGGCAGAGCGGGGCTATAAAGTCCCCAGAGACCAGGTAAGGCCTCACAGTGTCGGCGGGAATCCTGAGAGGCAGAGCGGGGCTATAAAGTTCCCAGAGACCAGGTAAGGCCTCACAGTGTCGGCGGGAATCCTGAGCGGCAGAGCGGGGCTATAAAGTCCCCAGAGACCAGGTAAGGTGTACCAGTCTCCAGTCTGGGAGGAGAGAGGTAAAAAGTAATCCAAGTGTGACGTCACCAGAAAGCGGGTAAGTGATTGGTTGGTGAGTATTTCTCCCTTTTAAGCTTAAATCTCTTTGGTTTATAGTTTCTAAGGTGTGATATTCACCATCTAGAATCGGGGCAGAGGATATTTAAGAATAATATCAATAAATTTAATTAATTACATAGAATGGGAGATCAGGTGATGTGTTGCTGCTGCAATATGTGGGAGCTGGTGAACACCATTGATGCTCACGGTGATCACATTTACAGTAAGTGTTGGCTGCTCGAGGAACTCCGGCTCCGTGTTGAAGAGCTGGAGTCTGAGCTTCAAACACTGAGACACATCAGGGAGGGGGAGAGTTACCTGGACTCTGTGTATCACGAGGTAGTCACACCAATTAGATTAATTAATCCAGATGTAGTCCGTGGCCAGGGTCAGGATGGTGTGACTAGAAGTGAGGCAGGTACGGGGATCCAGGAGGTAGTGTTGGAGGAGCCGCAGCCCTTGCACTTGTCCAACAGGTTCGAGGCTCTTACTCCCTGTGGGGACAGGAGCAGGGACTGCAGAGAGGATGAGCAACCTGGCCACAGCACCGTGGAGCAGGGGGCCATTCAAGTGGGGGGAGTTGAAAGAAATGTTGTAGTGGTAGGGGATAGTATCGTTAGGGGGATAGATAGAGTTCTTTGCAGCCGAGAGCGAGAGTCCCGAAGGCTGTGTTGCCTGCCCGGTGCCAGGGTTAAGGACATCTCCTCTGGACTGGAGAGAAACTTGGAGTGGGAGGGGGAGGATCAAGTTGTCGTGGTCCATGTTGGTACCAACGACATAGATAGGACAAGGAAGGAGGTTCTGCTGAAGGAGTTTGAGCAGCTAGGGGCCAAATTAAAAAGCAGAACCACAAGGGTAATAATCTCTGGATTATTACCTGAGCCACGAGCGAATTTGACTAGGACAAATAAAATTAGAGAGTTAAATGCGTGGCTCAAAGACTGGTGTGGGAGAAATGGGTTTTGCTTCCTGGGACACTGGCACCAGTACTGGGGCAGGAGGGAGCTGTTCCGTTGGGACGGGCTTCACTTGGCCAGTGCTGGGACTAGAGTCCTGGCGGATCATTTAACTAGGGCTGTAGAGAGGGCTTTAAACTAACTAGTGGGGGGGAGGTTCCTAGAGAGCAAATAATAAAAATGACAACAGAGAAGGTCATAGACTTAGGTAGCAGTGGGGAAATTAAAAACCAGAGCGTGTCAGGAAGGGGCAGAAGGTATGGAGTAAAAGGTAAAGTAATAAAAAGGGCAAAAGTAGGAACTAAGTGTCACAAAACATCTTTGAAAGTTCTCTATCTGAATGCACGTAGCATTCGTAACAAAATAGATGAGTTAATGGCACAAATAACTACATATGGGTATGATCTTGTGGCCATTACAGAAACATGGCTGCAGGGTGACAATGCCTGGGAATTAAACAAAGCAGGTTATTTAACGATCAGGAAGGACAGGCAGGAAGGAAGGGGAGGTGGGGTGGCTATGTTAATAAAGGAAGGAATCACTGTAATACAGAGAAATGATATTGGGTCAAAAGATCAGGATAATGAAACAGTTTGGGTGGAGGTAAGGAATAATAAGGGGAAAAAACACTAGTGGGCGTAGTCTATAGGCCTCCGAACAGTGGCAACTCTGTTGGACAGAGTATTAATCAGGAAATAGTTGAGGCTTGTAATAAGGGAACATCTATAATTATGGGGGATTTTAACTATCATATTAATTGGACAAATCAAATTGGGCAGGGCTGCCTTGAGGATGAGTTCGTTGAGTGTATTAGGGATGGGTTTCTTGAGCAGTATGTAACTGAACCGACCAGGGGGCAAGCAACCTTAGATCTGGTCCTGTGTAACGAGACGGGATTAATTAAAAATGTCCTAGTAAAGGATCCCCTTGGAATGAGTGACCATAACATGGTTGAATTCCATATTCAATTAGAGGGTGAGAAGGTTGGATCTCAAACAAGCGTGCTAAGCTTGAATAAAGGAGACTATGAAGGCATGAGAGCGGAATTGAGTAGAGTGGATTGGGAAAATAGATTAAAGGGTAAGACGATACATGATCAGTGGTGTACATTTAAGGAGTTATTTTACAACTTCCAAAAAAAATATATTCCACTGAGAAGGGTGTAAAAGAAAAGACAGCCATCCGTGGCTAAGTAAAGAAATTAAGGATAGTATTCGACTAAAAACAAGGGCATATAAGGTAGCCAAATCTAGTGGGAGGATAGAGGATTGGGAAAACTTTAAGACAGCAAAAAATAACAAAAAGATTGATTAAGAAAGGGAAGATAGATTATGAAAGTAAATTAGCAAAAAATATAAAAACAGATAGTAAGAATTTTTATAGTTATATAAAAAGAAAAAGGGTGGCTAAAGTAAATGTTGGTCCCTTAGAGGATGAGACCGGGAAATTAATGGTGGGAAATATGGAGATGGCAAAAACACTGAATGAATATTTTACATCAGTCTTTACAGTAGAAGACACTAAGAATATCCCAACACTGGACAAACAGGGGGCTAAAGGGGGAGAGGAGCTAAACACGATCAAAATCACTAAGGAAGTGGTACTCGGTAAAATAATGGGACTCAAGGCGGATAAATCACCTGGACCTGATGGCTTACATCCTAGGGTCTTGAGGGAAGTGGCGGTAGGGATTGTGGATGCATTGGTAATAATTTTTCAAAACTCCGTGGACTCGGCAAAGGTCCCGGCAGACTGGAAAACTGCTAATGTAACACCCTTATTTAAAAAGGGCAGTAGACAGAAGGCTGGAAACTATAGACCGGTTAGCCTAACATCTGTGGTAGGTAAAATTTTGGAGTCCATTATTAAGGACATTTGGATAATCATAATTTAATAGGGCAAAGTCAGCATGGTTTTATGAAGGGGAAGTCATGTTTGACAAATTTGCTGGAGTTCTTTGAGGAAGTAACGTATAGGGTGGATAAAGGGGAACCAGTGGACGTAGTGTATTTAGACTTCCAAAAGGCATTTGACAAGGTGCCACACAAAAGATTATTGCTTAAGATAAAAAATCACGGGATTGGGGGTAATAGTCTGGCATGGATAGAGGATTGGCTATCTAACAGAAGGCAGAGAGTTGGGATAAATGGTTCATTCTCAGACTGGCAATCAGTAACTAGTGGTGTTCCGCAGGGGTCAGTGCTGGGTCCCCAACTCTTTACAATCTATATTAACGATTTGGAGGAGGGGACCGAGTGTAACATATCAAAGTTTGCAGATGATACTAAGATGGGAGGCAAAGTAGTGAGTGAGGAGGACATAAAAAACCTGCAAGGGGACATCGACAGGCTAAGTAAGTGGGCAGAGATTTGGCAGATGGAATACAATACTGGAAAGTGTGAGGTTATGCACTTTGGCAGGAAAAATCGTAGAGCAAGTTATTATCTTAATGGCAAGAAACTGGAAAGTATTGAAGTACAAAGGGATCTGGGGGTCCTGGTGCACGAAACTCAAAAGGTTAGTATGCAGGTGCAGCAAGTGATTAAGAAGGCCAATGGAATGTTGGCTTTCATTGCTAGGGGGATAGAATATAAAAATAGGGAGGTACTGCTTCAGTTGTACAAGGTATTGGTGAGACCGCACCTGGAATACTGCGTACAGTTTTGGTGTCCATACTTAAGAAAGGACATACTTGCTCTCGAGTCAGTACAAAGAAGGTTCACTCGGTTAATCCCGGGGATGGACATATGAGGAGAGGTTGAGTAGATTGGGACTCTACTCATTGGAGTTCAGAAGAATGAGAGGCGATCTTATTGAAACATATAAGATTGTGAAGGGGGTGGATGCGGGGAAGATGTTCCCGATGATGGGTGAAACTAGAACTAGGGGGCATAGTCTTAGAATAAGGGGCTGCTCTTTCAAAACTGAGATGAGGAACTACTTCACTCAGAGGGTGGTAGGTCCATGGAATATGCTGCCCCAAAAAGCTGTAGAAGCTACATCATTACATAAATTTAAAACAGAAATAGACAGTTTCCTAGAAGTAAAGGGAATTAAGGGTTACGGGGAGCGGGCAGGAATTTGGACATGAGTCTAGGTTCGGATCGGTCATGGCCCTGTGGGTAGCGGAGCGGGCCCAGGGGCCGTGTAGCCTGATCCTGCTCCTATTTCGTGTGTCTAATTCTGTTAGATTCAGGAGATGGTTCTGTGATAGTGGATTGGCGGTTAGGATCAGATCAGCCATGATCTTATTGAATGGCGGAGCAGGCTCGAGGGGCTGATTGGCCTACTCCTGCTCCTATTTCTTATGTTCTTATAGATTCAGAACAGGTCTAGCAGCTCAAAATTGGGCATCCATGAGGCACTGTGGGCCATCAGCAACAGCAGAATTGTACTCCACCACAATCTGTAACCTCATGGCCTGGCACATCCCTCACTCTACCATTACCATCAAGCCAGGGGACCAACCCTGGTTCAATAAGGAGTGTAGAAGAGCATGCCAGGAGCAGCACCAGGTGTACCTAAAAATGAGGTGCCAACCTGGAATGCTGCAACACGGGACTATGTGCATGCTAAAAAATGGAAGCAGCATGCTATAGGCAGGGCTAAGCGATCCCACAATCAATGGATCAGATCAAAGCTCTGCAGTCCTGCCACATCCAGTCGTGAATGGTGGTGGACCATTAAACAACTAACGGGAGGCGGAGGCTCCATGAATAACCCCATCATCAATGATGGTGGAGCGCAGCACGTGAGTGCAAAAGACAAGGCTGAAGCATTTGCAACCATCTTCAGCCAGAAGTGTCGAGTGGATGATCCATATAGGCCTCCTCCTGAGGTCCCCACCATCACAGAAGCCAGTCTTCAGCCAATTCAAATCACTCCACGTGATATCAAGAAATGGCTCAGCGCACTGGATACAGCAAAGGCTATAGGCCCTGACAACATCCCGGCTATCATGCTGAAGACTTGTGCTCCAGAACTAGCCGCGCCTCTAGCCAAACTGTTCCAGTGCAGCTACAACACTGGTATCTATCCAACAATGTGGAAAACTGCCCAGGTATGTCCGGTCCACAAAAAGCAGGACAAATCCAATCCGGCCAATTACCGCCCCATCAGTCTACTCTCAATCATCAGCAAAGTGATGGAAGCTGTCAGCGAAAGTGCTATCAAGCAGCACTTGCACACCTATAACCTGCTCACTGATGCCCAGTTTGGTTTCCGCCAAGACCACTCTGCTCCCGACCTCATTACAGCCTTGGTCCAAACAGGGACAAAGGAGCTGAATTCCAGAGGTGAAGTGAGAGTGACTGCACTTGACATCAAGGCAGCATTTGACTGAGTGTGGCATGAAGGATCCCTAGTAACACTGAAGTCAATGGGAATCGGGGGGAAAAATCTCCACTGGCTGGAGTCATACCTAGCACAAAGGAAGATGGTTGTGGTGATTGAAGGTCAACCATCACAGCCCCAGGACATCGCTGCAGGAGTTCCTCAGGGCAGTGTCCTAGGCCCAACCATCTACAGCTGCTTCATCAATGACCTTCCCTCCAACATAAGGTCAGAAATGGGGATGTTCGCTGATGACTGCACAGTGTTCAGTGCCATTCACAACTCCTCAGATAATGAAGCAGTCCATGCCTGCATGCAACAAGACCTGGACGACGTTCAGGCTTGGGCTGATAAGTGGCAGGTAACATTTGCGCCACACAAGTGCCAGGCAATGACTATTTCCAACAAGCGAGCGTCTAACCAACACCCCTTGACATTCAACGGCATTACCATCGCCGAATCCCCCACCATCAACATCCTGGGGGTCACCATTGACCAGAAACTTAACTGGACCAGCCACATAAATACTGTGGGAACAAAAGCAGGTCAGAGGCTAGGTATTCTGCGGCAAGTGTCTCATCTCCTGACTCCCCAAAGCCTTTCCACCATCTACAAGGCACAAGTAAGGAGTGTGATGGAATACTCTCCACTTGCCTGGATGAGTGCAGCTCCAACAACACTTAAGAAACTCAACACCATACAGGACAAAGCAGCCCGCTTGATTGGCATCCCATCTACCACCTTAAACATTCACTCCCTCCGCCAGTGGTGTACCGTGGCTGCAGTGTGTACCATCTACAATATGCACTGCAGGAACTCTCCAAGGCTTCATCGGCAGCACCTCCCAAACCCGCGACCCCGTCCACCTAGAAGGACAAGGGCAGCAGGCGCATGGGAACACAACCACCTCCAAGTTCCCCTCCAAGTCAGACACCGTCCTGACTTAGAAGTATATCGCCGATCCTTCATCGTCGCTGGGTCAAAATCCTGGAACTCCCTAGCTAACAGCAGTGTGGGATTACCTTCACCACATGGACTGCAGTGGTTCAAGAAGGTGGCTCACCACCACCTTCTCAAGGGCAATTAGGGATGGGCAATAAATGCTGGCCTTGCCAACGAAGCCCACATCCCATAAAAAAAGAATATAACCGGGGAGCTGTGGAAATATCGGCTTCATCCCACACCATATACCAAGATGCTACTAAGAGTACAGGTTCACAGACACCCATCCACAATCCGCTTACTATAAAATTCCATCCCCAGTGATATTTGCATGTAATTCACATATATAGGCCGAGATTTTACGGGGGGGGTTAAGGGGCACGATCGGTAGTGGGTTGGGTGGGAACGTTTTTTTTCCCAGCGGGTCGGGACCCCGCTGCCTTTCTCAATGTCAGGTCTGTCAACGCTGAGCAGACTCGACACGCAGCGGCAGGGGACCCAATTCAGGTAATTATGACCTTGTTTAGAGATCATTAAGAATACATTTGAGCTCACATTTTGATTTTACGTGCTTGTCCACGGGGTCCACACTGGTCGTGGGCCACATCTGTCAAGCTGAGGTAGGAGTTCAATGGCCATTGAATCAGCTGTTGAGTTGACAGCTTCAAATGTACAGTAAAAGCTCCCACCTTACAGAGACATCTTTTCTCAGCCACAAGCTCTTCCTCACTGCATTTCAACAATAGATTCAACATGCTGCAAGCCTTTACACAAGTCTCCATCGAGTCTGATCTCATTACCTCTCTCACCACTGACAGATCACTTCTGTCATCTCTACTTCACCTGTCATCTATTCCATCAGCATGGTGCCCTTTATACTCTCTCACCTTGGTCCTCAGAATCCCACCACGATCAGCCCCAACACCAGCAGCACCAGGCACACCAGCAGCACCAACAACAACACCACCAACCTTCTCCGCAATCACCTGATGCTGCACAGGACAGAGGGCATCAGCACCCGAGTACATTGCTGCCCAGGAGGCCAGGGATGGCCTCACCATGGCCAGATTGCGGTAACTTGATGCTGTACACCCTGTCTGCCACATGATGTGCCAGATTGGCACCACCCCGCACCAACATCATAAAGCATCCCTACAATGCCCAAACCATTCCTTTCACACACATCATCATTGTGGGGGGTACCGTTATGTCTCACCATTCACTGCAACTCACTAAGCCACTTCCAAAGGTGCACACAAATCTGTCCAAGAACACAAAGTGTTGAAAATAAAGGTTTCAATGACAGCACATTAACAAAAACTTTACATGAACATTGCAGAAAACACCCAATTGCCCCTTGTGTGTTGTTAGTTGGTATGATTGGACTAGGATGAGGGTGAGTGTGAGGGGTGGCTAGTGAGATGGGGAAGTGATAATGTAGATAGAGAGGGATGGGTGGAGGTCCAAGGTAAGTAGGTGTGAGTAAGTACGTGCAGGAGTAGAGTAGTGAAGGCAAAGTGATGGGGATGTGATGAGAGGCACAGCAGGATGAAGGGGAGTATGGCTTTGTACTAACGCTTCGTGAGCTACTGAGATCATTGAAATGTTTGTGGCACTGCACCCAGGTCCTCCTGACCACATCCCTGCTTGTGTCCTCCTCTGCAATGTGCAACCAGGCTGTGTTGATCTCCTGGGGAGGTCTCTTCCGCCCATTGGAAGGGAAGAGGACCTCCCAAAGTGCTGTGACTCCCTCCATAAGCATATGGAGGGTGTCATGGGAGAGCCTGGGTGCAGCCCTGTGCCTTTGTGCAGTCATTGTCAGTGTTTGCAGCACCTCAATGCTGTAGAACACTGACAACACAAATGTCAAATTAAAGTTGGACATAGTCCCTTTAAGGAAACCAGCTGATCACGCATCATGAAATGACATCACCAGACCCGCTTCCTTGGCCAGGAAACGCACTGGGCGGGCTTAACAAGCCCTATCAACATAAATTAATTTCACAGAGCGGCTGGAGGCAGCAGCGGGGTTGGGACCCTCCACGGACCCGCTGAGGTTAGTAAAATCCCGACCATAGTCATTCAGCCCAATCACATTTGTTTACCTTGAAATAATACCTAAGCTGGAGTGTTGTTCAAATAAAAACAGAAAATTCTAGAAATACTCAGCAGGTCAGGCAGCATCTGTGGAGACAGAAACAAAGTTAACGTTTCAGGTCGATGACCTTTCATCAGAACTGGAAAAAGTTAGAGATGTAACTGGTTTTAAGCAAGTGCAGAGGCAGGGAAAGTGGGAAGAGGAGGAAAGAACAAAATGGAAGGTCCGTGGCTCTATTCTAAAGCTGTCCTGCTCCACAGTTCCATTTCATCCTTCGCCTCATTCAGCCCTTTACAAAAAACTTTTTATCTTCTTTTCAGGTGTCAAGGATCGCAAGTTTCAACAACTCTTGGACACCAATGCTCCTCCAGATTCTTCTTCCCCTCACTTTCCTCTGATCCCATCCCTCCTTCCAATCTCACCCTTTGCTGCGTTTTCACTATCCCCTCTGACCTTCCCCTCTCTGGCCCCGAACAATATGTCCTCAGAAAAGGCCTGAGCTTCACCCCCTTACGACCCCACCTCAATGAATTTTGAGCTCGACATAACGCTGAGCTCTTCTTCCATCACCTTCGCCTCCGCGCCCACTTCTTTGGCCAGAAGTCTTCCCTCCTGCACAGTGGACCCTTTCTTCCATCTTCAGAATTCTCGTTCCACCACAGTTGTCAGCAATGTTCCTTCTAATTTTGTTTTTGTACTGAGCGGGCCACAAACTCCTCTGAGCGTGACCTTTTCGTCCATGAGCAAATTTTACAACAACAACTTTTACAACAACATCTTTTACAACAACAGCAACCACTTAAAAGCATATATACAGTAATGCCATATTGCCACCCCACCATCTCAAATCATGAGACAATCAGACAAGGTTCTGTAGAAGTTTAACATAACCTCTTTTGAATTCTCTTCCTCTAGAAATAAGCCCCAGTGCTTTATTTGCCTTTTTATGGCTTTTTTAACCTGCATTGTTACTTTTAATGATTTGTGAATCTATACCCCATGATCCCTTTGCACCTCTACCCCATTTAGACTCTTATGTTCCAAGGAGTAGGTCGCCTCCTTATTCCTCCTACCAAGATGCACCACCTCACACTTACCTACATTAAAATTAATTTGTTATTTACATGCCCATTCTGCAAGTTTGTTTAAGGTAGAATTAATGAAAAGCTTTTAGTTTGTCATGTACAAACTCTATTTAATAAAAAATTACTTGTCAGAAATGACTGGGATATAAAAGAACTGCATAATAATGCATTAACACTTCAGAAATGTCACTCAATTATACGGTTGTGCATCGACAAACGATCCAAAAGTCCAAGGTGAGCTGAAGGAGGCATATCTATTCGTGCAATTTGTATTAATTTTTAAGTTTTCAACGTATTAGCCCATCCTTCATGTCACTATAGCAATGACTACAAGAGCAGCAGGAGCAGCGGCTTTCTTATGGTGCTGACGTGCTGTACGTCCACATAAGTAATTAGAATATTAATCACAATGCAACCAGACAACCAACAAATATAAAGGGGAAAAAATTCGGTATCACCCCATTTGGGGCGCCGTTATCGGCCATGCGCAAAGTTCAGCGCCTGGCGCTAATTATCGCCTCCGACAGCAAACTTGGCTTTTATCGCCCCTGGAAGTGATTGGAGCGCTAAGTCAGGCGCTTCACACCTGTCTTAAGGTGCAAACGCCGAGGAGTGAGGCGCTACCTCAGAGTGCTGGCGAAGCAAGGAAGGGCAAATCAAAATAAACCTGCAAAGTGCTGCTCAGTACTCAAAACTCCTTCACACAGCGTTGAATCTCTCCAGAAGTCTCTCTCTCTCAGACTGCGTGGTGCAAAAATGTCACCGACAAAAAAGGCAGGAAGCAGTCGCCTTTAAATAGCGCTCCCCCAGTCCCTTTCTGACAGCATAACGCTCCCCTCAACCGGTCGTTGCTAGCAGCAGGGGGTAAGGCAGGGGGCACCACTCAATATCCGGTCCGGGGCGCTAACGGGGCATTGCGCACTCGAATGACGTCACAATCTGCCGGCGCAGGAGATCGTGGCAGAAGTGTTTAGCGCCGCCGCAAAATGTCTAGTTAATTTCACAAGCGGCACAAACATCGCCGCACCCGGCGTCTAGTTGCTTTGCGCCCCAATTGGCACCCTCTTAAGGCACAAACAACTGAATTTTTCCCTCATAGTGCTGTAGTTCTTTAGTTCACAGTATTAAAAAGAATTGGACAAAAACAGGTCTCCATATTTCTAACTTCAATCACTTCCATTAATAAACATTGTCTTCTTGAACCAGCACAGCCCCCATGTAACGTCAGAAATGCAGCACTTATTCACAAGTGCAGAAAAACACATACACAATTTGCGTCACCAAATTAAAAACAAAAAGCAGGAAAAGCTATGATTTAACAGAAATAAACATTCATCTTTCTTCCCCGACGGGAGAACCAATCAGATTGACTTGGAAATGTTTATTAATGTGTTGACGTAAAGATGTTAATTTACAAATTTTGCTTCTAATGTTTTTCTCTCAAACATTCTCCACAATATTAATTCCTGCTCTTATCATGAAAAGTGTTGAATTATTTTATGTACTTCCCAATTAAATAGTGGGAAACAAACTTCATTGTACTCTCAATTTTGAATCTCCTATTTCAAACATTTATACCAAATCAAAATTGTACATTATCAGTTTAATCAAAGATTTTTCTGAGTCTTTTTCAATAAAATAGTAGTTTCTTCTAAAGTAGCTTCCTGCAATTTTTATACATCATTACATAACTCTTGTTACTATTAACACTCCACTAAATGTTTAAGAGGAAATTTATATTGACATTATTCCTGCGACATGTTAGGACTATAGAACGACAGACAAAATAAAATGGTTTTTGTTTTTCCCCTTTTTTGGTTCTCTTCCTAAACATCTTTATGATATTTTTTAAAAAGTCAATAAAAAGTAATATGTAACTCTACAAATCCTCCCCACCCTCCCCCTCCTCAACAGCATGGTTGCATGTTTGTGTAAAGCTACTCACTTCAGTCGATCGCTCAAAATCAAATATTGAGAAATTTCAATTATAAAATGTTTTTAAGCAATTCAGAACCTCTTTAAAAGCATTTGGGCTTCATGACCTGGTTGAAACTTGTTTAGATGAGGGGAAAACTGATTTTTGTTTCTGTTTCTTCCAAAATCATATTCAAAACTTAGGAGGGAAAAGAGTGTTTTTAATACTCATTTTTTGTGAAAAGGTCATTAAAAATCTTTAAATTCTTTCAAGTCTTGTTGTAGTTTTGACAGAAGTTGCTCCAAGTTTCTCTTTCCCTCTTCAACGTTGTCGTTAAACATACCTTAAAAAGAAAACTAATTCCAAATGGAGCTCAAACAAGAAAGTGAATAAAGTGGTTAAATTTCCTAAGAAGGCGGTAAGGTTATCTATCCCCAGCCTTGGCGATGAGTTGGGATCAGTTTTGGAGAAGTTGTTTCTTCTTTTTCTGCTCCCGTTCCCTCCGTCTCTCACAGACTCTGAGGTACAAACAAGGGCACAAACTTTTTCCCCTCTCTCATAACATGATTTAAATAACCCTGACAGACTCTTTCAAAAAGGGGACAAAACCTGGCAAAATTTAACTGGAACTTACCGCGGGACATTCAACATCACTTTCCCGTATTGTTTTCTGGCTTTAAACAATTTTATGAATTAAAAAAAGTTCTCATTTTTGATTCACCAGGGACCTAAAACCTGTTTGCTTTAGCCTCCTTCCAGCGGCCATTGTACATGTGCTGCGTCTCCACCTGTGTATTTCCAAAGTGCGGCTGCCGCTCAGTCCCAGGAATGGACTACATGCGTCTGGACCTTCACCCCTCTCTCTGTCCCTCTCTGTCCCTCTCTCTCTCCCTCTGTCTCCCTCCCTCCGTCTCCCTCTCTTTCTCTCTCTCCCTCCGTCTCCCTCTGTCTCTCTCCCTCTCCTTCCGTCACTCTCTCTCTCCCCCTCCCTCCATCCCCTTTCCCTCTCTTTCAAGTCCTCCTCTCCCTCTCTCTCTGTCACCCTCTCCCTCCATCCCACTCTCTCCCTCTGTCCCTCTCTCCATCCCTCTCGATCTCTCTCTCTCCGTCCCTCTCTCCCGTCCATCTGTTTCTCTCTCTCCATCCCCCCTCTCTCTCTCTCTGTCCCTCTCTCTCACTCTCTCTCTGTCCCTCTCTCTCTCTCTCCCCGTCCCTCTCTCTCTCTCTTCCCGTCCCTCTCTCCCCGTCCCTCTCTCTCTCTCTCCCCGTCCCTCTCTCTCTCTCCCCGTCCCTCTCTCTCTCTCTCCCCGTCCCTCTCTTTCTCTCTCCCCGTCCCTCTCTCTCTCTCTCCCCGTCCCTCTCTCTCTCTCTCTCCCCGTCCCTCTCTCTCTCTCTCTCCCCGTCCCTCTCTCTCTCTCTCTCCCCGTCCCTCTCTCTCTCTCTCTCCCCGTCCCTCTCTCTCTCTCTCCCCGTCCCTCTCTCTCTCTCTCTCTCCCCATCCCTCTCTCTCTCTCTCCCCACCCCTCTCTCTCTCTCTCTGCCCCGTCTCTCTCTCCCCGTCCCTCTCTCTCTCTCCCCGTCCCTCTCTCTCTCTCTCTCCCCGTCCCTCTCTCTCTCTCTCTCTCTCCCCGTCCCCCTCTCTCTCTCCCCGTCCGTCCCTCTCTCTCTCTCCCCATCCCCCTCTCTCTCTCCCCGTCTGTCCCTCTCTCTCTCCCCGTCCCTCTCTCTCTCTCTCTCTCTCTCCCCGTCCCTCTCTCTCTCTCCCCGTCCCTCTCTCTCTCTCTCCCCGTCCCCCTCTCTCTCTCCCCGTCCCTCTCTCTCGCTCCCCGTCCGTCCCTCTCTCTCTCCCCGTCCCTCTCCCTCTCTCCCCGTCCCTCTCTCTCTCTCTCCCCGTCCCTCTCTCTCTCTCTCTCCCCGTCCCTCTCTCTCTCTCCCGTCCCACTCTCTCTCTCCCCGTCCCTCTCTCTCTCTCTCCCCGTCCCTCTCTCTCTCTCCCCGTCCCTCTCTCTCTCTCTCTCCCCGTCCCTCTCTCTCTCTCCCCATCCCTCTCTCTCTCTCTCTCCCCGTCCCTCTCTCTCTCTCACCCCGTCCCTCTCTCTCTCTCTCCTTCCCTCTCTCTCTCTCCCCGTCTGTCCCTCTCTCTCTCCCCGTCCCTCTCTCTCTCCCCGTCCCTCTCTCTCTCTCTCTCCCCGTCCCTCTCTCTCTCTCTCTCTCCCCGTCCCTCTCTCTCTCTCTCTCTCCCCGTCCCTCTCTCTCTCTCTCTCCCCGTCTCTCTCTCTCTCTCCCCGTCCCTCTCTCTCTCCCCGTCCCTCTCTCTCTCTCCCTGTCCCTCTCTCTCTCTCCCCGTCTGTCCCTCTCTCTCTCCCCGTCCCTCTCTCTCTTTCTCTCTCTCTCCCCGTCCCTCTCTCTCTCTCTCCCCGTCCCTCTCTCTCTCTCTCTCCCCTGTCCCTCTCTCGCTCTCTCTCTTCCCGTCCCTCTCTCTCTCTCTCTCTCTCTCCCCGTCTCTCTCTCTCTCTCCCCGTCCCTCTCTCTCTCTCTCTCCCTGTCCCTCTCTCTCTCTCTCTCCCCGTCCCTCTCTCTCTCTCTCTCCCCGTCCCTCTCTCTCTCTCTCTCCCCGTCCCTCTCTCTCTCTCCCCGTCCCTCTCTCTCTCTCTCCCTGTCCCTCTCTCTCTCTCTCCCTGTCCCTCTCTCTCTCTCCCCGTCTGTCCCTCTCTCTCTCCCCGTCCCTCTCTCTCTCTCTCTCTCTCTCTCTCCCTCCATCCCGCCCTCCCCCGCCCTCCGCCCCCTTTCCCTCTCTTTCAAGTCCTCCTCTCCCTCTCTCTCTCTGTCACCCTCTCCCTCCATCCCCCTCTCTCACTCTGTCCCTCTCTCCGTCCCTCTCTCTCTCTCTCTCCGTCCCTCTCTCCCGTCCATCTGTTTCTCTCTCTCTGTCTCTCTCTCTCTCTCTCCCCGTCCCTCTCTCTCTCTCCCCGTCCCTCTCTCTCTCTCCCCGTCCCTCTCTCTCTCTCCCCGTCCCTCTCTCTCTCCCCGTCCCTCTCTCTCACTCTCCCCGTCCCTCTCTCTCTCACTCTCCCCGTCCCTCTCTCTCTCTCTCTCCCCGTCCCTCTCTCTCTCTCTCTCTCTCTCTCCCCGTCCCTCTCTCTCAATTCAATTCAATTCAATTCAAATCGCTTTATTGGCATGACAAGTTACATCTTATGTTGCCAAAGCATCGGAAAACATTCATGTTTGTTCACAAAAATACAGATCTATCCATACAGTGTATAAACAGATATATCCCTGAGTGTATAAATATACTTTCATATAATTTATATATACTCTTATCTTATCTTTAGTGGTTGTCCCTCTGTTTATGGCAAGCTGTAACATAGTTTGCCGCTAGTGTTATGCAACTTCTCTCTTCCCCTAGTAGGTATGGGAGTTTTTGGTCGTCATTCAATTTTCTGAATTCCGGGCATATTTTTGTAAATTTTGGGTAGAAATTCTCCCTTATGCCCTGATATTTTCTACAAGCTGTGAGGAAGTGCATCTCTGTCTCCACCATTCCCTGACTGCAGTGAGAGCATATCCTGTCCTCTCTTGGTAGCCGGGTCTGCCTGTGTCTACCTTTTTCGATCGCCAGGCTATGTTCACTAAGTCTGTACATTGTCAGGATTTTTCTCAGTTTGCTGTCCTTTACCATGGTCAGGTAATCAGCTATGTTGTATTGTCTGTTTAGGGCCAAGTAGCAATTGAGTTTGCTTTGGGTTTTTGTTGTTTCTGCCCAATATGTCAGATATTTTTCCTTTTGCTTAGCGACGATTGTGTTGGGTCGAATTCTTTGTGTTACGCTGTCACTGTCCTGGGGCTGGTTATTGCTAGTAGTGTTAGTAGTTACTTCACTGAGTCCCAGGACTAGTTGACTGAGGGTATTCTTCTTTATGGTCAGCTCTTGGCATTTCAGGGCGTCGTAGTGATAGCATTGGGGGTTGCTCATTTGTAGGTGATTCCAAAATTTGGTGGCTCTTTTTTGGATAGTGATTATTAATGGATATTGGCCTAGTTCCGCCCTGCATGCATTGTTTACTGTTTTCCTTTGAGTCCGGAGGATACTTTTACAGAATTCTGCATGTAGGATCTCAATTGGGTGTTTGTCCCATTTTGCAAATTCTTGTTGTGTTAGCGGTCCCCATACCTCACTGCCATAGAGTGCAATTGGTTCAATTACTGATTTGAAAATTTTTAGCCAAATGCTAATTGGGATTTCTATTTGGATTGATTTTTTAATGGCATAGAAAGCCCTTCTTGCTTTCTCTTTCAGTTCATTCACAGCCAGTTTGAAGTTTCCCGTAGAACTGATTTTTAAGCCCAAGTATGTGTAGTTAGTGGTTTGTTCAATTTTGGTTGTTCCTAGTGTGAAATTTATTTTGGGTCCCTGATGTCTGGATCTTTGCTGGAACACAAGGACTTTGGTTTTTTGGGGATTTATTGTCAGGGCCCAAGTCTGGCAGTACGACTCCAGCAGATCCAGGTTCTGCTGTAGACCCTCCTTAGTTGGTGACAGCAGAACCAGGTCGTCTGCATAGAGGAGGAATTTAACCTTGGATTCATATAGGGTGAGGCCGGGTGCTGTAGATTGTTCAAGTAGTTTTGCCAATTCATTTATGTAAATATTAAAGAGTGTCGGTGAGATTGGCGAGCCCTGCGTCACCCCCCGCCCCTGTGTGTGTAGTGTATTCAAGTTGTCCCAGAAACAATTGGAATCAATGGATTCCTCCATGGAGCTGAGTGTATTCTTAATATATTGCTCTTTTTTGGTTCTGAGTGTGTTTCTGTATTGTGTTAGTGTCTGACAATAAGTAAGGCGTAATTCCTCGTTTTCTGGATGTCTGTGTTTTTGGTTTGATATTTTTCTAAGTTTTTTCCTCATGTTATGGCAATCTGGGTCAAACCATTTTTCATAGTTTTTTGTTTTGGGTTTGTTCTTGCGAGCTTTCAAGTTTGCACTTGTTGCCAAATTATCAAAAATATTGTTTAGGTTATTTACTGCCCGGTTTACGCCTTCTTTATTGTGAGTGTATATGTTATCCAGAAAGGTGTCCAAGAGAGCTTGAGTTGATGCATTGCTAATTGTTTTCTGGTATTTTTCCGTGTCATTTTTGGCCCATCTGTACGATTTTTTGGTGTTGTACAGTTTACTGGGTTGTGTTTCTATGTTGTTTGTTTCTGTCTTTTTGAGATACATAGTAATTTGACTGTGATCTGACAGTGTTGTTTGTGGTTTGACTGTGAATGCTCTGAAAGAGGATGGGTCCAAATCTGTAATCATATAGTCTACTGTGCTGCAGCCAAGAGGTGAGCAATAGGTCGATCTTCCTAGGAGGTCTCCTATGAACCTACCATTGACAATGTACAGACCCAGGCTTCGACAGAGCTGTAGGAGCTGTTTTCCGTTGGTATTTGTCTGCTTGTCGCAGTTATGCCTGTATGGAAGGGAAGGGATATCGAAGTGGTTATTCCCGAATACATAATTGTTTCCCTGATTATTGGTGAAGTCTGGTTCTTTGCCCGTTCTTGAATTGAGGTCCCCACAGATCAACACGTTCCCCTGGGCCTGGTATTGGATAATTTCCCCCTCTATGTTGGGGAAGGTGTCCTCTTTAAAGTACGGGGAATCCATTGGGGGGATATAAAGTGCGCAAATGTAAACATCTTGGGTGTTAGAGATAATCTCCCTCTCAATTTTGAGCCACATGTGGTTTTCGCCCTTTTTTATAAATTTGATGTAATTCTTAAGTTCTGTTTTAAACCAGATCAGTATGCCTCCGGAGTCTCTGCCTTGGGTTACTCTTGGTAATTTATTGGAGGGGACCACCAGCTCAGTGTACCCTTGGGGACAGCCAGTGTGTCCTTTTCCTTTATACCAAGTTTCCTGTAAAATGATAATATCTAGATCTTTAGTTTCATCTATGAACTCTGGGGTCCTACTCTTCACGTCGAGCACCGAAGAGCGTAGACCTTGGATATTCCAGGTCGAAATATATAAGGATTTCATGTTAAGTTTGATCTTTTACTATGATAGGTTAAAGAGTGGTACGTGTTTGTCGTGCCTAAGTGTGGGAAAAAAAGATCATCTCAGTTGTCTATAAAAGTTAATACTATTTGGTTACAGTTCTTTCTATTAATTAGTCCTTTATCCATAAGGCAGAAGTAGATGCTGCTGCATATCTGCTTATTGTCTCTTAATGGATTGTCTCTGAGGTATTGCGTACGTCCTGTGCATCTCTCCCTCTGTCTGGCTGGGAGTGGTCCTGTTCCCCTGTGGGACAGGAGTGGTGCAGGTCTGATATTGTTGTTGTACATGGGGATCCTCTCTGGTCTCGGTTGGTGTGGTGGTGGTCTTTGTAGTGGTCCTGATGTGTACCCCGCTGATCTCTGGTGGTCGGGGGGGGGGTCCTCTTGGAGTCTGGGTATGGACCCGGTTAAAAGCGACGTCCTTCAGGGCTTTAGCAAAGATCGATATTCTTTTCCTTTGGATGTGGACGTGGTCATAAAGACATTCCTCATCGAGGGTGGGGTGTTGGGCCAGGTGCACGTTGTGTTTTGATTCGCAGTCTCTTGCTATGCTGGCATTTATCTCATGAATTGTGTTGTTGTTGAAGTCTGTTCTCGGTAATATTGTGGAAACAGTGATTCTAGTGTTTGGAAATATACTGCTTGCCTTCCTAATCACTGCTCTGAGCGATGTTGCTACCTCTTTCTGTTCGGCCTTTAGGTCATTTGTGCCCGTGTGTATTATTATGTGTTGGGGGGAGCCTAATCGGGTTTTGGTCAGCCATCCCATGGCTCTGTCTGTTGTTGGGCACCAGATCTTTTCTACTTTACTTCTAGGGAAGAGCTTTTTCTCCCATAGAAATTTCCCATTTGAGTCTATGAGTATTACGATGTCAGCCTTGTTTGTGTTTACTGTCTGGTGGCTTTCGCCTGGACTCATAGTGTGTGTGTTGGGCTGGGGTATCTGGTGTGTGCGTTCCTCTTGTGAGCGGCTCGCTTGTGGTTCCACAGTGGTGGGGGAAGATTGAGATTCAGTATGCTGGTCGGTCTGTGTGGCACCCCTTGTATTGTGTGTCTGCTGCTGTTGTTCCGTGTGGGAGTGCAGCCGTTCCGTCGGGCTCTGTCTTGTCTTATCTCTAGCCTCTGGTTGCTGGTCTAATGGTGTTATCTCTCCTCTATGGCTCTCTTTGTTTTCCTGCAGCTCTTTCACCCGATTCCCAAGTAGATTCACCTGGTTCTCAAGTAGATTCAGCTCTCTCTTGTATCTCTCCCTCTCTTGCTTTTGTTCGTGATTCATTTTAAGGAACTCCTCTCTAAGTTTAACCATCTCTATCTCTAATTGATTAAATTTATCTTTTAGTTGTATCTGGCTGTGTGATCCCGGGGTATGTGTCTGGTCGACCCTGGAAGGCTCACTCACTTCCTGGCTATGCTGCTCTTCTCTTGGTGAGCTAGTTATGCTGGGGTTTGTCAGTTGTATCATGTGGCTGTGGGTCCCCGGGGTTAGTGTCTGGTTTGAACTGTGTGGCTCGTTCACCTCCTGACCAGGCTGATTTCCTCCTGGTAAGTTGTCAATGTTGGGGGGAGTGCGGGTCGCTTTTCCCCTGTTAGCCACTCTGGGGCTGTTCCTTCCCCTCTCAGTTATTCCTTTCAGTGTCTTGAAGGCCGTTGCAAAGTTGTCGAGGTTGCCTTGCACTAATATTATTCCGGTATTGTACATGTTGACAGTCGTGGTTGCCCTGTCTCCTGGTGTGTTAATTTTCATTTTGGACCCATTAGCGGTCCCTCTCTCTCTCTCTCCCTGTCCCTCTCTCTCTCTCTCCCCGTCCGTCCCTCTCTTTCCCCATCCCTTTCTCTCTCTCTCCCCGTCCCTTTCTCTCTCTCTCCCCGTCCCTCTCTCTCTCTCTCCCTGTCCCTCTCTCTCTCTCTCCCCGTCCCTCTCTCTCTCTCTCTTTCTCTCTCCGACCCTCTCTCTCTCTCTCTCTCTCTCTCCCCGTCCCTCTCTCTCTCTCCCCGCCCCTCTCTCTCTCTCCCCGTCCGTCCCTCTCTCTCTCTCCCCTGTGGTGTATGTAACCTGTACCACCTTAAGAGACTACCTTAAGAGATGGACTACTTTCTCTTGGCTACTGTATATTGTAGTACTGGTGGTGACCACACCGGTATATAAACTCTGTGTAGTAATTTGCTAAGCAGTTCAGCCCTGACCTTCGATTAGTAAAGACCTGTTTAAGTTATTCTTGTTGTCTGTGTCCAGTGATTTAGAATAAGCATATCTGGGACACTCAGACTCAACAGTGGCGACGAGTCCGATCTTACCCTGCGGCAGTTTTGCATCCAAGGCAGCTTCGTCCTCAGAACGGGCGTCGAGAAGAGGCATCCGCCCTCATCAGCCTGCTGAGCACCGCATCGCACGGGAGGCATCGAGAACCCGGGTTGAAATTACTGACCATGAAGTCCTCCATCAGCGACAGGCAGTGATCATCCTTCTACCACGGTGGTGGGTAAGCCGATCTAGCGACACGGGCAGAAAGTCGGCCGCGTTGTCAGTGGAGAAGGGGAGGGAAACCGGAGGAAAAAGGGCGGAGAACTCGACCGCAGCCGGTGAAAAGGGCCGGGCTGCAATCGGGGCTGAGAGGCGCAGCAACAAGGGAAGCGTTAATGCCCACGAGAACCGCGGGGGAACAAAAGCAGGGTCGGGGAAATTAAGAATCGCTGGGAGGCGAGAATGGCAACAGCGCGGTAATCGCCATTGTAGCCAGCGGGGGAAGAAGACCAGCGCGGGAAGCCGCCATTGTAGTCGGCGGGGGAAGAAGACAAGCGCGGGAAAAGCCGCCAAGCGCGGGAGGCCGCCATTTTAGTAGGCGGGGGAAGAAGACAAGCGCGGGAAGCCGCCATTTTGGGAAAATAAAATATTTAAAGAAACTCTCAAGGATGCCTAAACACGGTAACATCACTGCTTTTGATAGCGATGTTGAAGATTGGGCCACGTATGTAGAACGCATAGGAGTTTATTGTACAGCAAATGAGGTACCAGATGATAAGAAAGCAATAACCTTATTAAACTCAATGGGTGCGAAGACGTACGGGTTATTGAGGCACCTTGTAACACCAGATAAACCGGCGGATCAGACTTTCGCGAATATTGTTACTATCCTGCAAGAACATTTAAACCCCACGCCGCTGCTGATAGCGGAACGATTTAAATTTTACAGAAGAACGCAGCTGAAAGAGGAAAGCAATGCTGAATTCTTAATTGAACTGCGCAAGCTATCAAAGTACTGTCAGTTTGGTACAGGACTAGCAGACGCTCTGAGAGATAAATTCGTGTGTGGATTACTAAAAGAAGGAACTCAAAAGCGACTGCTAGAGGAAAAGGACCTTACGTTTGATAAAGCTGTCACCATTGCAGCATCGCACTAGGCCGCAGCAAGAGGCACCGCGGAAATGCAGCTAAGGTCATCGGAACTCAGCACCAATCGAATGGCATTGGGTGCAGTAAAGTGTTATCGTTGCGGAAGGACAACACACGATCAGAACCAGTGCTGGTTCAAAAATCAGGAATGCAGAAAATGTGGCAGGCTAGGTCACATAGCTAAAGTATGCCAGTCAGGAAAGAAGACCAGCAACAAAAAGTCACCGCAGGAAAAGTGCAAAAAGGTACACAAGGTGACAGAGAACAGTTCGGATTAACAGAAGATGGATTCAGACTCCAGCAGTAAGGAACTGGGTTGTCTAAGAATACATAATGTGGGTAACACAGCAGACCACCAAACTATCTGGGTCACACTTCAGATAGCAGGAGTCCAAGTGAAGATGGAATTGGACACTGGATCGGCATTGACGGTCATGAATAAGCAAGATTACAAAAGGCTATTTCCACACATTCCCCTAAGGGATACGGAGATTGTATTGAAAACATACACGGGGCAAAGAGTATACCCCATCGGAAAGATAAAGGTGAAGGTGGTCCACAAGGGTAAAGAAAGCCGAGGAATGGACTTATATGTGTTACCTGAGGGAGGTCCACCACTACTGGGATGGGAATGGATCAGGAGAATAAATATGGACTGGCATTCCTTAAAAGCACTAACTGTAGATTCCGGTAAAAAGGACGATGTCAAACCTAAACGACTGTCCAGAATATTGGACGATGCTAAAGAGGTGTTCCAGCAGGGACTGGGAACACTGAAAGGAATTACGGCAAACATCAAGGTTGAAGAACATGCAAACCTGAAATTTTTCAAAGCTAGACCGGTACCTTATGCGATACGACCTGCTGTGGAAGCTGAGCTGGAGGGACTAGAACGTTCCGGAGTACTGTCAAAGGTGGACTGGAGTGAATGGGCTACGCCCATTGTTCCCGTCATGAAGCGTTCATCGAGTAACAAGCCGGGGGAACCGGGGAAGGTTCGCATCTGTGGCGATTTCAAGATCACTGTTAATCCGGTGCTTCACACGGTGCAATATCCGCTTCCACGGATTGAGGATATCTTCGCTTCGTTGTCTGGCGGGAAACACTTCACCAAGATAGACCTGGCGCAGGCGTACTTACAGATGGAAGTTGATGAAGCGTCACGCCAGTATCTCACGATCAACACGCATAAGGGCTTATATCGGTATAATAGACTGGTTTTTGGAGTGGCATCGGCTCCAGCGATTTGGCAAAGGGCCATGGAGCAGGTATTACAGGGAATTCCAGGCACACAATGCTACCTGGACGACATTCTGATTACAGGAGATGATGATGAGGAACACCTTACAAATTTGGAACAGGTGCTCACCAGATTGAAAGAATATGGACTTCGAGTTAATCGCCAGAAATGTGAGTTCTTTCAGAAGCAAATCTCATACTGTGGTCACGTCATTGACCAGGAGGGGCTTCACAAGTCACCTGACAAGATCGAAGCTGTTGTGAAGGCTCCCGCTCCGGAAAATGTATCCCAGTTGAGGTCGTTCCTAGGGTTGATTAACTATTACCATAAGTTTCTGCCAAATTTATCCACGGTGCTACACCCGCTGAATGCTCTTTTGCAGAAGGGAGTGCCATGGAAGTGGAGCGAGGACTGTAAGCGGGCCTTTCGCAAAAGCAAGGCATTGATCACCTCTAAGGAAGTGTTGGCTCACTTTAACCCAACGCTGCCTATTCGTTTAGCTTGTGATGCTTCTCCATATGGTATTGGGGCAGTGCTCTCACATAAGTTGCCAAATGGCTTGGAAAGACCAGTTGCGTTCGCATCCAGATCATTGACCTCCGCTGAGCGCAACTATGCTCAGATAGATAGGGAGGCTCTCAGCCTTGTGTGGGGAGTAAAAAACATTTAATCATTACCTGCAAGGGCAAAAGTTTACGCTGCTGACAGACCACCAGCCGTTGGTTTCCATTTTTAACCCTAAGAAGGGTGTTTCGGTGATGACAGCGCAGAGGCTCCAGAGATGGTCCCTTTTCCTAGGGGCACATCAATATCAGATCGAATTCAAAGGTACAAAGCAACATGGTAATGCTGATGGGCTGTCGCGCCTGCCACTACCTACAGCGGAAGAGGCACCGACAGTTGACCCTGTTGAGTTATTTCACTCGACCATCATCGAATGTTTACCAGTCACCAATGCAAGTATTGAGAGAGAAACCAGGAACGTCCCGACACTGTCTCGGGTCTACGAATTGACAGTGAAGGGATGGCCAGCACATGGCGAACCACTGTTACCGGCATTCTCAGCCAGACGAGAACAGCTGTCCGTCTGTCAAGGAACATTGATATATGGAACAAGGGTGATTATTCCTCCTAAATTAAGGGAGAGAGTTCTAAAGGAACTGCATGAAGGTCATCTGGGGGGAGTCAAGATGAAAAGCCTTGCTAGGGCTTATGTGTGGTGGCCAGGTATCGACCAACAAATAGAGGATCTGACTAAAAGCTGCTCAGGGTGCCAAAAAGTTCAAAATGCACCCCCAATTGCACCGCTGCATCCATGGGAATGGCCTTCAACCCCATGGCAATGTGTACATATTGACTTCGCAGGTCCATTCATGGACTCCATGTTTTTAATTGCGGTAGACGCACATTCTAAATGGCCAGAAGTGATTAAGATGGCGACTACTACCTCGGAAAAGACGATCGCAGTTCTAAGAACGATATTCGCAAGAAATGGATTGCCAGAACAAATATGTTCAGACAACGGACCGCAGTTCGTGTCAGAAGAATTCCAGAAATTCATGAAGAAGAATGGGGTGAAACATTATACCTCTGCCCCATATCATCCGGCTACAAATGGGTTGGCCGAGAGATTTGTACAAACGTTCAAAAAGGCGATAAAGGCCATGAGCGAAGACCAGATTCCACTACAACACAAGGTGGACAATTTCCTAATGGCATATCAAAACGCCACTCATGCAGTGACAAATCAAAGCCCTGCCATGATGTTCTATAACAGGAGGTTGCGGTCCAGGTTGGACTTGTTAAAACCAAATGTGCGGAGGGAAGTCGAAAACAAACAGTTCCAGCATATAAATAACAAGACCACTCAGAGTTTCGAAATAGGACAACCAGTGTTGGCCAGGGACTATAAGAATGAGAAATGGCAATCTGGAACAATTCGTGCCAGACAAGGACCCCTGATGTACACGGTGGATATTGGTGAAAACGTAATACGACGTCATGCTGACCAACTTGTAGAATCGAGAACAAGGGTCGAACCCATGACTACGACAGAGACACCAGTGGAAGAAGTTAGTGAACCTGAAGCATCTACCTCAGACGCCAATGTACCTGATGATGTCCAATCCATAAGAGATCAACTAGATGAGTCACCCCAGCAACGAGAATCAGAGACCCCTGAAAGGCATTATCCAACTCGGATCAGGAGGCCTCCTCAGAGACTGAATCTTTGAACAGTTTTGCATGAAGTTGTATATATGTTATCCATGTTATGTTTAAATTGGGATGTACACTGTTAAGCTAAAAAGGGAGGAATTGTGGTGTATGTAACCTGTACCACCTTAAGAGACTACCTTAAGAGATGGACTACTTTCTCTTGGCTACTGTATATTGTAGTACCGGTGGTGACCACACCGGTATACAAACTCTGTGTAGTAATTTGCTAAGCAGTTCAGCCCTGACCTTCGATTAGTAAAGACCTGTTTAAGTTATTCTTGTTGTCTGTGTCCAGTGAATTAGAATAAGCATATCTGGGACACTCAGACTCAACATCCCCGTCCCTCTCTCTCTCTCCCAGTCCCTCTCTCTCCCCGTCCCCCTCTCTCTCTCCCCAGTCTCTTGCTCTCTCTCTCCCAGTCTCGCTCTCTCTCTGCCAGTCTCTCTCTCTCTCGCTCCCAGACTCTCTCTCTCTCTCTCCTCAGTCTCTCTCTCTCTCTCTCTCTCTCCCAGTCTCTCTCTCTCCCTCTCTCCCTCTCTCTCTCTCATACCCCAATCTCTCTCTCTCTCTCTCTCTCCCCAGTCTCTCTCTCTCTGAAGGCTGCAAAGGGGAATAATCAGAGCGCGGGGGATTCTCCTGCAGTCCCGCTGAAGGATCAAAGTTCAAGGGAGAAAACCTAACCCCTCCCGGCGTTACACTACAACCCATCAACCATCAGAACACACTTCAAGAGCTGCAATTGCGATCGGCTCTGAGGTCGCAAGATTCACAAACGAGTCTGTCTGGATTAACAACAGAAAATGCTGGAAAAACTCAGCAGGCCAGGCAACATCCGTGGAGAGAAATTAGAGTCAACGTTTCGGGTCAAAACCCTTTATCAAGACTAAAGAGGCACAGGGAATGAAATAGATTAAGAGGCCGGGCTGGGAGAGAAGAAGAGACATTGGCCTAGAAATTCAGTATAGCCACTTTTGGGGTGGTAAAGTCGGGCGGCCGCTAAAGTTTGCGCCCGGCGCAAAGTCGCGCCCCCTTCGCCGATATTCAGTCGCATCGCCCCAAGAGGTTGCTGCTGCGCTAAAACAGGCGATGCACGACTATCTGTAGGCGCTAAGCCGGCGGTGCTGAGCGATACCCTCGAGGCTGGGCGCAGCGCAGGTGCGGCGAGTTCTTGATTGATGGCAGACACTCTGGCGCCGGTCAGCTCTTAAAGGGGGAGGGTGGATTTGTTTGCCTGCCACGCCCTGCACACTGCAGCCCTCAACCTAGGCCTGACCACTTCTGCTTCATCTGCACAACGCCCAGGGCTATGGAGAAGGCCAGGGAGAGAGCGCAGCGCTTCAGCGACGGTGACCTGAGGCTGCTGGTTGGCGGAGTGGAGCGCAGGCGCCATGTTCTGTTCCCAGAAGGTGGCAAGAGGCCGCTGCCCAGCGCCTACCGGAAAGCCTGGAGGGAGGTCTCCAACAGGGTGTCTTCCAACAGCGTGGTTGCCAGGACTCCTGTGCAATGCCGGAAGAAGTTCAACGACCTCACTCGGGTTGTCAGGGTGAGTACCCTTTCCAGTGTCCTCCTCATCCTTGCATGTGCACCTCACTTTATGGGCAAAGGGACCTGAAAGCCTTAATGGCCAGCCCTCATCCAGCAGCTATGGGACTGGCATGAAAATCACTTGCACATTCAGCACTTTACACACTGTACAAGCTCTTCGACCATGCGAGGCATTGCAGACAAGATCAGGGCTACACACTGTACAAGCTATTCGACCATGGGAGGCAGTGCAGACAAGATCAGGGCTACACACTGTACAAGCTATTCGACCATGGGAGGCAGTGCAGACAAGATCAGGGCTTCACACTGTACTTAGAGGCCGTCCTTTCTCTTGCAGGCCAAGGTGGCGCACAACCGGCGCAACCGAACTGAGACCGGGGGAGGCCGTCCTGACCTCAAAGAGCTCTCCGACCTCGACCAGCGTGTGGAGTGCATTATGGCAGGCCGGCTGATTGGCCCCGTCGCCAGTGGAGATGCCGACCCTGTTCTGGGCACCAATGGTAAGGGCATCACCTTTTGGACCTCTCTCATTCCACTTGCGCCTCAGATCAGCATCCTTTGCCACTGTCCGACCAATGCGGTGAATGGCACCACTCATGCCTCCCTCGCTGCCGCCCTGTCCTCACTCTAAAGCTACTCTTGTGCCTTCCTGCTTTCAGATGGTGAATCGCCAGGTGAGGAGACGGGCCCTCAAGCTGCCACTGTCAGCCCTTCGGAAGACGAGGAGGAGAAAGAGGAAGCCGGCCCATCAGTGCCACCCTCAGCCGCGCCAGCCCATGGCGATGTAGGGGACACGTCTTCCCTGGAGGGGAGCCGGGGGAAAGGGTCGGAGGAGAGTGAAGCTCCGGGGCCCAGCGGCCTGCAGCAACGCGGGAGGGGTGGGGAAGCTCGGCGGACTTCTCCCCAGAGGGTTAGTGCGGCCTCCAGCCCTGCGACGGTGAGCGCAGAGGAGGTGCGCCTCCTAAAGGAAATGGCCGTCCAGGCTGAGCGCAGGCACACTGAGCTCATGGCTGCAGTGGCAAGGATGCCTGACTCCATAGAATCTCTGTCAAGGAGTCTGCAGCAATTCGGAGCAGCACAGGCCAGGAGTCTGCAACAATTCAGTGCAGCACAGGCCAGGAGTCTGGAACAATTCAGTGCAGCACAGGCCAGGAGTCTGCAGGACTTCGCGGCAGCACAGTCGGCTTCTAGCCAAGTGCTCAGTCGTGCCGTCCATTCACTGGCTGGTGTCATGCGGACACAGACCAGGTCCACACGGGCACTAACTGCTGCCACCCTCGCTGGATCAGCCAGGCATCGCCAGGGCACTCGCCGCACAGCAGCAGCCCAGCAGTCTGTTCTTCAGCTGTTTGCTGCGCATGCTGCAGTGCTGGCCCGTGCGAGTGCCAATGTCTCAGGCGACCAGCGAGCACCTGCGATCTGCCAGGTTGCCACCATTCCTGCAGCCGACACTGCCACTCCGCCATTGCAGCTGCCACGAGCTGCTGGACAGACTGCTGCCGCCCAGCCAGAGTTGGAGCAGTCAGCAGCCGGCCACTCCAAGGCCAGAGCTGGTGCAGGCCGACCCCCAAGGGCATCTGCCGTCTCGCCATCTGCCCCTCAGCAGCCTTCCCCCAGCCTTGCTGCAGCCACTGGGCTCCCATTGAGGAGGAGCAGCAGGGCGGGCAGGGGCCAGGCAAGGATGCGCAAGGCATCGCCCTCGCAGGGCAAAAAGTAGAGGTATGCACAAATGCCTGGTGCTTGTTGTAAGGCCGAGACTGGTGCAGTTGTTTTTGTGTAAGGCCGAGACTGGTGTCTTTCTTTCTTTTTGTAAGGCCGAGACTGGTGTCTTTCTTTCTTTTTGTAAGGCCGAGACTGGTAGTTTTGTGTTTTGTGTTTTTGGAGGGGGCTTCTCCACATGAGCATGTAATGTGGGAAGGGCAGAGGTTTTCAATAAATTATTGTTGTTAAATTGCCAAAATGGTTTTTTGGTTAAGTCCTGGTTGCCCTGCTCGGCTGAGGGCTTGTGGAGCGGCTACATTCATCTGCTGACATTGGCACAAGCCATTCCCTGAGAGGGGGCCTAGAACCGACGTTCAATAAGCTGGCGACGGGCGGCCCTTGCACGTTGTGCCTCCCTCCTGTGCTGGTCCTCCTCCTCCTCCTCCTGCTCCTCCTCCTGAGGTGGTCCTCCAATCTCTGGTGGCAGTGCCTGAGTCCTGCGGATAGCCAGGTTGTGCAGCATGCAGCAAACGACCACGAAATGGGAGACTCGCTCCGGCGAATACTGTAGGGCTCCACCGGAACGATCCAGACAGCGGAACCGTTGCTTCAGGATGCCGATTGTTTGTTCGATGATGTTCCTGGTCGCTCGATGGCTCTTGTTTTATCCCTCTTCAGCAGGGGTGCTGGGCGCATGGAGCGGGGTCATCAGCCAGGTACACAAAGGATAGCCTTTGTCCCCGATAAGCCATCCTCGTGGGTGAGGCTGTGCCTGGAACATGTCTGCCACAGAAGTCTGTCGCAGGATGAAGGCATCGTGGCTGCTGCCTGGAAAGCGGGCATTGACAGCTAGGATGAGCTGCCTGTGGTCACACACCAGCTGGACGTTCAGCGAATGGTAGCCCTTCCGGTTGCGGTAATCCTCGGCATTCTCCAGAGGTGCCCGCAAAGCCACATGCATGCAGTCAATGGCGCCCTGCACCATGGGGAAGCCCGCGAATGCTGCAAAGCCCATTGCACGCTGTTGCTACTTGGCAAGGGCCATGGAGAAGGAGATGAACTGACGTCTCCTTTTGAAAAGGGCATTGGTCACCTGGCGGATGCAGCAATGCACGGCGAACTGGGAGATGTTGGCAATGTCCCCAGTAGCGGATTGGAAGGAGCCGGTGGCATAGAAGTTGAGAGCCACCGTCACCTTCACTGCCACCGACAGAGACGTCCTGCTCCTCAGCTGTGGCTGCAGATCACCGCCAAGCAGCTGGCAGATCTCTGTGACCACGTCCCTTCTGAATCTCAGCCTCCGAACACACTGCTCGTCAGACATGTTGAGATAGGAGAACTGCTGGCGGTATACCCTGGGTGGGTAAGGCCTCCTTTCCCGACGCCTGTTGCCCCCTCTCCGTCTAGCCAGGGCTGCCACTCTTTCATGGCGTCTGTGAGCCCTTTGGATGTAATTGAGAAAGCCAGCGTTGACATCCATTGCAGCCCCCATAATATGCTGGCAAACAATGAGGTGTCAATGAAGGCAAAGACTAGTGGAAAGCTGTGGCCTGAAGCCAGAAGTACCTGTCCGAGTGTTGGGCCAAAGCAGAAAGCTATCTACCTTGGTCTCTCTGCAAAGATCCGTTTCTCAAGAAGGAGTGCTGCGAAATGGCAGCCTTTTATAGTGCAGGAGGAGTGCCCTTTAATTTGCGCCCCCCGCGCCCCGCATCGGCTGAGCACCGTTCCACTCTAACAGTCGCTAGGGGCGCCAGGCGCACAATGGGGCGTCGCCACTGAAGTTCCGGTTGGGGGCGCACAAAGGGTGTTGCACGAGGAAATGACGTCATGATCTGCGCGCGCAGCTGAACGCGCGCAAAGACTTTGCGCCGCCGCTAAATCTGTAGTGAAGTTGGGGCGAGGCGCAGATCGCGCTGCGCCCGGGCGCTAGCCGCCTAGCGCCCGACATCTACTCCTCCTAAGGCGCTAACGGCTGGCGCAGCCAACTGAATTTCTAGGCCATTAAGAGGTATTCAAAACGAGACGAGATGGTGATAGGACTAGTGGAGACAAAAGACAGCTCTAGATTAGGTGTGAAATGCGCTGGCAGAATGGGAGACAGCTGCCATGTGGGAGAGAGAAAAAAAAAAGGAAAGGGGGAGGGGGGGGGGGAGAAAAAACCAAAACAAAGGTGTGGATAAAAAATATAAGTAAAACTGTAATAGAGGCCGAGGTTATTATCTGAAATTGTTGAATTCGATACTGAGTCCGGAAGGCTGTAAAGTGCTGATGAGGTGCTGATCCTCGAGTTTACGTTGAGCTTCCGTGGAACAATGCCTCCACAAGTCTGTCTGGATTCCCGCAGCCATTGTGTATTGGGCCCCTCCCCCGCCCCAGCTACTGTCCAGTTCTCTCTGCGGCATTTCAAATCAACTGCGCGGGAGCGTGGGGATCAGTGCTCGCACGCGCACCTTAAAGGGAACAGGGGTTGTCAGCTGTAGCTCAGTTGGTAGCACCCTCACCTGAGTCAGAAGGTTGTGGGTTCAAGTCCCATTCCAGGGACTTGAACTCAAAAAATCTAGGCTGACACTCCAGTGCAGTACTGACGGAGTGCAGCACTGTCGGAGGTGCCGTCTTTCGAATAAGACATTAAACCGAGGCCCCGTCTGCTCCATTAGGTGGATGTAAAAGATCCCATGGCACTATTTCAAAGAAGAAAAGGGGCATTATCCCCGGTGTCCTGGCCAATACTTATCCCTCAATCAGTAAAAACAGATGATCTGGCCATTATCACATTGCTGTTTGTGGGAGCTTGTTGTGCGTAAATTGGCTGCCGTGTTTCCTACATTACAACAGTGACTACACTTCAAAAAGTGCTTCATCGGCTGTAAAACGCTTTGGGACATCCCGTGATCATGAAGGGCGCTTTAGGGCAAGTCATTCTTTTCACCTGGGCCCTTCCCTCTGGCTTCTTACCCAAACTTCTCATTGGGAACTGCTAGGGTGACATCGGCCGTCACAATTTTTCTACTCTGCTCACTCACTCTAAGCCACTTCCCTCTGAATTTGTAGCACTCCATTCTCTCAATCCTAACATTGTCATTAAACCTGCTGACAAGGTGGTGCTGTTGTTGTTTGGTGCACTGATCTTTACCTTGCAGAGGCTGAACGCCAACTCTCTGATACCTCCTCCTGCCTCTCCCTGGACCATGACCCCACCACCGATCATCAAGCCATCATTTCCCAGACTACCACTGACCTCAGCTCCTCTGGAGATCTTCCCTCCACAGCCTGGAACCTCAGGGCCCACCAACCCCGCACAGCCCGCTTCTGCCTCCTGCCCAAGATCTGCCCTGGTAGACCCATCATTTCAGCCTGTTCTTGCCGTACGGAACTGATTTCTTCCTATCTCAACTCTATTTTTCTCCACCTTTCCAGTCTCTTCCCACCTAAAATGCGACTCTTTCAACGGCCTCTGCCATTTTAACAGTTTCCAGTTTCCTGGACTTAACTGTCTCCTTTTCATCATTGATGTTGAATCCCTCTACACATCCATCCTCCACCAGGACGGCCTGAGGGCACTCCACTTCTTCCTTGAATGGAGGCCCAACCAGTCCCCGTCCACCACCACCCTTCTCCGCCTGGCTGCACTTGTTCTCAGGTTGAATAACTTCTCCTTTGATTTCACTCACTTCCTCTCAATAAAAGGGTGTTGCTATGGGAACCCGCATGGGTCCTAGCTATGCCTGCCTTTTCGTGGGAAATGTAGAACATTCTTTGTTCCAGTCCTATTCAGGTCCCCTTCCTTATCTCTTTTTCCAGTGATGACTGTATTGGTGCCGTTTCCTGCTCTCGCCCCGAACTGGAAAATTTCATCAACTTTGCTTCCAATTTCCACACTTCCCTCGCCTTCACGTGGTCCATCTACAACTCTTCCTTTCCCTTCCTCGACTTCTCTATCTCCATTTCTGGAAATAGGCTATTGACCAATATTCACTAAAAGCCCACTGACTCCCACAGCTACCTTGACTACACTTCCTCCCACCCCGCTTCCTATAAGGACTCTATTCCATTCTCCCAGTTTCTCTGTCTTCGTTGCAGCTGTTTTGACGATGTCACCTTCCACATCAGTGCTTCTGATATGCCTTCCTGTTTCCTCAATCAATTCCAGACTCCACCATGGTTAACAGGATCCTAACCCGTATCCGACCCATTTCCCATACTTCTGCTCTCACCCCTTGCCCTCCCTCCCAGAACCACGATAGGGTTCCCCTTGTCCTCGCCTTTCACCCCACCAGCCTCCACATTCAACAGATCATCCTCCGCCATTTCCGCCACCTCCAACGTGATGCTACCACTAAACACATCTTCCCCTCCCCTCCCCTTTCAGCATTCCGAAGGGACCGTTCCTTCTGTGGCACCCCGGTCCACTCTTCAATCACCCCAAAGGCTCCCTCCACTTCCCATGGCATCTTCCCATGCAAGCGCAGGAGATGCCACACCTGCCCTTTTACCTCCTCCCTTTCCACTGTCCAGCGCCCCAAACACTCCTTCCAGGTGAAACAGCGCTTTAGTATACTGTATTCGCTGCTCACTATGCGGTCTCCTCTACATTGGGTGAAACCAAATGCAGATTGGGTGATCACTTTGGGGAACACCTCTGTTCAGTCTGCAAGCGTGACCCCGAGCTTCTGGTTTCCCCAAGCTTCTGGTTGCCTGCCATTTTAATTCACTGCTTCACTCCCACTCTGACCCCTCTGTCCTCAGCCTCCGACAACTGTTCCAATGAAGCTCAACGGAAGCTCAAGGAACAGCTCCTCATCTTTACAGCCTTCTGGACTGAACAGAGGTCAACAATTTCAGATCACACAGAATCACAGAATCACAGAAACCCCACAGTGCAGATAGAGGCCATTTCGGCCCATCGAGCCTGCACCGACACATATCCCACCCGATCCCCGCAACCCCTACACCAACACATATCCCACCCTATCCCCGTAACCCCACGTATTTAATCCCCCTAACACTAAGGGTCAATTTATCATAGCCAATCAACCTAACCTGCACATCTTTGGACTTAACCACTGGATCATAACCACTGACCCCATTTTTTCGGACTGGAGCTGTTATCAATGATTCTGCTATTGCCATTTACACCTCATCTAGAGCCATCTTTTGTTTCTTTACTTGTTCCATTACCATCCCCTTTTGCCTTGCACTATTATCCCTTTTGTCATTTAATCTCTCTTGCCTTCCATCCTATCACAGACCTTCCATTTTGTTCTTTCCTCCCCTCCCCCTTTCCCTGCCTCTCTATTTGCTTAAAACCTGTTAAATCTCTACTTTTTCTCGTTCTGATGAAAGTTCATTGACCCAAAACATTAACTTTGTTTCTCTCTTCATAGATGCTGCCTGAGCTGCTGAGTATTTCCAGCAATTTCCTTTTTTATTTCAGATTTCTGGCATCCACTGTATTTTACTTTTGGTCAAATAGTTTGTTTCTTCATAGAGAATTTGAACATTTGCCTCAAATCAGAAACCATTCAAACTGCTATTGATTGATGCGCTATCAATTACTCATAAAAGACGGAGAGTTAGGAGAGTAACTAAAGGCTTTTATTAGCAAAGAACAGAGCATGCCTCTCGTGGTTGACTGGGTTCCAGGAATGCAGGGGGCTGCAGGGCAATCACCTTTGTACCTGGGCCTGTGGGTGGAGCCAGGGGCGGAGCCAGCAGGGACATGCTGAGGCATGCATAGGTACAGCAGTGTGCAACAACAACAACAACAGTGAACAACAATAACAGTGGTTTACCACATTCACCCCTTGTTTAAAATTGAGTCCGGCGGGGTGAAGTGTACTAAAGGTTCGTGTAAGTGAGTCTATCAGGTGGCCTTGTATGCCGTCCTGATCGTCGTGGTGGCGGCGGTGATGGTGCAGCATCCAACGTTGAATCTGGCGTCTCATTGAGTGGTTGGGTGGTCAATGACGGGTCCTGGGGCTGCGGCATGCCGTCTAGCGGGGTTGGGTTGTGGGTAGTGGTGGATGGCAATGGTAGTGTTTCAGGGGCACCCAAAGGTGCGAGATCTCGTGTGGGGGCTGTGTCCTCCCGCCCAATCCGGGTACGCTACGTAAGCGTACTGGGGGTAGGCGTGGGTAGTGGTGGGTGGCGAGGGAGGTGTTTCGGGAGCACCCGAAGGTGCGAGGTCTCGTATGGAGACTGTGTCCTCCCGCCCGTCCGGGTACACCACGTAAGCATACTGAGGGTTGGCATGGAGGAGGCTCACCCTCTCGACCAGGGGGTCCGTCTTATGGGACCTCACGTGCTTCCGCAGTAGGACGGGTCCTGGAGAAGTCAGCCATGTCGGTAACGAGATCCCCGATGTGGACTTCCTGGGGAAGGAGAACATTCTCTCGTGAGGGGTAGCATTGGTGGCTGTACAGAGCAGTGACCGAATGGAATGGAGCGCCGCAGGGAGGACTTCCTGCCAGCGAGAGGTCGGGAGGCCCTTAGATTTCAAGTTTAAAAGGACTGCCTTCCAGACCGTCGCATTCTCCCTTTCCACCTGGCCATTCCCCCGGGGGTTGTAGCTGGTGGTCCTGCTTGTAGCGATACCTCTCGAGAGCAGGTACTGCCGGAGTTCGTCGCTCATAAAGGACGAGCCCCTGTCGCTATGAATATAGCTAGGGAAACCGAACAAGGTGAAGAGGTCATTCAGACATTTAATGACTGTGGTACTGGTCATGTCTGAGCAAGGGATGGCAAACGGGAAACGGGAGTACCCATCAATTATGTTGAGGAAGTACACATTGCGGTCGGAGGAGGGGGGGGGCCCTTTAAAATCGACGCTCAGCCGTTCAAAGGGGCGCGTGGCTTTGATCAGGCTTGCTCTGTCTGGCCTATAAAAATGCGGTTTGCACTCGGCACAGATTTGGCAGTTCCTGGTCATGGTCCTGACCTCCTCGATGGAGTAGGGCAGGTTACGGGATTTGATGAAGTGAAAAAACCTGGTGACCCCCGGGTGGCAGAGGTCATTGTGGAGGGTCTTCAGTCTATCGACCTGCGTGTTGGCGCATGTACCACGTGATAGGGCATCTGGGGGCTCATTGAGTTTCCCGGGCCGGTACAAGATATCGTAATTGTAGGTGGAGAGTTCGATTCTCCACCTCAAGATCTTGTCGTTCTTGATTTTGCCCCTCTGCTTATTATTAAACATAAAAGCTACTGAACGCTGGTCAGTGAGCAGGGTAAATCGTTTTCCGGCCAGGTAATGCCTCCAATGTCGCACAGCTTCCACAATGGCCTGGGCCTCCTTTTCGACAGAGGAGTGTCGAATCTCGGGGCCCTGGAGGGTCCTTGAGAAAAAGGCCACGGGTCTCCCCGCCTGGTTAAGGGTTGCAGCTAGGGCAAAGTCGGATGCGTCGCTCTCCACTTGGAAAGGGATGGACTCATCCACTGCGTGCATTGTGGCCTTCGCAATATCTCCTTTTATGAGAGTGAAGGCTGCACAGGCCTCTGCTGTCAGGGGGAAGGAGGTGGACTTGATGAGGGGTCTGGCTTTGTCCGCATAGTTGGGCACCCACTGAGCATAGTACGAGAAAAACCCTAGGCATCTCTTCAGTGCTTTTTGGCAGTGGGGGAGGGGGAGCTCCATAAGGGGGCGCATCCTGTCAGGGTCGGGGCCGATGACTCCGTTCTCCACTACACAGCCAAGAATGGCAAGGCGCTCGGTACGAAACATACATTTGTCCTTGTTGTATGTTAGGTTCAGCCGCTGGGCCGTACGGAGGAATTTCTCTAGATTAACATCATGGTCCTGCTGGTCGTGGTCGCAGATGGTGACGTTGTCTAGATAGGGGAAAGTGGCCTGGAGCGCGTTCTGGTCAACCATCCGGTCCATCTCCCGTTGGAAGACTGAAACCCCGTTGGTGACGCCGAAGGGAACTCTGAGGAAGTGGTAGAGACGACCGTCAGCTTCAAAAGCTGTGTACTGGCGGTCCTCAGCCCTGATGGGTAGCTGGTGGTATGCCGACTTCAGATCAATCGTCGAGAACACCCGGTATTGTGCTATCTGATTGACCATGTCAGATATGCGGGGGAGTGGGTATGCATCTAGCTGGGTGTAGCGATTGATCGTCTGGCTGTAGTCAATAACTAGGCGCTGTTTTTCGCCAGTCTTCACGACCACCACTTGTGCTCGCCGTGGGCTGGTGCTACTTTCAATAATCCCTTCCTTCAGGAGTCTTGCTACCTCGGATTTTATGAAGCTCCTATCCCCGGCACTGTAACGCCTGCTTTTGGTAGCGATGGGCTTACAGTCGCGGGTGAGGTTAGCGAACAAGGAGGGGGGGGGGGACTTTAAGGGTGGAGAGGCTGCAAATGGTGCGCGGCGGGCGATTTAAAAGCTGCTGGCTGCAGACTGTGAGTGGGGGGAGGGGTCCGTCGTACGCTAATGTGACACTCTTAAGGTGGCACTGAAAATCCAACCCCAGTAGAACGGCAGCGCAAAGATGGGGCAGGACCAGGAGTTTAAAATTTTTGTATTCTGTGCCCCTTACTGAAAGGGTCACTACACAGTAGCCACCGACGTCCGCTGACTGGGCTTTGGAAGCCAAAGAGATCCGATGTCGCGTCGACAGGACCGGGAGAGAGTAACTGCGTACCGTGTCGGGGTGGATAAAGCTTTCCGTGCTCCCGCTGTCAAAAAGGCAGGTAGTGGCGCGGCCGTTTACCGTAATGTCCATCATGGACCTGGACAGTTGATGAGGGAGAGATTGGTCCAGCATCACGGAGGCCAGCGTATGGTCGAGCGAGTCGATGTGGTCGTCAGATGAGGCGGTGGTTGAGTCCGGGTCCCCCGTGGTTGAAGTTGGAGACGTCCGAGATGGCGGACAAAATGGCGGCGCCCATGGTCCCGATCCCCACGCGGCTGGGGGAGCCCAAGATGGCGGACAAGATGGCTGCCCCCACGGTTCGCACGCAGCGCTGCTGGCGTTAGCGGTTTTACCTTTGCAGGCGCTGACATAGTGTCCTTTCTTCCCGCAGCCGGAGCAGGTAGCGTTTCTCGCCGGGCAGCGTGCTCTGGGGTGTTTTGCCTGGCCACAAAAATAACATTTCTGTGCCTTGGACATCGCAGCAGCAGTTGAAGGTGGCGGTCCCATGACCCAAGGTTGTGGCGTCCACGTTGCGGAGCGGTTAGGGGAGAAGGCGTCCATATTCCTGTGGGCCGCGTCGAGCGAGAGCGCGAGGGACACTGCCTTTCTCAGGTCCATTTCTCCCTTTTCCAACAGTCTCTGCCGGGAGTAGTCGGACCTTAGACCCGCAACGAAAGCATCTCGGATCAGTCCCTCCGTGTGTGCTGCGGCTGATACTTCTTTGCAATCGCAGTCTCGGCCGAGTATCCATAGTGCCCGTAGGAAGGCCTCCACCGATTCCCCGGGCTGCTGTCTGCGGGATCTTAAGAGGTGCCTGGCATAGACCGTATTTACCGGGCGTGCGTATTGCCCTTTTAGCAGATCGATAGCCGCCGCGTAGGTCGTCGCGTCCTGGATTATTGTATAAACTTGGTGGCTCACCTTTGAGGCCAGGATTTCCAGCTTGTTTTCGTCCAGGGTCACAGTTGAGGCTTGCAGGTAGGCCTCGAAGCAACGCAGCCAATGCGCGAATTTGGTAGCCGAACCCGCTTCTTGGGGGTCTAGGTCCAGGCATGTTGGTCTGAGGGCTCGCAGCAGCTCCTGCTGCTCAGCGTTTGGTGCAGCAGCCTGCTGCTCAGCGTTTGTCGACATTTTGTTTTTGCTAATAAAATTGATGCGCTATCAATTACTCATAAAAGACGGAGAGTTAGGAGAGTAACTAAAGGCTTTTATTAGCAAAGAACAGAGCATGCCTCTCGTGGTTGACTGGGTTCCAGGAATGCAGGGGGCTGCAGGGCAATCACCTTTGTACCTGGGCCTGTGGGTGGAGCCAGGGGCGGAGCCAGCAGAGACATGCTGAGGCATGCATAGGTACAGCAGTGTGCAACAACAACAACAACAGCGAACAACAATAACAGTGGTTTACCACATTGATCCAATCACTTCTGACATCAAAATTCTTTGGTTGAAGATAGGAAAATATAACTTGTAAAATGGCAGTCAATCAAATGCAGCAGTTTCCCTCAGGGAGATTAATAAGTGAATGGACTGATATTGACATTTTGCAAGCTAATCATTTTTTGTACAGTCTAAATACGGAGTTAAACTGTTTAGATTGAAATGTGCCACTCAGTCTTTGAGTATTTACCTGAAGCAATAAAGGCAAAAAGGGAACACCAGAGACAATAAAGTAATACCATAAAAAAGGTTAAAGAGGAGAAACATCACTAAGTCTTGCATCTGACAGAAGTAAAATTAAAATGGAGGTTATGAGGTGTTTTTGTCTGTTGATTAGTCATAGCCAGAGAATCTCCTGCAATGGTTTCCCTTCCCGCTCCCGCACCATTAACTCTGGAGTCCTCCAAGGATCTATCCGTGGCTCCCTCCTATTTCTCATTTACATGCAGCCCCTCGGCGACATCATCCAAAAACACAATGTCAGGTTTCACAGGCACACCCAGCTCTACCTCACCCCCCACCATCTCTCTCGACCCCTCCACTGCATCTGATTTGTCACACTGCTTGTCGTGCATCCAGTATTGGATGAGCAGAAATTTCCTCCAAATATTGGGAAGACCAAAGCAATTGTCTTCGGTCTCCGCTACAAACTCCATTCCCTAGCCACCGATTATATCCCCTCCCTGGCCACTGTCTGAGGCTGAACCAGACTGTTCGCAACCTCAGCGTCCTACATGACCCTGAACTCAGCTTCCAACTCCATATCCTCTCCATCATCAAGTTCCACCTCCGTAATATTGCCCGTCTGCACCCCTTCCTCAGCCCTGAAACCCTCTTCCATGCTTTTGTTATCTCCAGACTGGTCTATTCTAATGCTTTACTGGCCTTGCACCTTGCACCCTCCATAAACTTTAGGTCATCCACTCTGCTACCAGTATCCTAACTCAAACCAAGCCCTGTTCACCCATTACCCCATGCTCATTGACCTACATTAGTTCTCGGTCCAGCAACAGCTCAAATTTAAAATTTTCACCCTTGTGTTCAAATCCCTCCCTTGCCCCTCCCTATCTGTGTAACTTTCCCCAACCCGACAACCCTCTGAGAACTCTGCATTCCTTTAATTCTGGCCTCTTGTGCGTCTCCGATTTCCTTCAACCCTCCATTTGCAGCCGTGCCTTCAACTGTCTAAGCCATAAGCTCTGGAATTTCCTCCCTAAACCTCTCCGGCTCTCTACCTTCCTCTCCTCCTTTAAGACGCTCTTTAAAACCTATTTCTTTGACCAACCTGTCCTAATATCACTTTGTGTGGCTAGGTCTCAAATTTTGTTTGATAACGCTCTTGTGAAGTACCTTGGAAAGTTTTACTATGATATCGCGCAATATAAATACAAGCTGTTGTTGTAGTAGGTTTTAAAAAAGAGTTATGGTGTTAGAGAGCTAATACAGGAACTTAATAAGGCAGACAAAACTGATTGGATTTTTGAGGACAACTGGGTAGTATACTCAGTAAATAAGCAATTGTAAGCCAATAAAATGGCCAACAAACATTAGGCCTTGAGAATGAATGAGGAGTGGGGCTGGAGTATAACCAGGGACAGGTGATATTCTTTGTAGAGGGGAAGCAGGGTGTTGGGGATATTGGATAGATTATGGTTGGGAAAGAAAACAAGATTGGTAAGAAAGCCTGAAAATATATTCACGGGATCCCAATAATGATTCCAGCACTGTTCAATACCACAGAAGGAAACAAGATCCTGAAAGAAAGGGAAGCTAGAATACCAGAGTAAACAGATTGGACACAGTTTATCAGTCACAGAGACTGTGGATGTAGAGGACTCTTTGCTTAAGAAAATAGAAAGCCGTGTGTGCTGGAAAGACCATGACTACAGGATGCTGAACTGTCTACCTGGAGCTAGAGTAGTACACATTGAGGAAAGGTAGGAAGGGATACTGAAAGCATCAGAAGCAGTCCAATGTTTGTCATCCATGCATGGGTCAATGACCTGGAGAGAAATCCAATAGTAATCTTAAAAGGCACATGCAGAAGAATTACCTCAAATCTCAAAGACAGGAAATACAAATGTTGCCTGGTATGCTTCCCGAGTTTGGGAAAGGAGTTCAATAATAAAAATTAAGGGTGTTAATAAATAGCTGGTAACCTTGAGACAAAATAACAATGTTCCCTTCATAAATAACTGGGAACATTGTCAGAATAAAAAGGACCAGGACTGGCTACAACTTAATCAAAATGGGAACAAAGAGACTGGCGAGGAACAGTGAGATAGCAATTGAAAATCATTTAAACTAGATAGGAGGGGTGGGGCTGGGAGATAACATAATCCCAGACAAAGTGGATTGCAGGGTAAAAGGTAGTGAACAGATGGCTATGGACATAGCAACCCTGAGAGGTATGCAAGTACAAGCGCACAGGAATAAGCTGAGACTGAGAGGCATGGCAGATTAAATTTAATGTGGAGCAGTGTGAAGTGATGCATTTTGGGAGGAAAAATGAGGAGAGGCAATATAAACCAAATGGTACAATTTTAAAGGGGGTGCAGGAACAGAGAGACCTGGGGGTTCACACACACACATCTATGAAGGTGGCAGAACCAGTTGAGAAGGCTGTTAAAAAAGCATACTGGATCATTGGCTTTTTTAATAGAGACATAGGGCTCGATTTTGCCAGGCCCGAGGAGGCGGGATTGGAGGCGTGTGAGTTGTAAAAATCGCAAAAAAATGGCGGGCGGCACCGATCCCGCTTTCAGACCCCATTTCCATCCCACCTCCAAGAGTCAGGATAGGCCCTTCAGGCCCTTAACCAGTTAATTGCTTCTATAATCCCATTTTGAGAGGCCTTTCTGATTTTAACACATTTCCCCGGTCCTGCACGTCGCCTCTGGAACACGCCAGTTAATCCTGGTGGCCTCACAAGTGCATTGCTTACTAACAGCTGCAGCTCCACCATTAAAAAGGAGTTTTCACCAATGATCATTTGCAGGTGGCAGAACTTTGTTGTCTCAAGTCTGGGGGAACTTTTAGCAGGCCTACTCATTGTTGTGGAAGTTTGGAGCCTGACACCCATCTCCAGTGTGACCTCCTGGGAAACCCCTCTCCACACCTTGACTGAGCGCTTCCTCAACTGAGGTATATACCAGAAGCATGGGAACCATTTATTTCCTTTCCTCCTGGACATCAGAATCGGATGAAGACCAGCCGCGGCAGCAGCAGAACCCTGAACAACAGCACCACCAACAGCAGGAGCAACAACAGGAGCGCCAAGCTGCTGCTCACCCACCTGAAGCTGCACAGGCCAGAAGGCGCCAGCTCGCGACCACATTGCTGCCCGGGATGTAAGGGACGCACTCATGTTGGCCAGATTTGCTTAGTCTGCACTATCAAACACTTTTGCCTCGCACCTTCTTACTAGAGCATCGACAATGGACAAGAACCTGCAGATTCCTATCACTCTGACCACCATACTGACAATTGCAAGTCGCCCTAAGCCCTCAGTGTGGAAGTCCCATTTGCGAGATGACACAGGCCACAACTTCAACAATTTGCCATCAAATCTGTTTATCATAACAATTCAAGGATGGCTTGTCAAAAATCAATACAGCAGAACACCCAAGTGACTACCCTTGTGACTACTTGTGCTTTATCTTCCTCTTACGCATGCTCCTACGCGGTGCTTCCCCTGTGGCTTCAGCAGATGTGGAGGCCCCTTGCTCACTTTCTTACTGCTCCTGTCTCGACACCTTTGGTGGCTGTCCTCTGGGGTTGCGAACCTGTGAGGGCTCGGCAACTGTCTGCTGCTCCTGCGGCTGTGCAGGGGATGAGACGCCCATCTCAGTTGGGTGAGGACACTGGTGGGGCTCTGAGCGAGGGCTTTGCAGTGGCATGGTCGTGTGAGCGCTTGCAGAGGAGCCCCCATTTCCTTGTTGCCTGCCACCAACATCCCTCTCATGGGTCAGCCCCACTTCAGAGCTAGCAAGTGTTTGACAGGACCTTGCTGCACTTCAGGGGGGCCATGAGGACCTGTTTCTGCACTGGAAGTCCAACGCCAGGGGACTTCCATGAAAGTCTGGTTTCTATGCTCAATAGCTGACCATCGCTCCTCAAGAGATGTCAGTCTATTCTGAACAATGACCATGTTTTCAATACCCTGGCGACTAAGCTCCTCCATGGCCGTAGCCATCCTCTCCTCTACCGTAGCCATCCTCTCCTCTACGGTAGCCAGCCTTACCATGGAGGTAGCCATCCTTTCCACGGAGGTTGCCATCCTTTCCGTGGTGATGCATTCATGCACCAATGCTTCCACAAAGGCTCTGCTCATGTTCGCGATGGACTCCTCCATTCGCTCCACTCGCAGCGACCCTGGAGACAAAACCTGCCAGAGACCCCTGCACCTGTTCCTGGAGTTCTAGCACTGCTCTCCTTCTGGATGGACCCGAAGGCACAGGGTCAACATGCAGCTGAGCTGAGCTGGCAGGACTCTCTACTGCTGTCCCTGTCTCCACCATCTGCTGATGCTCACTTGTGATCTGTGATACACCAGGTGACAACACTACTCTATCTCGCGAAGGTCCCACCGAGGTGTGATTGTCTGCGCTGGTGCTGGGTGCGCTGAATTCTGCTGACACTGTGCCCTCAGAGGTAGCAGCTTCCTCTGAGGAGTCTTGAGGCTCAGGCTGTTCTTCCTGGACAGTGGGGACGGGGGCTCTCGATGGTCCTGTGGGGGAGTAAAGGAGTTAGAGATGTGAGGTAAAGGTTGCATGCTCATTGAATTGTGCAGATGATCATAAGTCAATCTGTTAAAGCATCAGAATCATCATCAGTCACTCATGCAATGTCAATAAGAGAGATGCTAAACTATTCTGTCACCAGCTTGCTGTGATGCACCCGTCTGTCCGTCCCGCACTTGCGAAAGGTCCTCCACTCCGGTGATCTCCAGGGCCGCCTCCTCCAAAGCTGGGCTACTGAGGGTGGCCCTCCTCCTGTCCTCGCTCTTTCCCTCTTATTGTGGACTCTCTTTTGCTGTAATGAGGGACACAAGTGGAGTTTGAGTGAGAATGAAGGAGTGGGTGTAGAGAATCCATAGCATAGATGCTTAGAAGGAGACAAAGGGCCCTCCCTGAGTGTTGTAAGTTGTTGTCATTGCATCACAGTGATAGAGAGTGTGAGGGCTGCATGGTCAAATAGTTAATTGAATGTGACCATAGAGAGAGAGGGAATGGGTAAGGGTGCAGGGATGTAAGGGTCAAGTGGGATGTGGAGGAAGAGGTTGGCAAAGCAGAGTGCTGGTGAGGAGAGGCGATGGGGATCAGATTGAGGGTGGTAGGAATGTCATACTCACTTTTCCTGTGCAGAGAAGGTCATGAAAGCTCTTCCTGCACTGCAAGGGGAAAACTTACCTGGTCCCCGACGGCAGCCTCGATCTGGCCCGATGTACTGCAGCAGAGTTGCCGGGCTGATCGATCGCTGGCGAAGAAAACTGAAAAAAACCAAGAAACATCATTTCAGATTTGTTGTTATTTACCTCGTCCACCACGCCCCTGAAGTGCCCAGCCTCCCGATGAACGCCTCCTGCAGCTGCTGGTGTTGTCGCCCAGCGATGCTGTAGGGGGCAGAACTGAAGTTCGGGTCCGGGGTGCTACCAGGGTGATGTGCATGCTGATGACATCATGATCTCTGGGTGAAGAAGATCGGGGCGCAACGTCATACCACCACCGCAACCCTCCCGCCGAATAAAGTGGCAATACCAGAGACCTGACTCAAAGAAGGTGAGAATTGGGATATTAATATTCCTGGCTACAAAGTATTCAGCACAGATAGGGAAGGTGGGGCGGGGTGCGGGGGTGCGGGTGGGTATTGGCAGTATTGATCAAAGGAACTATTATAGCACTGGAGAGGGATGATGTAGTTGAGCGGTCAAAGACAAAATCTATTTGGTTAGAATTCAGGAACAAAAGAGCTATTACACTACTGGGTTTATACTACAGGCCACCAAACAGTGGGAAGGAGATAGAGGAGTAAATTTGGAGGCAAATTACAGAAAGATGCAAGAACTATAGAGTAGTGATAATGGGGGACTTCAATTATTCTAATTTAGACTGGGATAGTAAGAGTGTAAAGGGCAAAGAGGGGGAGGAATTCCTGAAATGTGTACAAGAGAACTTTCTTGATCAGTATAATTCTAACCCAATGTGGAAGGAAGCAGTGCTGGATCTAGTTCAGGGGAATGAAGTGGAGCAAGTGGAGCATGTTTCAGTGTGGGAGCATTTGGGGAACAGTGATAATAATGTCGTCAGGTTTAGAGTAGTTATGGAAAACGACAAGGAACAATCAAATGCAAAAATACTTAACTGGAGGAGGGCTAATTTTAGTGAGTTGAAATGAGGTCTGTCCCAGGTAGATTGGAATCAAAAATTGGCAGACAAAACAGTAACTGAACAATGGCAGGAATTCAAAGAGGAGATAGTTTGGGTACAGAGTAGATACATTCCCATGAGGAGGATAGGAAGGGAATATAAAGCTAGAGCACCCTGGATGACTAAAGATATAGGGGAAAAATTGAGTCGTGCCCCCTTTGGGGCACTAACTTCACCGGGGTGCTATATTTAGCGCCCCCAAAAAATTAGCGCCCCTCCACAGCCGAAATTCATCGGTAGCACCCCAAGAGGGAAGCGGGGCACTACTAGAAGTGCCCTGCCTCCCTCTTGGGGCACGGCGAGGGACTATCACGCGCTACGTGACACGGTACTGCAGGCCTTCCTCCCCTTCTTAAAGGGGAGGGGCCTTGCGCGGCATGACCCGGGGCCCAGCTGGGCTACCAGGGATCAGAGTGCCAGCAAAAGAGCCCGGCACTCAAGAGAAGTGCCAGGCTCATGGAGCGCAGCTGGCACTCCACGGGCGGTGGGGGGGCTGCAGAGGAGGTCGGGGATGGCAACGGGGGCAGGTGCTGGCAGGCGGCCAGCAACAAAAATGGCCACCCGGCACCTCGCCTTTAATTAGCACCGCGCTGGCTGCAGGTAGACCCCCCTGACCCCGTCGGACATAGCGTCCAGCGATAATTCAGGGGGTGCTACCAAAGATCGTGGCTGGGGCATGAGCAGGGCTCTGCGCACAGCGATGATGTCATCGCCGGTGGCTAATGGTTACCACTGCCGCTAACCCCCTGCTGAATTTCACGGGAGGTGTTGGTGGCGCCGCGCCCAGGCACTAGTTGCTTAGCACAAAGCAACCGAATTTTTCCCCCATAGAGATTAAAATGAAACAGAAAAAGGAGGCTTATGACAAATGTAAGGTTCATAATACAGTAGAAGACCAAGCTGAATAAAAAATTACAAAGGTGATCTAAGAAAGGGACTAAGAGGAGCAAACAGAGAGTATGAGAATAGATTAGCGGCTAACATAAAAGGGAACCCAAAAGTCTTTTATAAACATATAAATAGTAAAAGTGTAGTCAAGGGGAAGGTGGGCCAATTAGGGATCAAAAAGGAGATCTTCTTGTGGATGCCGAGGGCATGGATGAGGTATTAAATGAGTACTTTACATCTGTTTTCACTAAAGAGAATACTGCCAATGTAGCATTAAAGGAGGAGGTAGTAATGATATTGGATAGGATAAAAATAGCTGAAGAGGAGGTACTTAAAGGGTTGGCATTGCTCAAAGTAGAAATGTTAGCCAGTCCAGATGTGATGCATCCTAGGTTACTGAGGGAAGTAAGGGTGGAAATTTAAGAGGTTCAGGCCACAATCTTCCAATCCTCCTTCGATATGGGCCAGAGGACTGGAGGATTGCAAATGATACACCCCTTTCATAAAAGGGGAGAGGGATAAACCCGGCAATTACAGGGCAGACAGCCTAACGTCAGCAGTGGGGAAACTTTTAGAGTCAATAATCTGGGACTAAATTAATTGGCACTTGGAAAATGGTGCAGAAGAGATTTATTAGAATGGTAGCAGGGATGAAGGACTTCAGTTATGTGGAGAGACTGGAGAAGCTGGGATTGTTCTCCTTAGAACAGAGAAGGTTAAGAGGATATTTGATAGAGATTTTCACAATCTTGAAGGGTTTTGATAGAGTAAATAAGGAGAAACTGATTCCAGTGGCAGAAGGGTCAGTAACCAGAGGACACAGATTTAAGGTGATTGGCAAAAGAACCAGAGAAAACATGAGGAAACATATTTTTACGCAGTGAGTTGTTGTGATATGGAATGCACGGCTTGAAAGGGTGGTGGAAGCAGATTCAATAGTAACTTTCAAAAGGGAATTGGATAAATACTTGAAGGGAAAAAAATTACATGGCTATGAGGAAAGAGCAGGGGAGTGGGATTAATTGGATAGCTCTACCAAAGAGCTGGCACAGACACAATGGGCCAAATGGCCTCCTTCTGTCCTGTATCATTGTATGATTCGATGCAGAAACAACTTAAAAGGGTAATCAGAGGGCTAAGAGAGACCGAGGAATAAACATAGCTGCAGAGACAAAATTTATCAATAAAAAACTCTTGCAGTACTACAATAGCAAGAGGAATGACAGAGAAGGAGTGAAAACATTAAGAGATGGCAATAACAACAGAAAATGCTGGAAACACTCAACAGGTCAGGCAGCATCCGTGTTCTGAAGAAGGGTCCCAGACCTGAAATATTAACTCTCTCTCTCCACGGATGCTGCCTGGCCTGCTGAGTGTCTCCAGCATTTTCTGTTGTTATTTGCATCCGCAGTATTTTGCTATTGTATTAAAAGATGGCAAATGGGCTTGAAACTGAGAATGAGCAGAAGATAGTATACACTCTGAATGTTTTTAAATTATTCACAAAGGAAGATATGACAACATGCCCTTCCCAAAAAAGAGTACCAAGCTATAATTCAGGACCATAATAAACAAAAATGGAAGGCCTCGACAAGCAAAAAGGGCTTAAAACAAATAATTCCCCACGGGTGGTTGTTTTTTATTCCACAGTCTTGTGACAGACTAACAAGGCGATTTGCAAGACACTGAGAATCATGACAATCATGAAGGAGTCAATGGACACCGGGGATGTACCAGTAGATTAGAAACAGGCTAACGGGCTGTCCATATTTTTTTTTAAAAAGTGACAAAGGAGACAAGGGTAGCTACAGAACAAAAACAGAAACTGCTGGATACACTCAGCAGGTCAGGCAGCATCTGTGGCGAGAGAAACAGAGTTAACATTTCAGGTTTGTGAACTGGATAAAGTTAGAGATGTAACAGATTTTAACCAGGTGCAGGGGCAGGGAAAGGGGGGAGGGGAGGAAAGAACAAAAGGGACGGTCTGTGATAGGGTGGAAGGCAGAAGTGGTTAAATGTTGCAAATGGGGATGGCAGAATCATCAACAGCTGCTGTTTGGAAAAAATAGGGGCCGAGGTTCTGGTCTGAAATTGTTGAACTCGATGTTGAGTCCTGATGGCTGTAAAGTGCCTAACTGAAAGATGAGGTGCTGTTCCTCGAGCTTATGTTGAGCTTCATTGGAACAGTGTAGGATGCCGAGAACGGAGAGGTCAGAGTGGGAGTGGAGCGGGGAATTAGAGTGACAGGTGACCGGAAGTTCGGGGTCACCCTTATGGACTGAACAGAGGTGTTCCGCAAAGCGGTCACCCAATCTGCGTTTGGTCTCCCCAATGTAGAGGAGACCACATCGTGAGCAGAAAATACAGTGCAAGAAGTACAAATAAATCACTGTTTCACCTGGAAGGAGTGTTTGGGGCCTTGGACAGTGGGAAGGGAGGAGGTAAAAGGGCAGGTGTTGCATCTCCTGCGCTTGCACGGGAAGGTGCCATGGGGAGGGTAGCTACAGACTGGTTAGTCTTAATACAATTCCATGTAAGATAATGCAATTCATTTGAGTAAACCTGAGGGTTATCTGTAGAACAATCTAGTTAACAGCAGTGGACATTTAGACTTTCAAAAAGCATTTAATAAAGTTCCACATGAAAGATTACTAATTAAGCTGTGAGGACTCAGGGCAAAACATTGGTACGAATAAGAAATTGGCTGACGGATAAAAAACAAGGGGTTCTGGTTAGAGGAGTGATGCCAGGGTGAGGGGAAATACTGAGCTGGGATGTCTCGGGGCTCAGTATTGGGATCTCTGCTGTTTCTAATTTAAGTTAATAACTTGGATTCTGAAACTCGATGCAAATTGGTTAAATTTGCAGATAATATCAAACTAAGAGGGGCAGTGAAATCGAAAGAGGCAGCTGAGAAACTACAGAACGAGTTAAACAAAATATGTTAGCAGGCTGCACAATTGCAGATGAAATGTAATGCAAACAAGTGTAAAGTATTGCACATAAGAAAGGAAATGGGGCCATATACACACTTCATGAATAATGTTTAAATAGCTAAAGGATGAAGTTGAAAGGGAGTCTTAGTGAACTCCAAGACTCAGTGGCCCTGATATTATTAACCTGTAGACACATTAGGAGCAGGCAGGGGGGAGGGGGGTCCGAAATCGTACAGGAAACCCAGAAGACAGTTCAGCACGTCTTTCAGTGGCTTTTTAACTCAGCCAGCTCATTAGCGTTTTGCTTCCGGGTTTGCCGTCCAATGGGTGGCAGCGGGCGTGATGAGGACCTGCATGATGCAATCTCAACTCCATTTAAAGGGCTAATCTGAACATGGAATTTGGAGGAGTTGGGAGTTTGAAACAACAGAAGAGGAAGTTTAAGAATGGATCCCAGACGGGCAAAGGCTGCGCCGCGCTTCAATGACGCCTCGTTTGATGTGCTGCTGGGGCTGTGAGGAGCCGCAGAGAGATACTCTTCCCCCCAGCAATGGGAGGAAGAAACCTGCTGCTGACACCAAGAAGCATAGCTGGAGGTGGCCGAGGCGGTCAGCAGCAGGAACATAGTGCCACGCTCCTGGATTCAATGCAGGAAGCACTTTAATAAGCTAACCAGGTCAGGAAAGGTGAGTGCAGTTGCACGTTAGCCTACATCCTGCTGTGCGCATCACACCACCCCCTCATTCTGCCTTGTCAAGCCTCCTCCATCACATCACTCCTCACACCCACTTACCTTACACACCCACCTAATGTTCTCTTTCTATGCACTTCCTCACATCCCCATCTATCCATTCACTACAGCAACTCATCCTTATGCAATTTCATGCCTCTCCCTCATAGTCACCCTCACCAAATGCACTGCATCCATCGGGTGAACACATGTCATTACACTCACTCATAGGTCTGTTCTTTCCCTCGGTGCAGGAGGAGAGCACACAGAACACGAGGGAGAGGACCGGAAGTGAGCTTCCACACATTTCCCAGCTCACAAGTGCAGATGAGGAGGTGCTGGAGATAAGTGGAATTTCAATGCCCTGGCCATCGGCGATGGGGAGACAGGGACCTCCCAGCTACCCGGTGACACAATTAAACATCAGCCACCCACATGTCGTATGGCACTCAGTTATGCTGACTTCATTTTAACAGCGAGTTATCATCTTTATCTTTATCATCATCTTTATAAAAACATAAGAAATAGGAGCAGGAGTAGGCCATTTGGGCCTTTGAGCCTACTCCGCCATTCAATAAGATCATGGCTGACCTTCCACCTCATCTCCACTTTGCTGAACTATCCCCATATCCCTTGATGAAGTGTCGTCACTGTTGTACTGTAGGAAACATGGCAGCCAATTTGCGCACAGCAAGCTCCCACAAACAGCAAAGGGAAAAATATCCAGATAATCTGTTTTTTAGTGATGTTGATTGAGGGATAAATATTTGCCAGGACACTGGGGAGAATTCCCCTGCTGTTCTTCAAAATAGTGCCATGGGATCTTCTACGGAAACCTGAGAGGGCAGACTGGCCTTGGTTTAAGGTCTCATCCAAAATACAGCACCTCCAACAGTGCAGCACTCCCTCAGTGCTACACTGGATTGTCAGCCTAGATTTTGCACTCAAGTCTCTGGAGTGGGATTTAAACCCACGACCTCCTGATTCAGAGGTGAGAGTGCTGTCACTGAGCCACAGCTGACACTGGTTATTCTGTTACTGTCTGTAAATAAAGCAGCTTAACATTCGTATTAGGCCTAGTCTCAGCAAGTGTTTCTCAGTCTGGGAGAAGTGCATTTGAGGGCACGTGCAAAAAAGACAATATTCAGTTCATATCACAAGGACTCTTGTTACACTCTTATGCTATCATATAATCAGATATTGGGCAATACGAGTGCGTCCTTAATTGTAAAACACTCAGACCATTTACAGGAGTGACTAGCACGGGTGCACCCGAAGGATTACCTAAGGCAGACCTGAAACTTGTAACAACACGTCTTGCATTTTCAGTTATGATGATTATATAGTGGATGTGTGGACGTAAACATCACTTTTTCAATACAAATTGGAATCAAAGGGAGAATTCTTCTTATAAGTCACAGTACATGAGAATGCTTATTGTACTTTTGAACTTCAGGCAGGCCTTTTCACAGAATTTATTGTTACACTTTTGACAAAGAAATGCATTTTCATCAGTCTTTGATGTCAACATTGCTGTCTGTGGAAGTTCTGCTGGCAAATTGTGGAACTATGACTCCCCTGACTCCCTCAGGATTTTAACAGATTCACCGGTGCATTGAGGTTACTATTAGTTACTTAATGTAACTATAAAAATAATTATCTGTATATTAACTAACCACTGTATCATTTTTGTAGAATGCTATCAATTTGAATATCTTGCAAATTTTCTTGGTTTTCATCAATTAACTGTTTTACTGCAGCGAGGCAGCTCATTAGCATCTGGACATGGCAGTGACTAACAATAACCTGCAAATGGCGTAGTTTATTGGGATCACATGGACTAATATTTCCCATTGATTTAATCACTTTTAAAGATCCTTCACTCTCAGAAAATAACTTATGCCATTTCTTCTCACTTACCAGCAATATATCCTTTGTTTAATTCAACTCGCAATTCTTCAAGATGTTTTAGCTTGGTGTAATCTAAAATTTGCCTGTGCTGCGGGAACGTGTTTGTAAATGGATTTTACAATCTTTACTGCGAAGGCATCAGGATGGAATGAAAGTTCGGCGAGTGGTTGTGAGATATTGGCTGTCCCGTGTGTTTTGTCCCTCCTCATATTCCATACTTGTGTTCTGACCCGAGCTGTGTTTGAGGCTCAGCCTGCAGAGGGCGAAGGAGGAGAATGGAGGAGTGGGTTTAAGGTTTGTGAGTCTGTGTGTAACATCTCTAACAAACTACTGCGTGCTTTAACTATATCTGGTCCCTAACGTCACACAATCAAGGTTATTTTGTGGGAAGTGGGAACTGAGCAACAGAACTGCCTCTGCGACTCCCTGTCTTCCTATGAGCGTGAGCTCTGCAAAGACAGTTTACTGTGCACCAGACACCTTCCGTAGAAGCTTTGAAATCTCTATTCACCCGTGAATACCACTCTGTTATAAAAAATGTAATGGACTCGATCGCAGGGTGTTGCTTGAATTCACTTGTGCTACAGCCTTGGGGTCAGCAGGTGAGGTGGAGTGTTCCCAGAAAACAAACTTATCTTGAGTTAAAGCAGTGTAGGCCAGGAAGAATGAGCCGCAGCCTCTTGTCAGGCAAGCACCACACAGTGAGGGAAAGGGACCAGAAATAGAGCAATCAAACAGTAGTAGTGGCAAGGGGAAATTTGTGAAATACACCGCCAGCTATTTAGTAAACAGAATTGCTGTTGTGATTTATTAGGAGCGGGAGAGAATGTTCCGGCAGATGGGTCAGAAGCCTTAGACTTGTTGCTGTTGACATGATCACCTTGTGTTGCTGATGATGTGAGATCCTTTCTGCCAGTCAGAGTTAGCCAGTTTAAAGTCCTAAGTATCATTCTCTTGATGACTCAGTGTGTAAGTGTACTGTCAGCCATGGCTCAGTGGTAGCACTCTCACTTCTGAGTCAGAGGGTTGTGGTTCAAGTTCCAGTCCAGAAACCTGAACACATAATCTAGGCTGACACTCCAGTGCAATACTGAGGGAGTGCTGCAATGTCGGAGGTGCCATCTTTCGGATGAGATGTTAAATCGAGGCCGCGTCTGCCATCTTGGGCATAAAAATCCCATGGCAATATTCAAAAAAGAACAGGGGAGTTATCCCTGGTCTCCTGGCTAATATTTATCCCTCAATCAATGTCACTTAAAAAAAAAACAGGCTACCTGGTCATTATCTCATTGCTGTTTATGGGATCTTGCTGTGTGCAAATTGGCTGTCATTTTTCCTATATTACAACAGTGACTACACTTCAAAAAGTACTTCATTGGCTTTAAAGTGCTATATAAATGCAAGTTTTTTTCTTTGTTTGGTGTTTTGCTGAGCTGTATATGCCAGAAAGGACCCGGGCCGATCCTCAGTCTGTGTTGAGTTAACTGATCTCAGCAGGTCAACAACATTTGGCCTCAGCATTTTGGGTTAGGGAAGGAAAGAAATCAGCAATAGTTCCTGTTCTGGATTAGACAAGTAACCCCTGTTGGACAGTCCATGTGTGGGCAGGAGAAGGCTGGACTTGGGTGCTATCCATAGTTGAATAGACACTCATTATCTTGGCTGACACACAAAAAATGACTGTGAGGTGCAGCAGATCAGCCATTGCCCCTTGAGCTATGCCCCAGCACGAGTCAGCGCTTTCAACATGGGAAGGGAACAGGAGTACACTATTCAGACCCTTAAGCCTATTATGCCATTCAGTCAAATCACAGCTGATCTGTTCCTTAACTCATTCAGCCACCTTTGCTCCATATCCCTTGATACCCTTACCTAGCAAAAATTTATCAATCTCGATCTTGAACATTTAAATTGACCCAGCATCCACAGCCTTTTGGAGGAGAGAGTTCCAGATTTCCACTACCCTTTGTATGGAAAAGTGCTTCCTGATCTCACTCCTAAATGGCCTAGCTCTGATTTTAAGATCGTTTCCCCTTGTTCTGAATTCCCTCACCAGAGGAAATAGTTCTCTGTATTTATCCTACCGAATCACTTTATCATTTTAAACACCTCAATTAGATCACCTCTCAACCTTCTAAACTCAAGGGAATACAAGTCAAGTTGATGCAACCTGACCTCATAATTTAACCCTTTTAGCACCGGTATCATTCTGGTGAATCTGCACTGCCCCCCCTCCAAGGCTGAATATCTTTCCTGAGGTTCGGTGTCCAAAACTGAGCACAGCACTCCAGATGGTGTCTGACCGAGGCTCTGTATAAATGAAAGCTTATTTCCTTCCCTTTGTATTGCAGCCTGCTTGAGATGAAGGCCAACATTAGATTAGCCTTTTTGATTGCTTTTAGCTTTTAGTTATTTTTGTACATAGACACACAAATCCCTTCAAGATAGGAGAAGGGAAAAATTGGGAAGGGATAAAAATATTTTCTAAAAAACTGCCAAATAATGTACCAGTATTAATATACTGGGAGAAGTTAGCCAAAGATTGGATACAAAAGCTACCTCTGCAACTAGAAATAGGAAAGAAAGAGACAGACAGACTTGTATTTGTATACCAGCTAATCTGGTAGCTTAAAGCACTTTACATTCAATTAAATAGTTTTGAAGTGCACCAATTGTTGTGTAGGCATACAAGCAGAAATTTTCACACAGCAAGGTCTCACTAATAGCAGTGACAATGACCAGTCAATCTATGTTTGGTAGTTTTGACTGAGGGAGCAATGTTGGTTGTGACACCTGGAAAATTGACTGCTTTTCTTCAAATAGTCTCCTGGGATTTTTAATATCCACCTAAACAGTACAGAGAAGACCTTGGTTTAACATCTCATCCAACAAAGCTACTATAGATTATGTGCCCAAGTCCTGCAATAGGGCAGGAACCCTCAATCTTTTGATTCAGAAGTAATGAGTGCTACCAACAGAGTCAAGCTGAAGAATGGAAGGAGACTGTTCCGAGGCAAGTCTCCCTCCCTGAAGACACTGACTTGAATGTGAATTTTCGGTGAAATTAGATTACCAATTTGACTCCCTAAGTGAGAGCCCAGTTCTGTGCTGCATCTAATAAGCTGCCTAGTTCAGTCGAGCTTCCAGTTTCAGTTTAGTATTACAGTATAAGACAAACAACAGTTACAAGAAATAAAGACCTTGAAAGAACATTGTAGGATAATGGCGTACAGCAGTCTGAAATTCCTTGCGCCACTATTTTAGCAAACCCAGTTATTTTAAACTGCTTGACATTTGCGCAAAAGTAGCAGAGAGAACTTTCAGCTGATAGCATTAAATGTTCATATGCTTTTCCACAGAATAATTTTAAGGCCAATGTTTATTGAAACTTGAGAAAATGCTACTATTCTCAAGAGTTTTGTAGTTATTTTTCCCTATTATTTGTAAATAGCACTGGTCGCTCAGTTGGTTGAGCACTTGGAGCCAGGGGTTTGCAATTTGAATCCGAGCACGCTTCACTCAGTTTTCTTTTCCTTTTGAGGTGCATAAATTGCGCGCCACATCCTCGGATGTGAAGTGGGGGGGGGGGGGGAGAAGAGCTTTAGACTTCAGGGAGAGTTCACGTGCATGCCACACAGTCAGAGAAACTCTTGGCTGTGGAAAGGGAAATGGAAAGCAGCGCCATTGCTTGCTTAAAATAAACCATTTGATGACCGGGTTAAAATAATCCACAAAGGAAATTTACACTAAAGCATTAACCAGTGAACTACCAGAGTTTTGGAGTTGTAAATAGAGGCTTTGATTCAAAAGCACTCATTACCATCGCACCTCTTAACACCTATATCCACCACAGCTCATGCCATTCCAGGGCATTGTATCCTATTCCAACTTCCCTGGTTACACCTGTTCAACACACCATAATGTATCAGATTCCCTTTTCTTATTTTGTATCTCATCCCATGTCAAGTTGCACATTACTCGCCATCTTGAACACCCGTTTCAAATTCTGTATGTAGCACAGTAATATTTGTCTGTGGTTATGATGAACTGAATTACTGTATTTTCTTCTTTCCTTTAAGCTTCAATTTTGATGTTGGAGACCAGTGCACCCTTGTATGCTAAAATGATTAACAGAGTTCCAGTTGCATTGCTCGCCTGTGGCTCCTTCAACCCCATCACAAATATGCACATGCGTATGTTCGAACTTGCCAGAGATCATCTTCATCAAACAGGTCAGTGTTGTCACAGCTTTAAATAGTACCGTATTACATATGGTCTTAAAATGGCTACAAGGTAAAATGAAATATTGAAACTACCGTCTATCATTCCAAGGAGATTCAGTTGAAAATGATATTTGAATTTTTTGAAGAGGTAACAGAGAGAGTAGACAATGGTAATGCAGTAGATGTAATTTATCTGGATTTTCAAAAGGCCTTCGATAATGTACCCCATAATAGACTGATGAACAAGGCCAGAGAATGCGGAGTCAGGGGCCAAGTAGCAGAATGGATTGCTAGCTGGCTTCAAGACAGAAAGCAGAGAGTGGAAGTAAAGGGTAGCTATTCAGAGTGGCAGAAGGTGGGTAGTGGTGTTCCATAAGGATCAGTGCTGGGACCACTGCTGTTCACAATTTACATTAACGGACTTTGGAATCAAAAACACAATTTCTAAATTTGCAAATGACACCAAATTAGGTGGGATAGTCAATACTAAGGAGGACTGCAACAAGTTACAGGAGGACATTAATAAACTTGCAGAATGGGCATATAATTGGCAAATGAAGTTCAACACAGATAAATGTGAGGTATTACATTTGGTAGGAAGAATAGGGAGGTCACTTATCACTTGGAGGGTGCAAGTCTAATTGGGATGGAGGAACAAAGGGATCTCTGAGTACAAATACACAAATCACTAAAAGTTGTGACACAGGTTAGCAAGGCCATAAAAAAAGCAAATGAAACACTAAGGTTTATTTCTAGAGGGATAGAATTGAAAAGTAGGGAAGTTATGCTAAACCTGTATTGAACCTTGGTTAGACCACACTTAGAGTACTGCATACAGTTCTGGTCGCCATATTATAAAAATGATATAGAGATACTGGAGAGGGTGCAGAGAAGATTTACAAGAAATGCAAGGGTATACATATCAGGAAAGGATGAACAGGCTGGGTCTCTTTTCTCTTGAAAAAAGAAGGCTGAGGAGTGACCTAATAGAGGTCTTTAAAATTATGAAAATTTTTGATAGAGTGGACACAGAGAGAATGTTTCCACTTGTGGGGAAGAGCATAACTAGAGGCCATCAATATAAGATAGTCAACAAGAAATCCAATAGGAAATTCAGAAGAAACTTTTTTACCCAAAGAGTGTTGAGAATGTGGAACTCGCTACCACAGGGAGTGGTTGAAACGAATAATATAGATGCATTTAAGGGGAGGCTGGACAAGCATATGAGGCAAAAGGGAATAGAGGGTTATGCTGATAGATTTAGATGAGGAAAAATGGGAGGAGGCTCGTGTGGAACATAAACGCTGGCATGGACTGGTTGGGCCGAATGGCCTGTTTCTGTGCTGTATATCCTATGTAATCCTATGATATTGCTCTTTATAATGAATGAGGGTGTGTAGAAACAGAATGAGAATGCACTTTACTCAGACAGCTGTTGAATAGATGGCAACTGACCAATTACTTTTCCACCCATTGTTATGAGTTTACATTCGTCAGGATGGGGGATATCAGCACTGAGGAGGGTAATATTATTCTGCTTTTCACATGCAGAATATCAATCTTCCTCCGTTCAGGGACAGCACAGGCTAGATGCAGAGTGAAGATCTCTCTGCACTCCTCTGTAAATATGCCACTGCTTCTACCTTAAAGGAGCATGCCCACTCCAGCTGTTCTCCTAAGTGAGATTGTTCATTTGTTCTGAATTAGGGGCAGTTTTGTGCTGTGAATCCACACCCAGTCAGTTACTTGAGACTGCCCAAATGAGTGACTGAAAGTACATAAACTGAGCTAGTTCATGCATTAATTACCAACACTACTTTTCATAGAAAGATACCATTAGCTGTTATAAGGCTGAGTATTATGCACATATCAACATGTTTTGTTTTTGACTTATTGGCCCGTATTTTCCGATGCCAACGGCTGTGTACGAGCTGTGTACACACCCGTAGGAACATCGGAAATGCTGGTTTCAGGCATGTGAAGCGCATGCGCTGAAAACTGTTATTTCCGATCTGTCAAGAATGCTCTTGACAGATCGGACGCCTGCCCTGGAGAAGGGCCTCTGCGGGGGGGAGAGTTCCGCTGTCTGCAGAACCTCCGCCTGCTGAAAACCCTTAGAAATCTTACGCCTGGTAAAAGCAGGAGTAAGGCCTGCTTTTACCAGCCCAGCATAAGAGTTGAAAAAAGTAAAAAAAATAATTTTTTCCACTCATTTATAAATGAAAAATACTTTTAAAAAAGGTAACTTTATTTTTAGCCACCTTAAAAACTTTAATTATTTTTTTCAAAAAATTAAATTTTTGTTTAAAATATTTAATTTAATGTAATTTTAACTCCTTTTAAAAACGTGATGGTTTTTTAAAAATGTATTTAATGCTTTAGTGTCTTTTTGGGGTGATCTCCATTCATGTATTTGACGGGTCTATCTGTCAAAAGTATGAAGGGAGATTCTCTTCTCCTATTGGCTGCCCTGGCCCACATGATCCCAGGAACACTTGTGAACTGCCTGCGCCCCTGGGATAAGTGAGCCCTGCGCATTTTGACTGTGGAGAGGCCAAGGATCGGAAGTGTCCGGACCTCGGGAGCCCTCAGGCAAGAGCGTAGATTTTTTTCCGATAGCAGGCATCTGCACACAGGAAACCTCCTATCGGAAATTATGGGCCATTGTCTAAAGAAGCTTAAGTTGTCAGATTCAATTGGACAGAATAGAAATTCATAGGAGAGTGGTGCCGGAGACATGTAAAATATTAATAACACCACTGCGGTTCAGATGTTAGAATGGTCTTAGGCTCATGCACCCATTCTTTTCTGAATTGCAAATTGTCACTGCACTGCGACAGAAATACTGGCACGTGGCAAGTTTGCACCATTTGATGGTCAGAGCAGACCTGTGTCCTTAGTGCTGAAGTGTAGATAGGCGCAGGATACAAGTGTGCCAAGTCTGTGACATCTTTATCACAAACATCATTGCTGACTTAAAAAATATACCTGGTGGAAGTGAAGAATTGAAAGGCTGAGCTTTCTGAATTAGTGGGGGTAGAATTCAACTTCAGCAATGATGCAAATCCATTGAAGTCAATGGAAAGGGAACTAGGGCAGGGAGCATAGCGGGTGGCAGATGCACTACCGCCTGTTTTGCGACCTCGTCGAAGTTGAATTTTACCCCCAGTGACTAATCGCAAAATCACTTATTAAAAAAAAAAAAAATACCTGGCAATAAAGTTGACTCTTTCACTAGTTGAGCTGGACTTCCCTTCTATAAACTCAGATTCCAGTGCAGACACAAACTATAAAAGCACTGTTACTTTAAATATATCTTTCTTCATATATGTTCAGCAGTTTTTAAATTTTATGTGTGGGCAGTAGTCTGAACTTCGTACAGAACATAAATGCTCATTTTGTTTTAAATGTTTAGACATGCTGCACTTTTTCCTCTCTTTCCTGTTCAATTTGGTTCATGATTTCGCTTGTTCCTGTTGACATTCCTATCTACTCAATTCTAAACCAGTTTATTGATATTTCTCAACCTTAGCATGCTAATGAAATGATTATTCAGTGTTGGCAAGCCACAGTTTGAAGTGTCAACATGACTTAGCTGGTAGCACTCTTGTTGTGCTTTCAACTGCTAATTAATCCCTTAAAAGATGAATTCTAAAATGAGGGTTAAGCGTTAGTATTTACAGCACAGAAACAGGCCATTTTGCTCAACAGATCCATGCCAGTGTTTATGCTCCACATTAGCCTCCTCCCACCCTTCTTCATCTAACCCCATCAACATACCCTATTCTTTTCTCCCTCATGTAATTATCTAGCTTCCCCTAAAATGCATCTACGCTATTCGCCTCAACTACTCCTTGTGGTAGTGATTTCCACATTCTAACCACCCTCTGGATGAAAAAGTTTCTCCTGAATTCCCTATTGGATTTATTAATGACTGTCTTTTATTTATGGCCCCTTGTTCTGGCTTCACCCACAAGTGCAAACATCTTCTCTACGTCGACCCTATCAAACCCTTTCAGAATCTTGGAGACCTCTATCAGGTCAGCCCTCAGTCATCTCTTTTCTAAAGAAAAGAGCCACAACCTGTTCAATCTTTCCTGATGGGTATAACCTCTCAGTTCTGGTAACATTCTAGTAGTTCTGATGTGACACACACAGCCACTTTCTCTGTTTGGCACAGGGCATGCTTCATCATCTTTCTGTACCAAGGGGCAACATTTAGTAGCCGGCACAACACACAAACAGCTGAACAACTTTCCTGGGGAAAAAAGTGCTGAGTGCGTTTTGCTAATGATACATGTCAACTTCTTTTAGCATTGTGCTTTGTCAAGACAGTTGTGTGCGTTTCTTATTTGCTACAAGCATTTATTTATTTGCCCTCTCCAATGTTTTGATGCTTTATTGATTAGTCTCAGGTTTTCTGATTACCAGCATTCTGTTTTATAGTTTGAACTGAAAAAAGCTGACTTTACCCAATTCAGGAGAAAACAAAACCTGAAAATCAGGAGACTTAACTGTAACTATTATAAAGTAGTTTACACAGTCATATTTCAATACAAAATGACTAGTCATGGCAATGGGACTTAGGTTTGACATTGGGACCAGTTCTGTGGCAGGAGGGACGGGTTGCACCTGAACAGGGTTGGGACCATTATCCTTGCGGCAGGTTAACTAGTGCTGTGGGGGAGGGTTTAAACTAATTCGGCAAGGGGTTGGGCGCCAAGATGTAATATTAAAAAGTAGAAACAAGGTGCACGGAGAGCTGGGAGAGACTGTTAGAGTTAGAAATAATAGAGAATTAGGTGGGATCATAGAAAATACAAAGGGGTCTAAGTTAGGTTTGGAGTGCATGTGTGTAAAATGCACAAAGTGTGGTTAATAAGCTTGGTGAGCTGCAGGCGCAAATAGCCACATGATGTAGTGGCAATAACTGAGACCTGGCTCAAAAAATGAGGTCTGGATGCTTAATATTCCTGGGTACAAGGTATTCAGGAAAGAGAGGGAAGGGAAAAAAGTAGGGGTAGCAGTTTTGATTAAGGAAAATATTACAGTGCTAGAGAGACTGAATGTCCTTGAGGGATCAAAAACAGAATTTATTTGGTTGGAGTTGAGAAACAATAAAGGAGCTATTACACTACTTGGTGTATTTTATAGGCCACCAAATAGTGGGAAGGAGATAGAGGAGCAGATTTGCAAAGAAATTACTGAAAGTTGTACGAACTATAGAGTAGTGATAATGCGACACTTTACCTACCCCAAAATTGAATGGAGCAACGATTGTGTTAAGAGTAGAGTGGGGGAGGAATTTCTGAAGTGTGTTCCGGAGAATTTTCTTGATCGATATGTTTCCTGCCCAATGAGGAAGGAAACATTTCTGGATCTAGTCCTGGGAAATGAAGTGGGTCAAGTGGAGAATGTCACAGTCGTGGAGTATCTCAGGAATAGTGATCATAGTATCATAAGGTTTAGATTAGTTATGGAGAAGGACAAGGAACAATCTGGGGTAAAATACTTAACTGGAAGAGGGCTAATTTCATCGCATTGAGGAGGGACCTAGCCCGGGTAAATTGGAATCAAAGACTGGCAGACAGAAATGTAATGGAGGAATGGGCTGCCTTTAAAGAGGAGATGATTCAGGTGCGGTCTAGGTACATTCCTACAAGTGGGAAAGGAGAGGGCAACCAAAGCCAGAGCTCCCTGGATGATGAAGGAGTAGAGAGTAGGATGAAGCAGAAAAAGGGGGTGTGCGACAGATGTCAACTTGATAAGACAAGGAAGAATCAGGCTGAATATAAAAAGTACAGAGGAGAAGTGAAAAAGGAAATAAGAGGGGCAAAGGCACAACAACAAATTGTATTTATATAGCGCCTTTAACATAGTAAAACGTCCCAAGGTACTTCACAGGAACGTTATAAAACAAAATGTGACACCAAGCCACAAAAGGAGATATTAGGGCAGATGACCAAAAGTTTGTTGAAAGAGTTAGGTTTTAAGCAGCTTCTTAAAGAGGAAAGAGAGGTGGAGAGGCGGAGAGGTTTAGGGAGGGAATTCTAGAGCCTAGGGCCTTGGCAGCTGAAGGCACAGCCACCATTGGTGGAGTGATTTAAAATTGGGGATGCTCAAGAGGCCAGAATTAGAAGAGCACAGATATCCTCGAGGTTTGTGGGGCTGGAGGAGATTACAAAGATAGGGAGGGGTGAGGCCATGGAGGGATTTGAAAACAAGGACGAGAATTTTAAAATCGAGGTATTGCATAACTGGGAGCCAGTGTAGGTCAGCAAGCACAGTGGTGATGGGTGAATGGGACTTGGTGTGAGTTATGACACGGGCAGCAGAGTTTTGAATGACCTCAAGTTTACGGAGGAAGGAACGTGGGAGGCCAGCCAGGAGTGCGCTGGAATAGTTAAGTCTAGAGGTAACAAAGGCATGGATGAGGGTTTCAGCAGCAGATGAGCAAGGGCAGAGTCGAGCGATGTTCCAGAGATTGAAGTAGGCGGTCTTAGTGATGGGGCGGATATGTGTTGAGAAGCTCATCTCGGGGTCAAATATTACACCAAGGTTGCGAACAGTCTGGTTCAGCCTCAGACAGTTGCCTGGGTGAGGAATGGAGTCGGTGGCTAGGGAACGCAGTTTGTGGCGGGGACCGAAGATAATGGCTTCAGTCTTCCCAATATTTGGTTGGAGGAAATTTCTGCTCATCCAGTACTGGATGTCGGACAATTTAGAGACAATGGAGGGGTCGAGAGAGGTGGTGGTGAGGTAGAGCTGGGTGTCATCAGCGTACACAGTACGAGAATAGATTGGTGGCTAACATAAAAGGGAATCCAAAGGTCTTCTATAGGCATATTAATAGTAAAAGGGTTGCCAGACGAGTGGCGGGGCCAATTAGGGACCAAAATGGAGATCTATTGGTGGAGGCAGAAGGCATGGTTGAGATACTAAATGAATACTTTGCATCAGTGTTTACCAAGGAAGAGGACTTTGCCAAAGCTATGGTAAACGAGAAGGTTGCTAAGATACTGAATGAGATAAAAATAGATGAAGAGGAGATACTAGAAAGGCTGGCAGTACTTAAAGTGGAGAAGTCACCCGGTCCGGATTGGATACATCCTAGGTTGCTGAGGAAAGTAAGGGTAGAAATTGCAGAGGTGCTGGCCACAATCTTCCAATCCTCCATAGATACAGGGGTGGTGCCAGAGGGCTGGAAGATTGCAAATATTACACCCTTGTTCAAAAAATGGGAGAAGGATAAATGTAGCAATTACAGGCCAGTGAGTTTAACATCGGTGGTGAGGAAGCTTTTAGAAACAATAATCCGGGAGAACATTAACAACAACAACAAATTGTATATATATAGCGCCTTTAACAACAGCCACTTGGACAAGCATGGACTAATAAAGGAAAGCCATCACAGATTTGTTAATGTTTGACTAACTTGATTGAGTTTTTTGATGCGGTAACAGAGAGGGTGGATGAGTATAGTCAAGTTGATGTTGTGCATATGGACTTTCAAAAGGTGTTTGATAAAGCACCACATGTTAAGCTTGTTAACAAAATTGAAGTTCATGGGATAAAAGGGGCAGTAGCAGCATGGATACAAAATTGGTTGAGGACTAGAAAACAGAGGGTTGTGGTGAATGGCTGCTTTTCGGACTGGATATACAGTGGCGTTTCCCAAAGTTCAGTACTAAGACCACTGCTGTTTTTGATATACATTACTGACTTGGACTTGGCGGTACAGGGCACAATTTCGAAGTTTGCAGATGGCACGAAACTTGGAAGTGTAGTAAACAGTGAGGAAGATAGTAATAGACGTCAAGAGGAGATAGACAGGTTGGTGGAATGGACGGACACATGGCAGTTGAAATTCAACACAGAAAAGTATGAGGTGATATATTTTGGTAGGAACAATGAGGAGAGACAATACATACTAAATGGTACAATTTTAAAGGGGGTGCAAGAACAGAGAGACCTGGGGTGTTTGTGCACAAATCTTTGAAGGTGGCAGGACAGGTTAACAAAGCAGTTAATAAAACATATGGGATCCTGGGCTTTATAAATAGAGGCATAAAGTACAAAGGATGGGAAGATATGCTAAACCTGTATAGAACACTAGTTCGGCTCCAGCTGGAGTATTGTGTCCAATTCTGGGCACCACACTTTAGGAAGGACATGAAGGCTTCGGAAAGGGTACAGAAGAGATTTACTAGAATGGTTCCAGGGATGAGGGATTACAGTTACGTGGATATGAAGGGATAATTACTATTCCTAGCCCCTTTAGGGCTACCCCAGATCAGACGTATTCCTCAGACGTTCACTTTCAACTAAAGTTTGAGGTAGCCGAATCCTAAAGGCGCTTAATTGGGTCTAAAGGTCTGGACTATCTCTCCCTAAAGGAAAGGAACAACCTGAAAATGTTACCGTCCTCCAGATAGAACTTTTAATAAGTTTAGCTAGATTGTAACGTTCCGGATATTATGAGGGCCCGGAAAACTCCCCCAGAATTCTGCAACTCCTCACCAAAGAGTGTACAGAAATTGAGTTCGCGAGTTTGATACAGAAGTCTTATGTGAGACAATTCTAAAAGTATATCGATTTATTAAAGAACCGACATGCAGTTTACAGTTGGTGAGTCAATCGCAACATTAACAATTCCAAAAAGAGAAAGCTTTACTATCTTATCAGAGATCCTTACTCTCAAATCTTAACTTTGCTACAGTTTTATAGTTCTTAAAGTTTATTCAGGATATCCACCAAAATCAAATACAGTACCTTTGATCCCCGAGGTACAAAGAGTTAGAGACTTACAGAGCCGCCTCTGAAGCCGAGAATCGCCTTGCCCCTTTAAAGCGAGTCTACTATCCCATTTGAGAGTTCAATATTTATACCCTTTTCCAGTGGTATTTCCTTTAAGGTTTTATGCTGATGTAAGCTAATTATCTCTAGTCATTTTTCTGCTGACCCCTGCAATTCTTACAGTCACCTCAGCTGGTAGCATTACAGAATTATGTCTCTTCTCTAGGTGTTCTAAGTTTACCATAAAAAACGGTGTAATGGCAGGTGCGTTTTACTTGATGTAATTTTTACGAAGGCAGATGTTTCTTAATTTTATGTGCTTCTTTACAAAGTGAAAATTAGAACACCTTAACCAGGGTGAACCATTGTCTTGTTCCAAAAGATTCAGACTGTCGGGAGCCTTTAACCTTCTGTTTCAATAACGATATTGATTCAGTGTCAACAACTATCTTATCTCTATAGCCAGAATGCTATCACAGCTTTTTCATAGTTCGGTTTCTAGATTTCCAGACCCAGTTTGTCATGTTTTAATAAGGCCAGAATTCTTTCATAGAATGGTGTATTTTTCTGAATAGGTTATGTGGCTCATTCCTTCACAGATAGACTTGAGAAGCTGGGATTGTCCTTAGAGAAGAGAAGGCTTAGAAGAGATTTGATAGAGGTGTTTTAAATCATGAAAAGTTTAGATAGAGTAAATAAAGAGAAACTGGTCCAATGGTTGAATGGTCGATAACGAGAGGGCACCAATTTAAGGTGATTGGCAAAAGAACCAGAGGCGACATGAGGAAAAACTTTGTTACGCAACGAGTGGTTAGAATTTGGAATGCACCGCCTGATGGGGAAACAGATTCAATAGTAGCCTTCAAAAGGGAATTGGATAAATACTTGAAAGAGAAAAAATTGCAGGGACATGGGGAAAGAGCCGGGGGAGTGGGACTAACTGGATTGCTCTTCGAAAGAACCAGACCAGACTCGATGGGCTGAATGGTGTCCTTCTGTGCTGTACTATTCTATGATTCTATAGCTGTAAATAAAAGGTGACAGGTCTTCAATTTAACTATAATTATAGCTTTAGAATTAGAAAGTACAGATTTGTCATATCTCTAAATTCATGTTGAGGCCTGCACAGTTTCAAGTCATAATCATTATCATTTATTTGTGTTCCAACTCCTCAAATTGCTTGTGAGCTAATATTTACAGTGGATGCAGCTAACTCTGCCTGCCCAGTATCTCCAGCCTGCACTTGCATCACCAGCTTTCCATGTTTGTAATATTATTCTTTTGGTTATCAGCAATGCTGAGTTCATCCATTTGTTTTTTTCATGAGAACAATTGGGAGTGGAGATGTGTCACAGTATTACACCCTTGAGTTCCATGCAAACTAGAATCTCCGTAATCTATGATAAATTATTTTTCTCCAAAAAAAAAGAGATTACCTTTGGGGCATTCCCACATCTTTAATGCAAGATCTCTAATTCACACCAGCAGCATAAACATGAATCTCTGATTCCCGTGGATACCATTTGACACAGAATGTGGTAATTTGTTTTTTATTCTGCATCTGCCGCACACTAGGGGGGAAAAATTCAGTATCACCCCATTTGGGGCGCAATTATCGGCCTGGCGCAAATAATTAGCCTGGCGCTAATTATCGCATCTGACTGCAAACTTGGCTTCTATCGCCCCTGGAGGTGATTGGAGCGCTAAATCAGGTGCTACACACCTCTCTTAAGGCGCTAACACCAAGGAGCAAGGCGCTATTTCAAAGCGCTGGCGAAGCTCATGTGATGTCAGTCAGCAATGGAACACAGACACACTGGCGCTGGCCAATTCTTAAAGGGGAGGGTCGATCTTGCTCTCCATCCACACCTTGCTCATTGCAGCCTTGAATCTCAGCCTGGAGAGACCGGTATATCAATTCTGCTGGAAAGAACAATGGAGAGGCCCAGAGAGCAGCCCGATAGCCTCTTCTAAAGTGATGCAGGGAAGATCAAACCAAAATGAACCTGCAAGGTGCTGCGCAGTACCCAAAACTCCTTCACACAGTGTTGAATATCTCCAGAAGTCTCTCTCTCTCTCACTCGGAATGCGTGGTGCAAAAATGTCGCCGAAAAAAAAGGCAGAAACCGGTTGCCTTTAACTAGCGGTCCCCCAGTCCCTCCCCGACTGCAAAACGCTCCCCTCAACCTGTCGTTGCTAGCGGCAGGCGGTAAGGCAAGGGGCGCCACTCAATATCCGGTCCGGGGCGCTACCGGGGCATTGCACGCTCGACTAACATCACGATTTGCGGGCGTAGGAGATCGTGGCGGTAGTGTTTAGCGCCGCCGCAAAATGTCTGGTCAATTTCGCAAGCGGCGCAAACCTCGCTGCACCCGGACGCTAGTTGCTTTGCGCCCCATTAGCGCCGTCTTAAGGCGCTAACGGGAGGTGCAAACCAACCAAATTTTTCCCCTTAGGAGTTTAGCCTAGCTTTATAGGTTGTAGGGAAATTATGTGCTGAGCAGACATGTGAAAATGTCATCATGACACTGAAGAAAGGTGGTATTTTGTGCGGTGACCTACTCCCACATTATATGAAGGTGGTGGATGTGCCAGCTTGCTTTTTCCCAGCAAAAATTATTTGCTCCTCATGTCATAATTCTTGTCATCATAAGTTTGGGACAAAGATTTCAGCTTCTCGACAGGAGTAGATTAAACTAGATTGTCTTTACAGTATCAAATATTCTGTTAACTGATCTGGCTTCTCCGGGTTTCCCAGTTGCCGAAGGTGTCGACAGCAAGAGGTGAACCTCCATAAAAAAATCGTCCTTTCCCACATTATTCGGAACAGTGATGATCGGTGATTGGGACTTAGTATAGGATGGGGAGCACGTGGATGAGTCTTGGATGAGGTGGAGTCTTGGATGTGATGGAGTTTTGGGAGGCTGGTGAGGACAACTCTGGAGAATTAGAGCGTGAAGCGGATGGAGGCATGAATGAGGGTTAGAGGGGCAGTGGAGGTCAGGTAAGGGCTAATGGAGATTAGAGGTGGAAAAAGGCAAAAATCAAAATAGTGCAGATGCTGGAAATCAGAAACCAAAATAGAAAATGTTGGAAACACACAGCAGGTCAGGTCGCATCCGTGGAGAGAAGACACGAGTTGATGCTTCGTGTTCAGACTCTTTTTCAAAACTAGAAATAGGCAATTTTGCTTTTGGTGGGATTTGAAGCCCAGTTCAGAATCGAGCAATTTACTAAGTGTGTGCATTAAGAACATAAGAACATAAGAAATAGGAGCAGGAGTAGGCCAATCGGCCCCTCGAGCCTGCTCCGCCATTCAATAAGATCATGGCTGATCTGATCCTAACCGCCAATCTACTATCACAGAACCATCTCCTGAATCTAACAGAATTAGACACACGAAATAGGAGCAGGATCAGGCTACATGGCCCCTGGGCCCGCTCCGCTACCCACAGGGCCATGTCCGATCCGAACCTAGACTCATGTCCAAATTCCTGCCCGCTCCCCGTAACCCTTAATTCCCTTTACTTCTAGGAAACTGTCTATTTCTGTTTTAAATTTATGTAATGATGTAGCTTCTACAGCTTTTTGGGGCAGCATATTCCATGGACCTACCACCCTCTGAGTGAAGTAGTTCCTCCTCATCTCAGTTTTGAAAGAGCAGCCCCTTATTCTAAGACTATGCCCCCTAGTTCTAGTTTCACCCATCATCGGGAACATCCTCCCCGCATCCACCCGATCCAACCCCTTCACAATCTTCACGCATTGCCAGTGAGCAACCAGGAAGTCAATGGAACTGGTAGCTCAGATGCAGTTTCTGATCAGGACCAAACAGGATGGCTTTGGTCTTATCAATGTTGACCTAGAGAAAGTTCTAGCTTATTAGTCAGACAGCATAGTAATAGGGATGGATTGGAGGGTGATGGAAAAGATGTAAATGTGGGTGTCATCGGCATACATAGGGAAGTTGACTACATCTTTGTGGATAATATCTGCAAGAGGCAGCATATAGAAGGGAGCTCTTTTCCTAAACCACTTTGCCTTGTTACCTCTCCAACACCTTCAAAAGTGCCCCCAAAACATACCTCTTTGACTGCAGGATCAGATGCAGCCCCTACTTCCTGCTTGTTGTCCACTATTCCTCCAGTAAAGCACTTGGAACACTTCGTTACACTAAAGGAATTGTATAAATGGCCACAGGAGGAGAGGCAGTATTACTTGCCGTGATTGGCTGCGGACAACTAAGCCAGGTGCACACCATGGAGTAGATTTAAATATATTGGGTGGTTGACTGGTGGAGGGTGCTGGCCACCCGACCCGATAGTGCCAGTGGAACGCTCAGTCCATTTTGAGGGCCTGCCTCATTAATATATATGCGGCGGGCGCCAAACAATGCAGCTTGCCAGCTCCGGGCTGGCGCAGCAGAGGTGGGGTGGGATGAGGGGGACTCGAAGCAGCAGTGGCCCACGCTATTCTTGCGCAGCCCGGAGGAGCACACGCATTCTTTAGTTGTGCTTTGCAGCAATTTATCTGAGACAAAATATTTCAGCCAAAGCGCCATCTGCTCCTCACATATGTGATACATGGCCTTGATGAGAGACGGCATCAAAGGCCAAGCTGGTGTGTAGAACTTTGCCAATGAAAATTGAGGCTCTGCATACTGTGGCAGATGGGGAAAAAGAAGTAAAAAAAGCATGAGGTTGCAGAATAACTTGGCATCAGCACTTTCTCTCTTTCAACGCTGCACACAAATGAAGAGCATATCCGAACACAAGAACTGCAAGGAGCTGGCAATATAAAGCCTATATACCAGCCGCATCACTACTGACTTTATGGCTCGGGACAAGTTGTTGCTGCATTGGTTCGACAATTATCCGTACAAAGTTGCTGGTGGGAATCCTGCTCCTAGCTGAGAAAGAAGTTTAGACAACTTGGTACAGAAGACTTCAAGCCCAGTAATGAGTGAATGTCATACTGTTAAAAATGAGACTTCCCCAACATTCTTTCTTCATGCTCGCACTTTCCACAGGCAAGCCCGAGCCTCCTATATATTGACAATGACACACCTCATGGGTTAAGCAAATGGATTAGCATGCTGCAGGATTAACAGTTACCCTTTTCTCAAATCGCACGGGCATTTAACATACCCACCCGACTCTCCTGATCACTCCTGGCAACAACATGCTGACAGAGTATATTTCAGGCTAAACTATAAAGTATATATTTATTGTAAGACATAAAAGTTATACAAAGCAAAATAAATCAGCTGATAAAGAGCAGTACACAGGGTTCAGCCCCATTCACAACTCCACAGATAATGAAGCAGTCCATGCCCGCATGCAACAAGACCTGGACGATGTTCAGGCTTGGGCTGATAAGTGGCAGGTAACATTCGCACCACACAAGTGCCAAGCAATGACTATGCCCAACAAGCGAGAGTCTAACCACCGCCCCTTGACATTCAACGGCATTATCATCACCAAATCCCCCACCATCAACATCCTGGGGTTCACAATTGACCAGAAACTTAACTGGACCAGCCACATAAATACTGTGGCAACAAGAGCAGGTCAGAGGCTTGGTATTCTGCGATGAGTGTCTCACTTCCTGACTCCCCAAAGCCTTTCCACCATCTACAAGGCACAAGTAAGGAGTGTGATGGAATGCTCTCCACTTGCCTGGATGAGTGCAGCTCCAACAGCACTCAAGAAGCTCAACACCACCCAGGACAAAACAGCCTGCTTGATTGGCACCCCCTCTACCATCTTAAACATTCACTCCCTCCACCACTGGCGTACCATGGCTGCAGTGTGTACCATCTACAAGATGCACTGCAGCAACTCACCAAGGCTTCTTCGGCAGCACCTCCCAAACCCGCGATCTCTTCCACCTAGAAGGACAAGGGCAGCAGGTGCATGGGAACACCACCACCTCCAAGTCACACACCATTCTGACTTGGAAGTATATCGCCATTCCTTTATCGTCGCTAGGTCAAAATCCTGGAAAACTCTCCCTAACAGCACTGTGGGAGTACCTTCACCACACGGACTGCAGCGGTTGAAGAAGGCGGCTCACCACCACCTTCTCAAGGGCATTAGGGATGGGCAATAAATGCTGGCCTTGCCAGTGACGCCCACATCCCATGAGCGAATAAAAAAAAAAAACATTATTTAACTTTAGCCAATACTTCAAGCTATTCCCTGAAATCAAAATAACAGAAGTGTTTGAGTTCATAGAGTCCTTAAACTGAGTTTTTTTTACTGATTCATGTGCAGCAAGCCTTTGCTTCCATACTTTCAGCTTACTGCAGCGAGAAGAAAATACAGTTAACACAAGTGAACTGAAGGTATAGCAAAAGGCTGTGGCTTCTTCCACCTCTAATACTGACACAATATGCACCCAACCAACTCTTGTAAGACATGGCTTATTTTCAATGGCATTAAAGATAATGGGGGAAAAATTCGGTTTATTAGCGCCTCCCGTTAGCGGGGCGCAAAGCAACTAGTTCCCGGGTGCGGCGATGTTTGCGCCGCTCACGGAATTGACCAGACATTTTGCGGCGGCGCTAAACACTACCGCCACGACCTCCTGTGCCCGCAGATCGTGACGTCAGTCGAGCGTGCAACGTCCCGGTAGCACCCCGGACTGGATATTGAGTCGCGCCCCCTGACTTTCTGCCTGCCGCTAGCAACGACAGGTAGAGGGGAACGTTTTGTAGTCAGGAAGGGACTGAGGGAGCGCAATTTAAAGGCAGCCGCTTCCTGCCTTTTTTTGTCGGTGACATTTTTGCACCACGCATTCTGAGAGAGAGAGAGAGAGAGAGACTTCTGGAGAGATTCAACGCTGTGTGAAGGAGTTTTGGGTTCTGAGCAGCACTTTGCAGGTTCATTTTGATTTGACCTTCCTTGCATCAATTTAGAAGAGACTATGGGGGCTGCACTCTGAGCTCTTTCCCTGGGTCTCTCCATTGTTCTTTCCAGCAGAATTTATGTACAGGTCTTTCCAGGCTGAGAGTCAAGGCTGCAATGAGCAAGGTGTGGATGGAGATCAAGATCCACCCTCCCCTTTAAGAACTGGTCGGCGCCAGTGTGTCTGTGTTCCATTGCTGACTGACATCACATGAGCTTCAGCGCTCTGAGGTAGTGCCTCGCTCCTCGGTGTTAACATCTTAAGAGAGGTGTGTAGTGTAGTGTATGTACCTTTTAAGACAGAACTACTTTTACACCTCCTGTATACTGTAGTACCGGCAGTGACCACACCTGTATATAAGCCTTGCGCATGCCTCTGTACCCCCAGTCTTGAGACTACCCTACTCCAGTAAATACCTGTTGATTGTTAAGTTACAGCATCCGTGTGGTTATTGAAAAACATCATACTCTCAGAATCACGGATCTAACAGTGGCGACGAGTGTCGATTCGAATCTACCTGCAACTCTGCATTTCCCTTCGAGGATTCGCTCCGGGAGGGCGGTGTAAGAAAGTCGAGGCCAGGAACACGGGCGTCGACCACGAGCAACCGCCCAGTCGTCCGGCAGAGAGTGAACATCGCAGGGGAGGCTGTGGAGAGCCGGGCTTGGTTCCCCAGCCACGACGATCAGCAAGTGACTGACGACAGGTCCAGCGCAGACCCTTCCCGGACAGCGGCGGCTGGAGCCGACCGACGGCGGAGAGAAAGCCGAGCAGCGTCGACGGGGTAAGACAGAGGGTGAAGCGCACAGGGCGCAGCCGGGGGTTGAAAACCGAGCGGCGTCGAGAGAAAAAAAAAACGGAGAGAGAGAGGGTAAAGCAACAGCCGGGTACAGGACCGAGCGGCGTCGAGAAAAAAAAAAGAACGTGCAGAGCAAAGCCAGGGCTCAAGGGCTGAACAGTGTCCACGGGGAGAAGAAGGAAGAGCGCGGGAGACGCCATTTTTAGAAGCCGCAGCGGAGAAGAAGGGCGAGCGCGGGAAGGAAGGAAAGCGCGGGAGATGCCATTTTGTGCCAGCGGAGAAGAAGGGGAAGCGCGGGAGACGCCATTTTTGACAGTAAATCACACCCAGGGATGCCGAAGAGTGGCAGTATCTCTACGTTCGACAATGAAGTCGAAGATTGGGCGACATATGTGGAACGTATTGAGGTGTACTGCAGGGCGAATGAAGTGCCAGATGCTAGGAAAGCACTGGTTTTGTTAAATTCCATGGGTGCAAAAACTTATGGGTTACTGTGAAATCTAATAACCCCAGAGAAGCCAGTGAACAAGAATTTCGAAAGCATAGTAGAAATCCTACAGGACCACTTAAACCCCACACCGCCGCTGATAGCAGAACGATTTAAGTTCCATAAAAGGAACCAGCACAAAGACGAAAGCAATGCTGAGTACCTAACGGAACTGCGCAAGCTATCGAAACACTGCCAGTTTGGAGCGGGACTAGCAGATACGTTAAGGGACAAGTTTGTGTGTGGGCTACAAAGTGAAGGAACCCAGAAAAGGCTTCTATCAGAAAAGGATCTTACGCTGGACAAGGCTTTCAGTATGGCAGTATCACACGAAGCAGCCGCAAGGGGCGCTGCAGAGATACAACGGAGACCGCAAGAATATGGCACCAATGAAATGTCCTATGGAACAGGGAAGTGCTATCGCTGCGGCAGAACAACACATGACCAGAAGGATTGTTGGTTCAAGGACCAAGTGTGCAGACAGTGTGGAAAAGCAGGACACATAACAAGAGTCTGCAGGTCTGGGAAGAAAACCAACAGTAAGAAATCTCCACAGGAGAAGTACAAAAAGGTACACCAGGTGATGGACAGTGGTTCAGACGAACAGAAAAGTGACACATAAGAACATAAGAAATAGGAGCAGGAGTAGGCCAATCGGCCACTTGAGCCTGCTCCGCCATTCAATAAGATCATGGCTGATCTGATCCTAACCGCCAATCTACTATCACAGAACCATCTCCTGAATCTAACAGAATTAGACACACGAAATAGGAGCAGGATCAGGCTACACGGCCCCTGGGCCTGCTCCGCTACCCACAGGGCCATGACCGATCCGAACCTAGACTCATGTCCAAATTCCTGCCCGATCCCCGTAACCCTTAATTCTCTTTACTTCTAGGAAACTGTCTATTTCTGTTTTAAATTTATGTAATGATGTAGCTTCTACAGCTTTTTGGGGCAGCATATTCCATGGACCTACCACCCTCTGAGTGAAGTAGTTCCTCCTCATCTCAGTTTTGAAAGAGCAGCCCCTTATTCTAAGACTATGCCCCCTAGTTCTAGTTTCACCCATCATCGGGAACATCCTCCCTGCATCCACCCGATCCAACCCCTTCACAATCTTATATGTTTCAATAAGATCGCCTCTCATTCTTCTGAACTCCAATGAGTAGAGTCCCAATCTACTCAACCTCTCCTCATATGTCCATCCCCTCATCCCCGGGATTAACCGAGTGAACCTTCTTTGTACTGACTCGAGGGCAAGTATGTCTTTTCTTAAGTATGGACACCAAAACTGTATGCAGTATTCCAGGTGCGGTCTCACCAATACCTTGTACAACTGAAGCAATACCTCCCTATTTTTATATTCTATCCCCCTAGCAATGAAAGCCAACATTCCATTGGCCTTCTTAATCACTTGCTGCACCTGCATACTAACCTTTTGAGTTTCGTGCACCAGGACCCCCAGATCCCTTTGTACTTCAGTACTTTCCAGTTTCTTGCCATTAAGATAATAACTTGCTCTACGATTTTTCCTGCCAAAGTGCATAAGCTCACACTTTCCAGTATTGTATTCTATCTGCCAAATCTCTGCCCACTTACTTAGCCTGTCTATGTCCCCTTGCAGGTTTTTTATGTCCTCCTCACTCACTACTTTCCCTTCCATCTCAGTATCATCTGCAAACTTTGATATGTTACACTCGGTCCCCTCCTCCAAATCGTTAATATAGATTGTAAAGAGTTGGGGACCCAGCACTGACCCCTGCGGAACACCACTAGTTACTGATTGCCAGTCTGAGAATGAACCATTTATCCCAACTCTCTGCCTTCTGTTAGATAGCCAATCCTCTATACATGCCAGAATATTACCCCCAATCCCGTGATTTTTTATCTTAAGCAATAATCTTTTGTGTGGCACCTTGTCAAATGCCTTTTGGAAGTCTAAATACACTACGTCCACTGGTTCCCCTTTATCCACCCTATATGTTACTTCCTCAAAGAACTCCAGCAAATTTGTCAAACATGACTTCCCCTTCATAAAACCATGCTGACTTTGTCCTATTAAATTATGATTATCCAAATGTCCTGTTACTGTCTCCTTAATAATGGACTCCAAAATTTTACCTACCACAGATGTTAGGCTAACCGGTCTATAGTTTCCAGCCTTCTGTCTACTGCCCTTTTTAAATAAGGGTGTTACATTAGCAGTTTTCCAGTCTGCCGGGACCATTGCCAAGTCCAGGGAGTTTTGGAAAATTATTACTAATGCATCCACAATCCCTACCGCCACTTCCCTCAAGACCCTAGGATGTAAGCCATCAGGTCCAGGTGATTGATCCGCCTTGAGTCCCATTATTTTACCGAGTACTACTTCCTTAGTGATTTTGATCGTGTTTAGCTCCTCCCCCCCTATAGCCCCCTGTTTGTCCAGTGTTGGGATATTCTTAGTGTCCTCTACTGTAAAGACTGATACAAAATATTCATTCAGTGTTTTTGCCATCTCCATATTTCCCACGATTAATTTCCCGGTCTCATCCTCTAAGGGACCAACATTTACTTTAGCCACCCTTTTTCTTTTTATATAACTATAAAAACTCTTACTATCTGTTTTTATATTTTTTGCTAATTTACTTTCATAATCTATCTTCCCTTTCTTAATCAATCTTTTTGTTATTTTTTGCTGTCTTTTAAAGTTTTCCCAATCCTCTATCCTCCCACTAGATTTGGCTACCTTATATGCCCTTGTTTTTAGTCGAATACTATCCTTAATTTCTTTACTTAGCCACGGATGGCTGTCTTTTCTTTTACACCCTTTTCTTCTCAGTGGAATATATATTTTTTGGAAGTTGTAAAATAACTCCTTAAATGTACACCACTGATCATGTATCGTCTTACCCGTTAATCTATTTTCCCAATCCACTCTACTCAATTCCACTCTCATACCTTCATAGTCTCCTTTATTCAAGCTTAGCACGCTTGTTTGAGATCCAACCTTCTCAGCCTCTAATTGAATATGGAATTCAACCATGTTATGGTCACTCATTCCAAGGGGATCCTTTACTAGGACATTTATAATTAATCCTGTCTCATTACACAGGACCAGATCTAAGGTTGCTTGCCCCCTGGTCGGTTCAGTTACATATTGCTCAAGAAACCCATCCCTAATACACTCAATGAACTCATCCTCAAGGCAGCCCTGCCCAATTTGATTTGTCCAATTAATATGATAGTTAAAATCCCCCATAATTATAGATGTTCCCTTATTACAAGCCTCAACTATTTCCTGATTGATACTCCGTCCAACAGAGTTGCAACTGTTCAGAGGCCTATAGACTACGCCCACTAGTGTTTTTTTCCCCTTATTATTCCTTATCTCCACCCAAACTCTTTCATTATCCTGATCTTTTGACCCAATATCATTTCTCTGTACTACAGTGATTCCTTCCTTTATTAACAGAGCCACCCGCCTCCCCTTCCTTCCTGCCTGTCCTTCCTGATCGTTAAATAACCTGGTATGTTTAATTCCCAGGCATTGTCACCCTGCAGCCATGTTTCTGTAATGGCCACAAGATCATACCCATATGTTGTTATTTGTGCCATTAACTCATCTGTTTTGTTACGAATGCTACGTGTATTCAGATAGAGAACTTTCAAATATGTTTTGTGACACTTAGTTCCTGCTTTTGCCCTTTTTTTTACTTTACCTTTTACTCCATACCTTCTGCCCCTTCCTGACACGCTCTGGTTTTTAATTTCCCCACTGCTACCTAAGTCTATGACCTTCTCTGTTGTCATTTTTATTATTTGCTCTCTAGGAACCTCCCCCCCACTAGTTAGTTTAAAGCCCTCTCTACAGCCCTAGTTATATGATCCGCCAGGACTCTAGTCCCAGCACTGGCCAAGTGAAGCCCGTCCCAACGGAACAGCTCCCTCCTGCCCCAGTACTGGTGCCAGTGTCCCAGGAAGCAAAACCCATTTCTCCCACACCAGTCTTTGAGCCACGCATTTAACTCTCTAATTTTATTTGTCCTAGCCAAATTCGCTCATGGCTCAGTACCTTGAGGTTCTGTTTTTTAATTTGACCCCTAGCTGCTCATACTCGTTTAACAGAACCGGCTTCTTAGTCCTATCTACGTCGTTTGTACCAACATGGACCACGACAACTGGATCCACCCCCTCCCACTGCAAGTTTCTTTCCAGCCCAGAGGAGATGTCCTTAACCCTGGCACCGGGTAGGCAACACAGCCTTCGGGACTCTCGCTCTCGGCTGCAGAGAACTCTATCTATCCCCCTAATAATACTATCCCCTACCACTACAACATTTCTATTTACTCCCCCCTCTTGAATGGCCCCCTGTTCCACGGTGCTATGGCCAGGTTGCTCATCCTCCCTGCAGTCCCTGCTCCTGTCCCCACAGGGAGTAAGAACCTCGAACCTGTTGGACAAGAGCAAGGGCTGCGGCTCCTCCAGCTCTACCTCCTGGATCCCTGTACCTGCCTCACTCGTAGTCACACCGTCCTGTCCCTGACCATGGGCTCCAGAAGCAAGGAGCTGGGTTGTCTGAAACTACATAAGGTAACCAAAATGGAGGATCACCAGTCTATCTGGGTTACACTCAAGATAGACGGAGTCCAAGTGAAAATGGAATTGGACACAGGATCAGCCCTAACAGTCATAAACCAAAGGGACTACAAGCGGCTATTTTCACATATACCCTTGAAAGCTACAGAGATTGTCTTGAAGATGTACACGGGGCAAAAAGTCTACCCCAAAGGAAAAATAAGGGTGAAAGTGATATATAAAGGCCAGGAAATACCTAAAATGGATATATATGTATTGCCAGATGGAGGACCACTACTGCTAGGACATGAATGGATCCGGAAGATACAATTAGATTGGCATTCCATACAGGCACTGAAGGTTGAGGCCAAAAAGGATGACGACGTCACACCTGCACGACTGTCAAAAATGCTAACTGACGTAAAAGAAGTGTTCCAGGAGGGACTCGGAACACTAAAAGGCATAACAGCAATGATTAAAATAGAGGAAAATGCAAGCCCAAAGTTTCTTAAGGCCAGACCAGTGCCTTATGCAATCAGACCAGCTGTCGAAGCAGAGCTGGAAGGGTTGGAATGTTCAGGAGTACTGTCCAAAGTGGACTGGAGCGAGTGGGCTACACCCATCGTTCCTGTAATGAAGAGGTCGTTGAGTAATACGCCTGGGGAACCAAAGACGGTCCGCATCTGTGGGGATTTTAAGGTGACAGTGAACCCAGTCCTTCACACGGTACAATATCCGCTTCCATGAATTGAGGATATTTTCGCCTCACTATCTGGAGGTAAACGCTTCACCAAAATTGAACTAGCCCAGGCGTACTTGCAAATGGAGGTAGAAGAAGCTTCGAAACAATACCTTATGATTAACACTCATAAAGGTCTCTATCAATACAACCGGCTGGTGTTCGGGGTAGCCTCGGCTCCGGCTATCTGGCAGAGGTCAATGGATCAAGTCCTGCAAGGGATTCCAGGGCCCCAGTGCTATTTGGATGACATCCTGGTCACGGGCAAAAATGACAGTGATCACCTCTCCAACTTGGAGAAGGTGCTCACCAGATTAAAGGAGTATGGGCTACGAGCAAATCGGCACAAGTGCGAGTTTTTCCAGAAACGGATCTCGTATTGTGGCCACGTCATCGATGAAGAGGGGTTACATAAGTCCCCTGAAAAGATTGAGGCAGTAGTCAAGGCTCCAGCACCGGAAAATGTGTCGCAACTGAGGTCGTTCCTCGGGCTGGTAAACTACTACCACAAGTTCTTACCAAATTTGTCCACGGTATTACACCCACTGAACACCCTACTGCAAACAGGGGTAGCATGGAAGTGGAATGACGAACGTAGACGAGCTTTTCAGAAGTGTAAAGAATTGATCACATCAAAGAGGTGTTGGCCCATTTCAACCCAGCACTACCAATTTGTTTGGCATGTGATGCATCACCCTATGGTATTGGAGCGGTGCTGTCGCACAAATTCCCAGACGGGTTGGAGAGGCCAGTAGCCTTTGCGTCTCGGTCACTAACCTCAGCCAAGCGCAACTACGCCCAGATTGACAGGGAGACCCTCAGCCTAGTATGGGGAGTAAAAAAATTCAACCACTATCTGCATGGGCAGAAGTTCACCTTGCTGACTGACCACCAACCACTTGTCTCCATCTTTAATCCTAAGAAGGGCGTTCCAGTGATGACTGCACAACGGTTACAAAGATGGTCCCTGTTTCTAGGGACGAATCAATATGAAATAGAATATAAAGGCACGAAACAGCATGGGAACGCTGATGGGCTATCGCGCCTGCCACTGCCTACTGTGGAGGAAGCACCAGCAGTGGACCCTATCGAGATATTTTATTCCTCAATAATTGAACGATTGCCAGTAACGAACGCGGATATAGAGAAGGAGACCCGCAATGATCCGACGCTGTCTCGGGTATATGATTTGACGGTGAGGGGATAGCCAACACATGGCGACTCACTGTTGCCAGCATTCTCATCCAGAAGAGAACAGCTGTCAGCATGCCAGGGGACAGTGATGTGTGGATCCAGAGCGGTGATTCCACCCAAGTTAAGGGAGAGAGTGCTAAATGAGCTACATGAAGGTCATCTGGGGGGAGTGAAAATGAAAAGCCTTGCTAGGGCTTATGTGTGGTGGCCGGGAATCGATCAACAAATCGAAGACCTAACTAAGCGCTGCTCAGGATGCCAGAAGGTCCAAAATGCACCACCACATGCCCCTCTACACCCATGGGAGTGGCCCTCCTCTCCATGGCAACGGGTGCATATTGATTTTGCTGGTCCATTCATGGACTCAATGTTCTTAATAGCAGTGGATGCTCATTCGAAGTGGCCTGAGGTGATAAAAATGTCCTCAACCACTACAGAGAAAACGATTGCAGTCCTACGGACCATATTTGCCAGAAACGGTTTGCCAGAGCAGATTTGCTCTGATAATGGACCACAGTTTGTGTCCGAAGAGTTTCGAAAATTTATGAGAAGGAATGGGGTAAGGCATTACACATCCGCCCCGTATCATCCAGCCACAAATGGATTGGCTGAGAGGTTCGTACAAACCTTTAAGAAGGCGATAAAGGCCATGTGCGACGATGAAATTCCACTACAGCATAAGGTGGACAATTTCTTATTAGCCTACCGAAACGCGACACATGCAGTTACCAACCAGACCCCGGCCATGATGTTCTTTAACCGAAGGTTGAGATCTCGTCTGGACTTGCTCAGACCAAATGTGCGAAGAAATGTTGAGGACAAACAATTCCAGCATATCAATGAGAAGCCGACAAGGAGCTTCAATGTAGGACAACCAGTCTTGGCCCGTGACTGTCGAACAGAGAAATGGCAATCCGGAACGATATGCACAAGGCAGGGGCCATTAATGTACACAGTGGATGTCGGGGAGAACATTGTGAGACGCCACGTCGATCAGATCTTAGCGTCACAGGAATGAGTCAACCCCATGTCTCGAGTACCTGGGGATGAACCCGACATACCGGTAGCATCTACCTCAGAACCAGTAGCAGTGGAACCCGATGAACTACCTGATGAAAAGGGGCCAGAATCGCCTCTGCACCAAGAACAAGAACCTCAGGAAATGCGCTATCCCGAAAGGGTGAGGAAGCCGCCCCAAAGACTGAATCTATAAATGGACTATTGTTGTTTAATGTACATGTTAAAGTGTTAATTGTTATTTGAATATTAGGGGTACTACTAATCTAAAAGGGGAGGAATTATAGTGTATGTACCTTTAAGACAGAACTACTTTTACAGCTCCTGTATACTGTAGTACCGGCAGTGACCACACCTGTATTTCAGCTTTGCGCATGCCTCTGTACCCCCAGTCTTGAGACTACCCTCCTCCAGTAAATACCTGTTTATTGTTAAGTTACAGCATCCGTGTGGTTATTGAAAAACATCATACTCTCAGAATCACGGATCTAACATGTAGCACCTGCTTTAGCGCTCAAATCACCTTCGGGGGCAATAGAAGCCAAGTTTGCAGTCAGGTGATAATTAGTGCCAGGCACTAAACTTTGCGCCCGGCCGATAATTGCGCCCCAAATGGGGCGATACCGAATTTCTCCCCCAATGACTGCATTCATAAGCTTGCATACTGTGTCACCTAACAATGATCTCCAAATAAGATCACCATTGCCCTTCAAAACATCCATAGTTTTGTTATCTATAGTTCAAAAGTTACTGGGGCACCCAAAGTTTCATAGCCAGGAGAGAATTTCAGCTGCAGTTTCGCGTACAATGACTTCAGCCAGGAGTAAAAAAATTAAAGACTTGCATTTATATAGCGCCTTTCATGACTTCAGGATGTCCCAAAGTGCTGAAACAGGTGATGTGGCCCCAGCTGTTCTGGATGGGTGACGGAAGAGGATTCTTCTGCTTCCTCAGAATATGAACTGTCAGCCATTTTTAAAGCCAGTGAAACAGACGTGTTTTAGTGTTCGCTGCCTGATGAGATCGTGCACTTCGTCGGAGAAATGTGTAGAAATGGGAAGGAAAATAATGAGAGCGACTGTTTTACAGTGTGCAAACATAGATGGCAGCAACAAGGTCACAGCAAAAAAAGCCAACATGTTTCCAGTCTGGGGTGCTTTCTGTGCATGATGACACAAACAAGAAAATAAAATCTTGCATTTATATAGCGCCTTTCACGACCACCGGACGTCCCAAAGCACTTTACAGCCAACAAAGTACTTTTTGAAGTGTAGTCACTGTTGTAATGTAGGAACCATGGATGTCCTCAGTCTTGGGTGGCAAGATGCCTGCAGAAGAGGGTTGAATTCTTTTTGTGATTTATTATTGCATTCGGGGCAGATTTCCCCAAGGCCCCCATGAATGGTTCCATAGCAGGGTATTATTGACGCTCCCTCCCTTTTTCCTTGAAAATCCCTAAGAATCCTTCATGAGAGGACTAGCCTGCCCAGCATGCATCCCCTTTTTCTGCCATCTGATAGAGCCTCAAATGTGCAAACTTGCAATATGGGCATGATCAGAAACTCGAAGGCAAAATGACACATCAAGCACTACCTGGTAGTCTTCAATGTGAACTGAGTGACACAATATTGTGGTGGAACTTCTTGCTACTGCAAAAATCCGAGGTCTCTCAACAGACCATCACCAACTGCTGCCATAAAGCGGGCATCACTTTATGCCAGTGGCATGACACTTTGCAGAATACTGATGGGGAGCCAGAGGAATAAATTACATTTGCATTAAATTCCATTGATGCTTTCCAGCCCTGAACACTTGCCGAACAATTTTAATGAATTATTTTGCTAAAGTGGGCAGTTCACGACCAGGTGGTCAGTAGTGAGGAGCTGTCTGGCTCCTAGACTGCAGCACTAGTTAGGCCAGTGAATGCAGTGGTGGATGATAATGACTCCTCTATGATCCAGCCACCCGTATTTCACAAAAGCAGAAAATGCTGTAAATGTTAGTGAATGTCTATAAAGATAAGAAACATGCAGATGATTCATATCTTTGTCAGAACTGAAAACTGAAAGATAAGCATTTATTCTGGTAGGGTTGGATAAAAAGGGTGGAGAGAAAATAAACAACAAATATCCAAAACATTAACTGGTCTTTTTTCTTTATAGGTGCAGACTGCTGTGTATTTCCAGCATTTTCTGAGTTTGTTTCACACTTGCAGCACTTAGATTTTTTTTCTCGTTTTATTTCTACCAACACTAGACAGCCTGGAGCCTTTTTCTGCAATACAGCAATGAAGAAGCGTCTCGTGCATTGGGCTATTCAAACTAACCTGCAGGCTCCTGTTGAAAGATAAATCCTAGGAAAAAAGAAACTTGCGATGCTAATGGACTTCTTCCCTCATATTTGACAGTTTGATTTCTGCACAGGATGAATAAATCATGCAGTATAATCTCTGGACATGTCCTTTTTGCCATTAATTAAGAATGCTATGTTTCAAGCCTTACATATGATGGTTACTGTAAAGTTGAATCGGAGCAGACATTGTTTTCAGTATTGCAGTTGAACATCTATGGAATCTCACACAAATACAGCTGCGGTTTATTTGTATTTTGAATTAAAAAGGTTTAGTTTAGTTGAATTGGATAAATTTGAGTATGTTTGGTTCCTTGGCCCATTTGGGTGCACATTCTTATGTGTTATGAAGGAAAATAAACAGTGCTTATTGGGGCAGATTTTTAAAGGTGCCATAGTGGTGCTATCAGGGGCTTGCTGCATGAACATGTCAAGCTGTGTTGGTGCTGGTGCATCAGTCTGTCGCCCCATTCCCTGTAAAGCAAGTCTTTAATCTCATCCAATTTACCAGTGGAAATGCGGAGTGGAGGTTGTTAGGGGAGTGAACAGACAAGTCCCCCCGAGTCACACTTGGGCAGCTGGTAATAGAGCGACATTTGTAGTCATTCGCCTGTCCTCTTGGTCAAGAAAAGGTGTATTGCATGGAGACAGCCAAGCGTGGTGGGGGAGATCGCAAATGATATATTATCTAATTCTCATAGTTAGCACTTACATCACATTTCTGATTTACATCTCACAAAGCTGCAGTTTGTTCTACAAGTTTTCCCACAGGTCCTTCAAAAATATTAAATTTGCAGCAAATAATATTTTTTTTCTCATTCTCACTGTGACAGAGATGGATGAGAGGAGCGAAAGAAAAATATGAAAACGTATCTCTTATTGTAAAGCATATTCACAGAATTAATCAACTAAAAGCCAACTGATGCTGAATTTTGGGGACGAATTCAAAATGTAGCTCAGATTCAAATTATTGTATTTAATTTTATCGTAGGACTGTATAAAGTTATCAAGGGCATCATTTCCCCGGTTAACGACAGATATGGGAAGAAAGGATTGGTGGGAGCAAAGCACCGTGTTGCTATGGTTCAGCGTGCTCTGGAGACCTCGGACTGGATTACCGAGGAACCTTGGGAGAGTCAGCAGGAACAATGGGCGGAGACTGTGACGGTGCTGAGGTAAAGCGCACAGCTCATCTGACACAAACAAAAGACATTGCTGCTCTAATCCACTTTGGATTCATGGTGTGCTTTCAGTTTACAGGTTGCATTACTGATCAATCTACAGCAAAATAGATTAGGAAATTGATGGATCACAGAGATCTCAGAGGGTGGCAGCTGATTTTCACAAACATAAACAATTTAATTGAATTGGCCAGTAACTTCACAATAATTAGCAGTTCCAGTTTCCAGCATATGTTTTATGAACATAAGAATTAGGAGCAGGAGTAGGCCATACGGCCCCTCGAGCCTGCACCACCATTCAGTAAGATCATGGCTGATCTTTGACCTCAACTCCGCTTTCCCGCCCGATCTCTATATCCCTCGATTCCCCTAGAGTCCAAAAATCTATCTATCTCCGCCTTGAATATACTCAACGCTTCAGCATCCACAGCCCTCTGGGGCAGAGAATTCCAAAGATTCACAACCCTCTGACTGAAGAAATGTCTCATCTCAGTCTTAAATGGCCAACCCCTTATGCTGAGACTATGCCCCCTAGTGCTAGATGGAAACAGTAGCATCGTGATAATGTCACTGGACTAGTAATCTAGTAGACTTGGACTAATGAGATATGTAGTTCAAATCCCACCACGGCAGCTGGGGAATTTAAATTCAGTTAATTAAATAAATCTGGAATAAAAAACTAATATTAGTAATGGTAATCATGAAACTATCGGATTGTTGTTAAAAACCCATCTCGTTCACTAATGTCCTTTAGGGAAAGAAAACTGCTGGCCCATGTGTGACTCTGGACCTACAGTAATGTGGTTGACTCTTAACTGCTCTCTGAAATGGCCTACTCAGCCACTCAGTTATACAAACTGCTACGAAAGAAAATAATAAGAATGAAACCAGATGATTGATCTTGACCTCGGTACCGGCTACGGACACGGCAACGGCACACCGAGCCCAGTCAACCTTGCAAAGTTCTCCTCACCAACATCTGGGGACTTGTGCTAAAATTGGGAGAGCTGTCCTACAGACTAGTCAAGCAACAGCCTAAGATAGTCATACTCACTGAATCATACCTTTCAGCCAATGTCCCAAACTCCTCCATCACTATCACCATCCCTGGGTATGTCCTCTCCCACCGGCAGGACAGACCCACCAGAGGTGGCGGCACAGTGGTATACAGTCGGGAAGGAGTGGCCCTGGGAGTCCTCAACATTGTCTCATGGCTTCAGGTCAAGCATGGGCAAGGAAACCTCCTCCTGATTACCACCTCACTCACTCCGCCATGTTGAACACCACCTGGAAGAAGCACTGAGAGTAGCAAGGGCACAGAATTTACTCTGGATGCGGGAACTTCAATGTTTATCACCAAGAGTGATTCGGTAGCACCACTACTGGCTGAGTCCTCAAGGACATGTCTGGGCCAGCGACAGGTGGTGAGGGAAAAACCTACTTGACCTCGTCCTCACCAATCTACCTGTTGCAGATGCTTCTGTCCATGACAGTATTAGTAGCAGTGACCACTGCACAGTCATTGTGGAGACGAAGTCCTGTCTTCACACTGAGGACGCCCTCCATCGTGTTAGAGTCATAGAGTTATACAGCACAGAAAGAGGCCCATCGCGTCCGCGCCGGCCATCAGGCCCTGTCTAATCTAATCCCATTTTCCAGCATTTGGTCCGTAGCCTTGTATGCTATGGCATTTCAAGTGCTCATCCAAATGCTTCTTGAATGTTGTGAGGGTTCCTGCCTCTACCACCCTTTCAGGCAGTGAGTTCCAGATTCCAACCACCCGCTGGGTGAAAAAGTTCTTCCTCAAATCCCCTCTAAACCTCCTGCCCCTTACCTTGAATCTATGCCCCCTTGTTATTGACCCCCCTACTAAGGGAAAAAGTTCCTTTCTATCTACCCTATCTATGCCCCTCATAATTTTGTACACCTCAATCAGGTCCCCCCTCAGCCTTCTCTGCTCCGAGGAATACAACCCCAGCCTGTCCAGTCTTTCTTCATAGCTGAAGCGCTCCAGCCCAGGTAACATCCTGGTGAATCTCCTCTGCACCCTCTCCAAAGCAATCACATCCTCCCTATAGTGTGGCGACCAGAACTACACACAGTATTCCAGTTGTGGCCTAACCAGCGTTTTGTACAGCTCCATCATAACCTCCCTGCTCTTATATTCTATGCCTCGGCTAATGAAGGCAAGTATCCCATATGCCTTTTTAACCACCTTATCCACCTGTTCTGCTGCCTTCAGGGATCTATGTACATGCACACCAAGGTCCCTCTGATCCTCTGTCTTTCCTAGGGTCTTACCATTCATTGTGTATTCCCTTGCCTTGTTAGTCCCTCCAAAATGCATCACCTCACACTTTTCAGGGTTAAATTCCATTAGCCACTGTTCCGCCCATCTGACCAACCCATCTATATCGTCCTGCAGTCTGAGGCTACCCTCCTCGCTATTTACCACCCCACCAATTTTCGTGTCATCTGCGAACTTACTGATCATACCTTTTACATTCACATCCAAATCATTAATGTAGACCACAAACAGCAAGGGACCCAGCACCGATCCCTGCGGTACCCCACTAGACACAGGCTCCCAGTCACAAAAACAACCTTCGACCATCACTCTCTGCCTTCTGCCACTAAGCCAGTTTTGGATCCAATGTGCCAAGTCACCCTGGATCCCATGGGCTCTTACCTTCTTGACCAGTCTCCAGTTTTGAGCTGCTAGATCTGTTCTAAATCTGTTCCATTTAGCACGGTGGTAGTGCCATACCTTTAAGGGGGGAACCATCTTTTACAGCTCATGTATACTGCAGTACCGGCAGTGACCACACCTGTATATAGCACTGAGTAGTAATCTGTACAGATCAGATCCCGTGTGAGCCACGTTGAGTAAACACCTGTTGTACCGTTCTCCTGCAGTCTGTGTCTCATTATACACGGACACAACATTGGCGACGAGGCAAGTTCGAACCTACCTGCAACTCTACATCACCTCCCGGGGATTTGTTCCTGGAGATCAGTGGATTGGAGGTCAAGGCCAGAGACTCGGGCGTCGACCACGGGCAACCGCTCAGTCATCCAGCAGAGACTCGAGAATTGCGGGGGAGGCTGTCGAGAGCCAGGCTTGGCTTTCCAGTCGAGGTGGTCCAGCGAAATGGGCTGGCAACAGGTAGTGCGCAGACCCTTCCCGGACAGCGGCGGGCTAGAGCCCGACCGAGCGGCATAGCAAAGGGCCGAGCAGCGTCGACGGGGGAGAGGGAGAGGGCAGAGCGCACAGGGCGCAGCCAGTGTTCAGGGGCCGAGCAGCGTCGAAGAGAGGGAGAGAGAGACGCGCAGAAACCCACGAGGCGCCGCCATTGCCACGAGGACTGCCGAGAGCGGCGTTGGAAGCAGCGCAGGAGAAGTGCATGAAACCTACAGGGCGCGCCATTGCCATGAGAACCGTCGGGAGCGGCGTTGGCAGCAGCGGGGGAGGAAGGAAAGCGCGGGAGACGCCATTTTAAGCCATTGGGAGACGCCATTTTAAACCACACCCAAAATGCCGAAGAGTGGCAGTATCACCGCATTTGACAATGAAGTCGAAGATTGGACTACATATGTCGAACGAATAGAGGTATACTGCAAGGCAAATGAGGTGTCAGATGACAAGAAAGCGTCGGTATTGTTAAATTTAATGGGTGCAAAGACGTATGGTTTATTAAGAAATCTAGTAACCCCAATGAAGCCAATGGAAAAGAGTTTTGAAGACATAGTAACGATACTACAGGAACATTTAAACCCCACACCGCTGCTGATAGCAGAAAGATTCAAGTTTCACAAACGGAACCAGCATAAGGGTGAAAGCAATGCTGATTATTTAACAGAACTGCACAAACTATCGAAACACTGCCAGTTTGGAGCGGGACTGGCAGATACCTTAAGGGACAAGTTTGTGTGTGGGCTTCAAAGTGAAGGAACCCAGAAACGGCTTTTATCTGAAAAGGACCTTACGCTGGAAAAGGTTTTCAGCATTGCGGTATCATATGAAGCAGCAGCACGGGGCGCTACAGAGATACAACAGAGACCGCAAGAATATGGCACAAACGAAATGTCATATGGAACAGAGAAGTGCTATCGCTGCGGCAGAACAACACACGACCAGAATGATTGCTGGTTCAAAGACAAAGTGTGCAGACAGTGTGGAAAAGTAGGACACATAGCATGAGTCTGCAGGTCGGGAAAGAAAACCAGCAATAAGAAACCTACCAAAGAAAAGTACAAGAAGGTACATAAGATGACGGAGAATAGTTCAGACGAACAAAAGAGTGATAATGACTCCGAAAGCAGGGAACTGAGTTGTCTGAAACTACATAATGTGATCACAACGGAGGATCACCGAACCATTTGGGTCACTCTCAAGATAGCAGGAGTCCAGGTAAAGATGGAATTGGACACCGGATCAGCCCTAACAGTCATAATCCGACGGGACTACGAGCGGCTATTCTCACACATACCCTTGAGAGACACAAAAATTATTTTGAAGACGCGCACGGGGCAAAAAGTCTACCCCAAAGGAAAAATAAGGGTGACCGTTATATATAACGGTAAGGAAACACCAAAACTAGACCTGTATGTATTGCAAGATGGAGGACCACCATTACTGGGACGTGAATGGATCCGGAAAATACAACTGGATTGGCATTCCATACAGGCACTGACTGTGGCTGACAAAAAGGATGACGACGTCACACCTGGGCGACTGTCAAAGATCCTAACTGACGCGAAAGAAGTGTTCCAGCAGGGACTCGGAACACTAAAAGGCATGACAGCGATGATTAAAATTGAAGAAAACGCAAGGCCAAAATTTTTTAAGGCCAGACCAGTACCTTATGCGATCCGCCCAACCGTCGAAGCAGAGCTGGAGAGTCTGGAACGTTCAGGTGTACTGTCCAAGGTAGACTGGAGCGAGTGGGCTACACCCATCGTCCCTGTGATGAAAAAGTCATTGAGCAGCACGCCTGGGGAACCAAGGAAGGTTCGCATCCGTGGGGACTTTAAGGTAACAGTGAACCCGGTCCTTCACACCGTACAATATTCACTTCCGGAGATTGAAGATATTTTCGCCTCGCTATCTGGAGGGAAACACTTCACTAAGATTTATCTGGCCCAGGCGTATCTGCAGATGGAGGTAGAAGAAGCATCAAAAAAATACCTCACAATCAACACCCATAAAGGTCTCTACCAATACAACCGGCTGGTATTCGGGGTAGCATCAGCTCCGGCTATTTGGCAGAGGGCAATGGAACAAGTCCTGCAAGGGATCCCAGGGACCCAGTGTTATTTGGACGACATCCTGGTCATGGGCGAAAATGACAGTGATCACCTTGCCAACCTGGAGCAGGTGCTCACTTGATTGCAGGAATATGGGCTCCGAGCGAACCGCCCCAAATGTGAGTTTTTTAGAAAACAGATCTCGTATTGTGGCCACGTCATCGATAAAGAGGGGTTACATAAGTCCCCAGAGAAGATTGAGGCAGTAGTCAAGGCTCCAGCACCGGAAAATGTGTCACAACTGAGGTCGTTCCTCAGGCTGGTAAACTACTACCATAAGTTCTTGCCAAATTTGTCTACAATACTACACCCACTAAACACCCTACTGCAAACTGGGGTGCCATGGAAGTGGAGTGACGAATGTACACGAGCTTTCCAGAAGAGCAAAACACTAATCACATCGAAAGAGCTATTGGCCCATTACAACCCAGCATTACCAATTCGGTTGGCATGTGATGCGTCACCCTACGGCATTGGAGCGGTGCTGTCACACAAATTCTCGGACGGCTCACAGAGGCCAATAGCCTTTGCGTCACGATCACTAACCTCAGCCGAGCGTAACTACGCCCAGATTGACAGGGAGCCCCTCAGCTTAGTGTGGGGAGTTCAACCACTATCTGCACGGGCAGAAATTCACCTTGCTGACTGATCACCGGCCTCTTGTCTCCATTTTTATTCCGAAGAAGGGCGCTCCGGTGATGACTGCGCAACGACTACAAAGATGGTCACTTTTCTAGGGGCGCACCACTATGAGATTGAATATAAGGGCACGAAACAGCATGGAAATGCTGATGGGCTATCACGCCTGCCACTGCCTACTGCGGAGGAAGCACCAGCAGTGGATACTGTCGAAATATTCCATTCGACTATAGTTGAATACCTACTGGTAACTAACGCTTGTATCGAAAAGAAACCCGAAATGACCCGACACTGTCTCGGGTATATGATTTGACGGTGAAGGGATGGCCAGCACATGGTGACTCACTGTTGCCAGCATTCTCGACAAGGAGAGAACAGCTGTCAGTGTGCCGGGGGACCTTGATGTGTGGATCCCGAGTGGTAACTCCACCCAAGTTAAGGGATAGAGTGCTCAATGAGCTTCATGAGGGTCATCTGGGAGGGGTAAAAATGAAAAGCCTAGCCAGGGCTTATGTGTGGTGGCCGGGAATCGATAAACAAATCGAGGACCTGACCAAGAGTTGCTCAGGATGCCAGAAAGTCCAAAATGCACCACCACAGGCCCCTCTACACCCATGGGAGTGGCCCTCATCTCCATGGCAACGGGTGCATATTGATTTTGCTGGTCCATTCATGGGCTCAATGTTTTTAATAGCCGTGAATGCGCTCTCGAAATGGCCTGAGGTCATCAAAATGTCCTCCACCACCACGGAGAAAACTATTGCAGTCCTACGGACCATTTTTGCCAGGAATGGCTTGCCAGAACAGATTTGCTCTGATAACGGACCACAGTTTGTGTCCGAAGAGTTCAGGAGGTTCTTGAAAAAGAATGGGGTAAAGCATTACACATCCGCCCCGTATCATCCAGCCACAAATGGATTGGCTGAGAGGTTCGTACAAACCTTTAAGAAGGCAATAAAGGCTATGTACAATGACAGCATTCCGCTGCAGCACAAGGTGGACAATTTCCTGTTCGCCTACCGGAATGCGACACATGCAGTCACCAACCAGGCCCCAGCCATGATGTTCTTTAACCGAAGGTTAAGATCTCGCCTGGATTTGCTCAGATCAAACATATGAAGAGATGTTGAGAGTAAGCAATTCCAGCACATCCATGAGAAGCCAACAAGGAGCTTCAATGTAGGGCAACCAGTCTTGGCCCGCGACTACCGAACAGAGAAATGGCAGCCAGGAACGATATGCACACGGCAGGGCCCACTAATGTACACAGTGGACGTTGGGGAGAGCATCGTGAGACGCCATGCTGACCAGATCCTAGAGTCACAGGAACAAGTCAATCCCATGCCTTGCCCATACGTACCTGGTGATGAACCCGACGTACAGGTCGCATCTACCCCAGAAACAGTAGCATCGGAAGCTGATGAACCAACCGACGACAGGGGGCCAGAATCGCCTCCGCACCAAGAGCAAGACACTCGGGAAAGGCGCTATCCAGAAAGGATCAGGAAGCCTCCCCAAAGACTGAATATATAAATAGACTATTTTCAGCTAATGTTGCATGTTAAAAGTGTTAATTGCAATTAGTTTGATATTTAATTGTTAAATGAGTGTTATGGTACTGTTAATCTAAAAGGGGAGGAATTGTAATGTATATACCTTTAAGGGGGGAACTATCTTTTACAGCTCATGTATACTGCAGTACCGGCAGTGACCACACCTGTATATAGCACTGAGTAGCAATCTGTACAGATCAGTTCCCGTGTGAGCCACGTTGAGTAAACACCTGTTGTACCGTTCTCCTGCAGTCTGTGTCTTATTATACACGGAGACAACAACTATCACCGTGCTAAATGGAACAGATTCAGAACAAATCTAGCAGCTCAAAACTGGGCATCAATGAGGTGCTGTGGGCCATCAGCAGAATTGCATTCCACCACAATCTGTAACCGCATGGCCACATCCAGCCGTGAATGCTGGTGTACCATTAAACAACAACTAACTGGAGGAGGAGGCTCCATGAATGTCCCCATCCTCAATAATGGTGGAGCCCAGCACGTGAGTGCAAAAGACAAGGCTGAAGTGTTTGCAACCATCTTCAGCCAGAAGTGCCGGGTGGATGATCCATATCAGCCTCCTCCTGAAGTCGCCACCAGTCTTCAGCCAATTTGATTCACGCCACATGTTATCAAGAAATGGCTGAGCATACTGGATACAGCAAAGGCTATGGGCCCTGACAAAATCCTGGCAATCGTGCTGAAGACTTGTGCTCCAGAACTAGCCGCGCCTCTAGCCAAGCTGTTCCAGTACAGCTACTACACCGGCATCTATCCGACAATGTGGAAAACTGCCCAGGTATGTCCTGTCCACAAAAAGCAGGACAAATCCTGTTAGATCCATGTATCTTGATGTTGTGTGTCCTTCAATAACTAGACAAGAGACTGCAGGGAACAATCAACAGGTGTTTACTGGATGAGGGTTACTCTAAAACTAACTGTACAGATCCCTACTCAGGGTTTATATACAGGTGTGGTCACTGCCGGTACTACAGTATACAGGAGCTGTAAAAAGTAGTTCTCCCCTTAAAGGTACATACACTACAATTCCTCCCCTTTTTAGATTAACAGTACCATAACATTCATTTAACAATTAATTATCAACTAATTACAATTAACACTTTTAACATGCAACATTAACTGAAAATAGTCCATTTATAAATTCAGTCTTTGGGGCGGCTTCCTGATCCTTTCTGGATAGCGCCTTTCCTGAGTGTCTTGCTCTTGGTGCGGAGGCGATTCTGGCCCCCTGTCATCGGTTGGTTCATCAGCTTCTGATGCTACTGTTTCTGGGGTAGATGCTACCTGTATGTCGGGTTCATCACCAGGTACTCGAGACATGGGTTGACTCGTTCCTGTGACTCTAGGATCTGGTCGACATGGCGTCTCACAATGTTCTCCCCAACATCCACTGTGTACATTAGTGGCCCCTGCCGTGTGCATATCGTTCCTGGTTGCCATTTCTCTGTTCGGTAGTCGCGGGCCAAGACTGGTTGCCCTACATTGAAGCTCCTTGTCGGCTTCTCACTGATGTGCTGGAATTGCTTATTCTCAACATCTCTTCGTACATTTGGTCTGAGCAAATCCAGACGAGATCTCAACCTTCGGTTAAAGAACATCATGGCTGGGGTCTGGTTGGTGACTGCGCGTGTCGCATTTCTGTAGGCTAACAGGAAATTGTCCACCTTATGCTGCAGTGGAATGTCGTTATCGCACATGGCCCTTAATGCTTTTTTAAAGGTTTTTACGAACCTCTCAGCCAATCCATTTGTGGTTGGATGATACGGGGCGGATGTGTAATGCCTTACCCCATTCCTTTTCATAAATCTTCGAAACTCTTCGGACACAAACTGTGGTCCGTTATCAGAGCAAATCTGCTCTGGCAAGCCGTTCCTGGCAAATATGGTCCGTAGGACTGCAATCGTTTTCTCCATGGTGGTGGAGGACATTTTGATCACCTCAGGCCATTTCGAGTGCGCATCCACGGCTATTAAAAACATTGAGTCCATGAATGGACCAGCAAAATCAATATGCTCCCGTTGCCATGGAGAGGAGGGCCACTCCCATGGGTGTAGAGGGGCATGTGGTGGTGCATTTTGGACCTTCTGGCATCCTGAGCAGCTCTTTGTCAGGTCCTCTATTTGCTGATCGATCCCCGGCCACCACACATAAGCCCTAGCAAGGCTTTTCATTTTCACCCCTCCCAGATGGCCTTCGTGAAGCTCATTGAGCACTCTCTCCCTTAACTTGGGTGGAATTACCACTCAGGATCCACACATCAAGGTCCCCTGGCATACTGACAGCTGTTCTCTTCTGGTTGAGAATGCTGGCAACAGTGAGTCGCCATGAGTTGGCCATCCCTTCACCGTCAAGTCATATACCCGAGACAGTGTCGGGTCATTTCGGGTCTCCTTCTCTATATCAGCGTTAGTTACTGGCAAGCGTTCAATTATAGTCGAATAAAATTTTTCGACAGGGTCCACTGCTGGTCCTTCCTCCGCAGTAGGCAGTGGCAGGCGTGATAGCCCATCAGCGTTTCCATGCTGTTTCGTGCCCTTATACTCCATTTCATATTGGTTCGCCCCTAGATAAAGGGACCATCTTTGTAGCCGTTGCGCAATCATCACCGGAATGCCCTTCTTTGGATTAAAGATGGAGACAAGTGGTTGGTGGTCAGTCAGCAAGGTGAACTTCTGCCCGTGCAGATAGTTGTTGAACTTTTTCACTCCCCACTCTAGGCTGAGGGCCTCCCTGTCAATCTGGGCGTAGTTATGCTCGGCTGAGGTTAGTGACCGAGACGCAAAGGCTACTGTCCTCTCTGAGCCGTCCGGGAATTTGTGCGACAGCACCGCTCCAATGCCATAGGGTGATGCATCACACGCCAGCCGAATTGCTAGTGTTGGGTTGAAATGAGCCAACACCTCTTTTGATGTGATCAATTCTTTGCACTTCTGGAAAGCTCGTTTACATTCGTCATTCCACTTCCATGGTACCCCCGTTTGCAGTAGGGTGTTCAGTGGGTGTAGTACTGTAGACAAATTCGGCAAGAACTTATGATAGTAGTTCACCAGCCCGCGGAACGACCTCGGTTGTGACACATTTTCCGGTGCTGGAGCCTTGACTACTGCCTCAATCTTTTCAGGGGACTTATGTAACCCCTCTTCATCAATAACGTGGCCACAATACGAGATCTGCTTCTGGAAAAACTCGCATTTGTGGCGATTAGCTCGGAGCCCATATTCCTTCAATCTAGTGAGCACCTGCTCCAGGTTGGCGAGGTGATCACTGTCATTTTCGCCGGTGACCAGGATGTCGTCCAAATAACACTGGGTCCCTGGAATCCCTTGCAGGACTTGATCCATTGCCCTTTGCCAAATAGCCGGAGCTGATGCTACCCCGAACACCAGCCGGTTGTATGGGTAGAGACCTTTGAGTGTTGATCATGAGGTACTGTTTCGAGGCTTCTTCTACCTCCATTTGCAGGTACGCCTGGGCCAGATCAATCTTAGTGAAGCGTTTCCCTCCAGATAGCGAGGCGAAAATATGTTCAATCCGCAGAAGCGGATATTGTACCGTGTGAAGGACTGGATTCACTGTCACCTTAAAGTCCCCACAGATGCGAACCTTCTTTGGTTCCCCAGGCGTATTACTCAACGACCTCTTCATTACAGGAACGATGGGTGTAGCCCACTCGCTGCAGTCCACTTTGGACAGTACTCCTGAACGTTCCAAACCTTCCAGCTCTGCTTCGACGGCTGGGCGGATCGCATAAGGCACCGGTCTGGCCTTAAAAAAACTTTGGGCTTGCATTTTCCTCTATTTTGATCGTCGCTGTTATGCCTTTTAGTGTTCCGAGTCCCTCCTGGAACACTTCTTGTGCGTCAGTTAGCATTTTTGACAGTCGTCCAGGTGTGACATCATCATCCTTTTTGTCATCTACAGTCAGTGCTTGTATGGAATGCCAATCTAGCTGTATCTTCCGGATCCATTCACGTCCTAGTAGTGGTGGTCCTCCATCTGGCAATATATATTGGTCCATTTTTGGTGTTCCCTTGCCGTTATATATAACTTTCACCCTTATTTTTCCTTTGGGGTAGACTTTTTGCCCTGTGTACGTCTTCAAGACAATCTCTGTATCTCTCAAGGGTATATGTGAGAATAGCCGCTTGTAGTCCCTTCGGTTTATGACTGTTAGGGCTGATCCTGTGTCCAATTCCATTTTCACTTGGACTCCGTCTATCTTGAGCGTGACCCAGATAGTTTGGTGATCTTCCATTTTGATCACATTATGTAGTTTCAGATAACCCAGCTCCTTGCTTCCGGAGTCTGTATCACTTTTCTGTTCGTCTGAACTACTCTCCGTCACCTTATGTACCTTCTTGTACTTCTCCTGTGGAGATTTCTTGCTGCTGGTTTTCTTTCCCGACCTGCAGACTCTTGCTATGTGTCCTACTTTTCCACACTGTCTGCACACTTTGTCCTTGAACCAGCAATCATTATGGTCGTGTGTTGTTCTGCCGCAGCGATAGCACTTCACTGTTCCGTATGACATTTCATTTGTGCCATATTCTTGCGGTCTCCGTTGTATCTCTGCTGCGCCCCGTGCTGCTGCTTCGTGTGATACTGCAATGCTGAAAGCCTTGTCCAGCGTAAGATCCTTTTCTGATAGAAGCCGTTTCTGGGTTCCTTCACTTTGAAGCCCACACACAAACTTGTCACTTAAAGTATCTGCTAGTCCCGTTCCAAACTGGCAGTGTTTCGATAGCTTGCGCAGTTCCGTTAAATACTCAGCATTACTTTCATCTTTATGCTGGTTCCTTTTGTGAAACTTAAATCTTTCTGCTGTCAGCAGCGGTGTGGGGTTTAAGTGGTCCTGTAGGATTGACACTATGTTTTCAAAATCCTTTTCCACTGGCTTCTCTGGGGTTACTAGGTTTCGCAGTAAGCCATACGTTTTTGCACCCATTGAATTCAACAATACCAGCGCTTTCCTGTCATCTGGCACTTTATTCGCCTTGCAGTACACTTCTATGCGTTCGACATATGTCGTCCAATCTTCGACTTCATTGTCGAATGCTGTGACACTGCCACTCTTCGGCATCCCTGGGTGTGGTTAGACTGGCTCAAAATGGCGTCTCCCGTGCTCTCCCTTCTTCTCCGTTGTGGCTCAAAATGGCGTCTCCTGCGCTCTCCCTTCTTCTCCGCTGCGGCTCAAAATGGCGCCTCCCGCGCTCTCCCTTCTTCTCCGCTGCGGCTCAAAATGGCGTCTCCCGCGCTTTCCTTTCTTCCCCGCTGACGCTGCTCGGCCCTTGAACACTGGCTGTGCTCTGCGCGTTTTCCTTTCTTCCCCGCTGACGCTGCTCGGCCCTTGAACCCCGGCTGCGCCCTGCGTGTTTTCCTGCGCGCTTCTCTCTCTCGTTGACGCTGCTCAGCCCTTGAACACCGGCTACGCTCTGCTCTCTCTCGTTGACACCGCTCGGTCCTGAACACCGGCTGCGCCCTGTGCGCTCTACCCTCTCTCTTCTCCCGTCGACGCCGCCCCGTCCTGAACACCGGCTGCGCCCTGTGCGCTCTACCCTCACTCTTCTCCCGTCAACACTGCTCGACCTTTTTCTGTGCCGTCGGTCGGCTCTAGCCGCCGCTGTCTGGGAAGGGTCTGCGCCGTACCTGTTGCCAGCCCGTTTCGGTGGACCACCGTGACTGGAGAACCAAGCCCAGCTCTCAACAGCATCCCCTGCGATGCTCAAGTCTCCGCTGGATGGTCGACGCCCGTGCTTCTGGACTCGGCCTTCTTCTTTCACTGTTCTCCAGGAGCGAATCCCTGGGAGGTGATGCAGAGTTGCAGGTGGGTTTGAATCCCATCCTCGTCACCAATGTTAGATCCGTGTATCTTGATGTTGTGTGTCCTTCAATAACTAGACAAGAGACTGCAGGGAACAATCAACAGGTGTTTACTGGATGAGGGTTACTCTAAAACTAATTGTACAGATCCCTACTCAGGGTTTATATACAGGTGTGGTCACTGCCGGTACTTACAGTATACAGGAGCTGTAAAAAGTAGTTCTCCCCTTAAAGGTACATACACTACAACTCCAATCTGGCCAATTACTGCTCCATCAGTCGACTCTCAATCATCAGCAAAGTGATGGAAGGTGTCATCAACAGTGCTATCAAGCGGCACTTACTCACCAATAACCTGCTCACTGATGCTCAGTTTGGGTTCCGCCAAGACCACTTCGCTCCTGACCTCATTACAGCCTCGGTCCAAACATGGACAAAGGAGCTGAATTCCAGAGGTGGGAGTGACTGCACTTGACATGAAGGCAGCATTTGACCGAGTGTGACATGAAGGAGCCCTAGCAAAACTGAAGTCAATGGGAATCGGGGGAAAACGCTCCACTGGCTGGAGTCATACCTAGCATAAAGGAAGATGGTTGTGGTGATCGAAGGTCAATTATCACAACCCCAGGACATCACTGCAGGAGTTCCTCAGGGCAGTGTCCTAGGCCCAACCAACTTACTCTGCTTCATCAATGACCTTCCCTCCAACATAAGGTCAGAAATGGGGATGTTCGCTGATGACTGCAGTGTTCCGTGCCATTCACAGCTCCTCAGCTAATGAGACAGTCCATGCCCACATGCAACAAGACCTGGACGACGTTCAGGCTTGGGCTGATAAGTGGCAGGTAACATTCGCGCCACTCAAGTGCCAGGCAATGATTATCTCCAACAAATGAGAGTCTAACCACAGCCACTTGACATTCAATGGCATTACCATCGCCGAATCCCCCACCATTAACATCCTGGGGGTCACCATTGACCAGAAACTTAACTGGACCAGCCACATAAATACTGTGGCAACAAGAGCAGGTCAGAGGCTAGGTATTCTGTGGCAAGTGTCTCACCACCTGACTCCCCAAAGCCTTTCTACCATCTGCAAGGCACAAGTAAGGAGTGTGATGGAATACTCTCCACTTGCCTGGATGAGTGCAGCTCCAACAACACTCAAGAAGCTTGACACCATCCAGGACAAAGCAGCCTGCTTGATTGGCACCCCATCCACCACCTTTAACATTCACTCCCTTCACCACTGGTGTACCATGGCTGCAGTGTGTACCATCTATAAGATGCACTGCAGCAACTCACCAAGGCTTCTTCGGCAGCACCTCCCAAACCCGTGACCCCTTCCACCTAGAAGGACAAGGGCAGCAGGTGCATGGGAACACCACCACCTCCAAGTTCCCCTCCAAGTCACACACCATCCTGACTTAGCGTCGCTAGGTCAAAATCCTGGAACTCTCTACCTAACAGCACTGTGGGAGTACCTTCACCACACGGACTGCAGCGGTCCAAGAAGGCGGCTCACCACCAACTCATCAAGGGCAATTAGGGATGGGCAATAAATGCTGGTCTTGGCAGCGATGCCCACATCCCATAAACGAATAAAAAAAAAGACTCTCCAGCCAGGGGAAACATCCTCTCAGCATCTACCCTGTCAATCCCCCTCAGAATCCTATATGTTTCAATGAGATCACCTCTCATTCTTCCAAACTCCAGAGAGTATAGGCCCAATCTACTCAATCTCTCCTCATAGGAAAATCCTCTCATCCCAGGGATCAAGTGTTTTGGCTTCTCCAGATTATTTTGTGTATTTTATGACAGGACATATTTTAACTGCTATAAGGGAGAAACAAACACAAAAAATGACAGACTCTGACATTTATTTGCAGAGATATCAACACAATATTGACTTTGAGATCTGCAGCTACGTGACGGAGCAGAAGCCATCTGGCAGTGTCTGAATAGCAATTTCACCACGACATTGAAAATACCAAGGCATGGTCGCTCTAATATCAAATACACATTCGATTTGAGCAGGCATTGCTGGTATTTGTGGTGGTTACTGCAGTGTGTAATCACAGATCACAGAATCACAGAAACCCCACAGTGCAGATAGAGGCCATTTTGGCCCATCGAGCCTGCACCGACACATATCCCACCCGATCCCCGTAACCCCTACACCAACACATATCCCACCCTATCCCCGTAACCCCACGTATTTAATCCCCCTAACACTAAGGATCAAATTTATCATAGCCAATCAACCTAACCCGCACATCTTTGGACTGTGGGAGGAAACCGGAGCACCCGGAGGAAACCCACGCAAACACGGGGAGAATGTGCAAACTCCACACAGACAGTCACCCGAGGCCGGATTCGAACCCGGGTCCCTGGCGCTGTGAGGCAACAGTGCTAACCACTATGCCACCGTAGTAGTGGTGGAGAGCTGAGCAGCTGCTATTAGCGATGTTGTGGTATTTAGGATCTGTCTGAGCTCGCTCTGCTGTTTTAACTGTTCCAAAATCTAATGCAGTAATAGTCTTAAATTACAGTAAAGCCACCGAATGAAAAATTAATATATAATAACTATAGGGATTTAGGAATGGGTGATAAATGCTGGCCCTGCCAGCAATGCGCACATCCCATGAATGAATAAAAAAAGCAACATATTCCAGAATCTGGTTCCCCCAATGGCTTAGTTGGTAATTGCACTGTGCTGTGTGGTGCTGATCTGTTCAGACCATAGAATCATAAAAATTACAGCACAGTAGAAGGACATTCAGCCCACCAGGCCTAAACCCATTTCTCTGCCCTTTTATATTCTTTTTCAAATACTTATCCAATTCCATTTTAAATTGTCTCAGTAGTTACTTGTGATATAGCCTTCTGTGTTCTAATAACCCTTTGTGTGGAAAAAAAAATGTTCTCACTATCTCCTTTGTTCTTCCAGTGATGATCCTGCGTTTATGCCCCTTGTTACTAATTCCCCAACTAGCGGAAGCAATCTTTCACTATTTACCCTCTCATAAACTTTCATAATGTTGAAAACCTCTATTAGTTTCCCCCTCAACCTCCCTTGTTCTAGTGAAATAGCTCCAATTTATTTAGTCTTTTTTCATAACCGTAACCTCCCGTTCCTTGTATCATCCTAACAAATCTTACTACTTCCAATATCATTCCTTTAATAGAGTATTCAGAACTGGAAGCAATATTCCTAATTGTGGCCTAACTAATGTCTTTTCCAAATTCAACCTCGCTTGCTTTTTTATTCAGTGCCCTAGATAGAACAACGACAAGAACAACAACTTGCATTTATATAATACATTTAACGTAGTAAAATGTCCCAAGACGCTTCACAGGAGCGTTATCAAACAAATTTGACTCCAAGCCACATAAGGAGATATTAGGACGGATGAAGTAGATTTTAAGGAGCGTCTTAAAGGAGGAGAGTGAGGTAGAGAGGGGGAGAAGTTTAGGGAGGAAATTCCAGAGCTTAGGGCCTTGGCAGTTGAAGGCACGGCTGCCAATGGTGGAGCAATTTTTTTTTTTCATTCATTCATGGAATGTGGGTGTTGTTGGCAAGGCCCATCCCTAATTGCCTGCCTTCTTGAACCACTGCTGTCCGTGTGGTGTTGGTCTTATTAGGTGTAGTAGGGTTTGTTAATTATTAATTAATAAAAATAAATTAATTAAGACTCAATAAAGATGACAGGGCAGGTGATGTGTTGTGACTGCAGTATGTGGGAGCTCCTGGATACCAGTGTGATCCAGGACAAACACGTCTGCGGTAAGTGCGGCTTGAGGAGCTTCGGCTCAGAGTTGATGAGCTGGAGGCCGAGCTGCGGACACTGTGATGCATCAGGGAGGGGGAAAGTTACCTGGACACTTTATTCCAGGAGGCAGTCACACCCCTTAGGATAGGGTCTTCTGATTTGGTCAGTGATCAGGGACAGGAGGATGTGACTGCGAGTGAGGCAGGTATGGGGACCCAGGAGGTGGAGGAGCCTCAGCCTTTGCAATTGTCCAACAGGTTTGAGGTTCTTGCGGCCTGTATGGATGAAAGCGGTGGCTGCAGGGTGGATGAGCAAACTGACCATGGCACCAAGGTACAGGAAGCCATTCAAGCGGGGGGAGTTAATAGGAATGTAGTGGTAATTGGGGACAGCATAGTCAGGGGGATAGATACAGTTCTCTGCGGCCAAGAGCGAGAGTCCAGATGGCTGTATTGCCTGCCCGGTGCCAGAGTTCAGGACATCTGCTCTGGGCTGGAGAGGAACTTGCAGTGGGAGGGGGAGGAGCCAGTGGTCGTGGTCCATGTAGGTACCAACGACATAGGTAGAACTAGGAAAGAGATTCTGTTGAGAGAATATGAGCAGCTAGGGGCTAAATTAAAAAGCAGAACCTCAACGATAATAATGTCTGCATTATTACCTGAGCCACGAGCAAATTGGCATAAGGTAAATAAAATTAGAGAGATGAATGCGTGGCTCAAAGACTGGTGTGGGAGAAATGGGTTTCAATTCCTGGGGCACTGGCACCAGTACTGGGGAAAGTGGGAGCTGTATCGCTGGGACGGTCTTCACCTGAACTGTGCTGGGACCAGTGTTCTGGCGAGTCATATAACTAGGGTGGTAGAGAGAGCTTTAAACTAAATATTGGGGGCGTGGGATCAAATTTGGGAAGATGTGGTAATTCAAAGATTAGATACAAGGCAATAGAGAAAGGTGACGGGAAGGGATAGCGAGTACAAATCTAAGAGTAAATCAGCTGATAAGGCTAGAGGTTACAAAAATAATAAAAGGACAAAACTAAAGGCTCTGCATCTGAATGCACGTAGCATTCAAAACAAAACAGATGAACTGATAGCGCAAATAGAAATAAATAAATATGATCTGAGCCATTACAGAAACATGGCTGCAGGATGACATAGATTGGGACCTGAATAGTGAAGGGTACATGACATTTAGGAAGGATAGGAAGGTGGGAAAAGGTGGAGGGGTAGCTCTGTTAATTAATGATGCTATTAGCACAATAGAGAGGGATGACCTAAGTTCAGGAAACCAGGATATAGAAGCGGTTTGGGTAGAGGCCAGAAATAATAAAGGCAAGAAGTCACTTGTGGGAGTGGTGTACAGGCCTCTTAACAGTAACCACATGGTAGGATGGAGTATAAAGGAAGAAATAATGGGAGCTTGTCAGAAGGGTACGGCAATAATCATGGGGGATTTTAATCTGCATATAGACTGGAAAAATCAGATGGGCAAAGGTAGCATAGATGAGGAGTTCATGGAATGTTTTCGGGACAGTTTCTTACAACAGCACGTTCTGGAGCCAACCAGAGAGCAGGCTATACTAGACCTGGTATTGTGCAATGAGATAGGATTAATTAACTACCTCATAGTGAAGGCGCCCCTAGGTAGCAGTGATCATAATATGATTGAATTTTACATTCAGTTTGAGAGAGAGAAGAGTGGGTCCAAGACTAGTATTTTAAACTTAAATAAGGGCAATTATAAGGGCATGAAAGCAGAGCTAGCTAAAGTGAACTGGCAAATTAGGTTAAGGGATAGGTCAATAGAGTTGCAGTGGCAGACATTTAAGGGGATATTTCAAAATACACAGAATATATACATTCCAACAAGAAAGAAAAAATCCGTGGTTAACTAAAAAAGTTAAAGATAGTATTAAACTTAAAGAAAAAGCATATAATTGCGCAAAGATGGGTGGCAGGTCAGAAGATTGGACAGAATATAAAAAACAGCAAAGAATGACTAAAAGATTAATGAGAGAAAAATTAGAGTATGAGAGAAAGCTAGCTAGAAATATAAAAACAGATAGTAAGAGTTTCTATAGATACTTAAAAAAGAAAAGATTTAATAAAGTGAGCGTTGGTCCTATAAAAAGTGAGTCTGGGGAATTAATCATGGAAAATAAGGAGATGGCAGTTGAATTGAACAGGTATTTTGCATCGGTCTTCACTATAGAGGATACAAGTAACATCCCAGAAATAGCTGTAAATCAGTAAATGGAAGGGAGAGAGGAATTCAAGAAAATTATAATCACCAGGGAAGTGGTACTGAGCAAATTGTTGGAGCTGCGGGCTGACAAGTTCCCGGGTCCTGATGGACTTCATCCTAGTGTCTTAAAAGAAGTGGCTAGTGAGATAGTTGATGCGTTGGTTTTAATTTTCCAAAATTCCCTAGATTCAGGGAAGGTTCCATTAGATTGGAAAATAGCGAATGTAACTCCTTTATTCAAAAAGGGAAGGAGACAGAAAGCAGGAAACTACAGGCCAGTTAGCTTAACATCTGTCATAGGGAAGATGTTAGAAGCTATTATTAAAGACGTTATAGCAGGGCATTTAGAAAAGTTCAAAGTAATCAGGTAGAGTCAACATGGTTTTGTGCAAGGGAAATCATGTTTAACCAATTTATTGTAGTTCTTTGAGGCAGTAACATGTGCTGTGGATAAAGGGGAACCAGTGGATGTACTGTACTTAAATTTCCAGAAAGCATTTGATAAGGTGCCACAACAAAGGTTATTGCGGAAAATAAAAGCTCATGGTGTAGGGGGTAACATATTGGCATGGATAGAAGATTGGCTAGCTAACAGGAAACAGAGAGTAGGCATAAATGGGCCATTTTCTGATTGGCAAGATGTAACAAGTGGTGTGCCACAGGGATCAGTACTGAGGCCTCAACTTTTTACAATTTATATAAATGACTTGGATGAAGGGACCGAAGGTATGGTTGCTAAATTTGCTGATGACACAAAGATAGGTAGGAAAGTAAATTGTGAAGAGGACATAAGGAGGCTACAAAGGGATATAGATAAGTTAAGTGAGTGGGCAAAGATCTGGCAAATGGAGTATAATGTGGGAAAATGTGAAGTAGTCCATTTTGGCAGGAAGAATAAAAAAGAAGCATATTATCTAAATGGTGAGAGATTGCAGAGCTCTGAGATCAGAGGGATCTGGGTGTCCTAGTGCATGAATCGCAAAAGGTTACTATGCAGGTGCAGCAAGTAATTAGGAAAGCTAATAGAATGTTATCGTTTATTGTGAGGGGAATTGAATACAAAAGTAGGGTGGTTATGCTTCAGTTATACAGGGCACTGGTGAGACCACATCTGGAGTACTGCGTACAGTATTGGTCTCCTTATTTAAAGAAGGATGTAAATGCGTTGGAAGCAGTTCAGAGAAGGTTTACTCGACTAATACCTGGAATGGGCGGGTTGTCTTATGAGGAAAGGTTGGACAGGCTAGGCTTGTCTCCGCTGGAGTTTAGAAGAATAAGAGATGACTTGATTGAAACATATAAGATCCTGAGGGGTCTGGACAGGGAGGGAGATGGCTTGTCAGAGGAAGGCAGCAGCAGCCAACTTCCTGGCACCTTGGGTAGTTCTGCTGCACAGGACGGGAGGGAAAAGAGTGGGAGAGCTATAGTGATAGGGGATTCTATTGTAAGGGGAATAGATAGGCGTTTCTGCGGCCGCAAACGAGACTCCAGGATGGTATGTTGCCTCCCTGGTGCAAGGGTCAAGGATGTCTCAGAGCGGCTACAGAGCATTTTGGAAGGGGAGGGTGAACAGCCAGTTGTCGTGGTGCATATAGGTACCAACGATATAGGTAAAAAATGGGATGAGGTCCTAAAAGCTGAATATAGGGAGTTAGGAGGTAAATTAAAAAATAGGACCTCAAAGGTAGTAATCTCAGGATTGCTACCAGTGCCACGTGCTAGTCAGAGTAGAAATAGAAGGATATTTCAGATGAATACGTGGCTGGAGGAATGGTGCAAGGGGGAGGGATTCAAATTCCTGGGACATTGGAACCGGTTCTGGGGGAGGTGGGACCAGTACAAACCGGACGGTTTGCACCTGGGCAGGACTGGGACCGAGGTCCAAGGGGGAGTGTTTGCTAGTGCTCTGGGGGAGGGTTTAAACTAAAATGGCAGGGGGTTGAGAACTTGTGCAGGGAGACAGAGGAAAGGAAAACAAGGATAGAAGCAAAAGACAGAAAGGAGAAAAGCAGAGTAATCAAGGGTTTAAATCAAACATGGCCACAGTAAATAATAATTCTAAAAGGTCTAAGAGTTTTAAAAAAACAAGCCTGAAGGCTTTGTGTCTTAATGCAAGGAGCATTCGTAATAAGGTGGATGAATTAGCTGCGCAAATAGATGTAAACGGATATGATATGATTGGGATTACGGAAACATGGCTCCAGGGTGACCAGGGCTGGGAACTCAACATCCAGGGGTATTCAATATTCAGGAAAGACAGGCTAAAAGGAAAAGGTGGTGGGGTAGCATTGCTGGTTAAAGAGGAGATTAACACAATAGTAAGGAAGGATATTAGCTCTGATGATGTGGAATCTGTATGGGTAGAGCTGAGAAATACCAAGGGGCAGAAAACATTAGTGGGAGCTGTATACAGACCCCCAAACAGTAATGCTGAGGTTGGGGATGGCATTAAACAGGAAACTAGAGATGTGTGCAATAAGGGCACAGCAGTTATCATGGGTGACTTTAATCTACATATAGATTGGGCTAACCAAATTAGTAACCATACTGTGGAGGAGGAATTCCTGGAGTGTATACGGGATGGTTTCCTGGACCAATATGTCGAGGAACCAACTAGAGATCAGGCCATCTTAGACTGGGTATTATGTAATGAGAAAGGAATAATTAGCAATCTTGTTGTGCGAGGCCCCTTGGGGCGGAGTGATCATAATATGCTAGAATTCTTCATTAAGATGGAGAGTGAAGTATTTGACTCAGAGACGAGGGTCCTGAATTTTTAAAAAAACTACGATGGTATGAGGCGCGAGTTGGGTAGGATTGATTGGGGAATGTTACTCAAAGGGTTGACGGTGGATAGGCAATGGCAAACATTTAAAGATCGCATGGATGAACTACAGAATTTGTTCATCCTTGTTTGGCATAAAAATAAAACAAAAAAGGTGAATCAACCGTGGCAAACAAGGGAAATTAGGGATAGCATAAGATCCAAGGAGAGGACATATAAATTGGCCAGAAAAAGCAGCAAACCTGAGGATTGGGAGCAGTTTAGGATTCAACAAAGGAGGACAAAGGGATTAATTAAGAGGGGGGAAATAGAGTATGAGAGTAAGCTTTCAGGGAACATAAAAACTGACTGTAAAAGCTTCTATAGATATGTGAAGAGAAAAAGATTGGTGAAGTCAAGTGTAGGTCCCTTGCAGCCAGAATCAGGGGAATTTATAATGGGGAACAAAGAAATGGAAGACCAATTAAATACATACTTTGGTTCTATCTTCACAAAGGAGAACATAGGTTCTAATGAGAGGGAGGAACTGAAAGAAATCAGTATTTGTAGGGAAATGGTGTTAGGGAAATTGACGGGATTGAAGGCTGATAAATCCCCAGGGCCTGATAATCTACATCCTAGGGTACTTAAGGAAGTGACCCTAGAAATAGTAGATGCATTGCTGGTCATCTTCCAAAATTCGATAGACTCTGGAACAGTTCCCATGGAATGGAGGGTAGCTAATGTTACCCCACTATTCAAAAAAGGTGGTAGAGAGAAAATGGGGAATTATAGACCGGTAAGCCTAACATTGGTAGTGGGGAAAATGCTAGAGTCCATTATAAAAGATGTAATAGCAGAGCACTTGGAAAACAGTGACAGGATTGGACAAAGTCAACATGGATTTACAAAAGGTAAATCGTGCTTGACTAATCTACTGGAATTTTTTGAGGATGTAACTGGTAAAATAGATAAGGGAGAAACAGTGGATGTGGTGTATTTGGACTTTCAGAAGGCTTTCGATAAGGTCCCGCATAAGACATTAGTGTGTAAAGTTAAGGCACATGGGATTGGGCGTAAGGTACTGACTTGGATAGAGAACTGGTTGGCAGACAGGAAGCAAAGAGTTGGAATAAACGGGTCTTTTTCCGAGTGGCGGGCAGTGACGAGTGGGGCACCGCAGGGATCGGTCCTAGGACCCCAGCTATTCACAATATATATTAATGTTCTAGACAAGGGAACTAGATGTAATATCTCAAAGTTTGCAGATGACACAAAGCTGGGTGGGCATGTGTGCTGTGAGGAGGATGCCGAGAAACTCTAGTATGATTTGGACAGGTTGTGTGATTGGGCAGATGCATGGCAGGTGCAGTATAATGTGGATAAATGAGAGGTTATCCACTTTGGTGGCAAAAACAGGAAGGCAGATTATTATCTGAACGGCAATAGATTGGGAGAAGGAGAAGTGCCACGAGACCTGGGTGTCCTTGTGCACCAGTTGCTGAAGGTAAGCATGCACGTGCAGCAGGCGGTTAAGAAGGCAAATGGTATGTTGGCCTTCATAGCGAGAGGGTTCGAGTACAGGAGCATGGATGTCTTGCTGCAGTTGTACAGGGCCTTGGTGAGACCACATCTTGAGTATTGTGTGCAGTTTTGGTCGCCTTATCTGAGGAAGGACGTTCTTGCCATGGAGGGAGTGCAGCGAAGATTCATCAGACTGATACCTGGGATGGCAGGAATGTCGTATGAGGAGAGATTGGGTCGATTGGGCTTATACTCGCTGGAGTTTAGAAGAATGAGAGGGGATCTCATTGAAACTTATAAAATTCTAACAGGACTAGACAGACTTGATGCAGGAAGGATGTTCCCGATGGCCGGGGTGTCCAAAACCAGGGGTCACAGTCTAAGGATAAGGGGTAAGCCATTTAGGACAGAGATGAGGAGGAATTTCTTCACCCAGAGAGTGGTGAACCTGTGGAATTCTCTACCACAGAAGGCAATTGAGGCCAATTCATTAAATATATTCAAGAAGGAGTTAGATATACTTCTTGAGGCTAAAGGGATCAAGGGATATGGGGAGAAGGCAGGGACAGGGTACTGAATTTGGATGATCAGCCATGATCTTATTGAATGGCGGAGCAGGCTTGAGGGGCCGAATGGCCTACTCCTGCTCCTATCTTCTATGTTTCTATGACAGGGTGGATGTGGAGAGGATGTTTCCTCTTGTGGGAGAATCTCGAACTAGGCGTCACTGTTTTAAAATAAGGGGTCGCCCATTTAAGACAGAGGTGAGGAGAATTTTTTTCTCACAGCGAGTTGTGAGTCTTTGGAACACTCTTCCTCAGATGGCGGTGGAAGCTGAGTCTTTGAATATTTTTAAGGCAGAGGTAGATAGATTCTTGGTAAGCAAGGGGGTGAAAAATTATCGGGGTAGGCGGAAATGTGGAGCAATCGGATCAGCCATGATCTTATTGAATGGTGGAGCAGGCTCGAAGGGCCGAGTCGCCTACTCCTGCTCCTAATTTGTATGTTCATATGTATGTTCGTATGTACTCCCACATTGCTTTTAGGGAGGGAGTTCCAGGATTTTCACCCAGCGACGATGAAGGAACAGCGATATATTTCCAAGTCAGAATGGTGTGTAACTTGGAGGGGAACTTGCAAGTGAAGGTGTTCCCATACGCTTGCTGCCCTTATCCTTCTAAGTGGTAGAAGTCACGGGTTTGGGAGGTGCTGCCGAAGAAGCCTTAGCGAGGTGCTGCAGTACATCTTGTAGATGGTACACATTGCAGCCACGGTGCACCAGTGTGAGGGCGTGAATGTTTAAGGTGGTGGATGAGGTGCCAACCAAGCGGGATGCTTTGTCCGGGATGGTGTTGAGTTTCTTGAGTGTTGTTGGAGCTGCACTCATCCAGGCAAGTGGAGAGTATTCCATCACACTCCTGACTTGTGCCTTGTAGATGGTGGTAAAACTTTGGGGAGTAAGGAGGTGAGACACTCACTGCAGAATACCCAGCCTCTGACCTGCTCTTGTTGCCACAGTATTTATGTGGCTGGTCCAGTTAAGTTTCTGGTCAATGGTTACCGCCAGGATGTTGATGGTGGGGATTTGGTGATGGTAATGCCATTGAATGTTAAAGGTCACTGGTTAGACTCTCGCTTGTTGGAGATAGTCATTGCCTGGCACTTAGGTGGCAAGTGACATTCGGACCACACATCAGCCCAAGCCTGAATGTTGTCCAGGCCTTCCTGCATGCAGGCATGGACTGCTTCATTTTCTGAGGAGTTGCGAATGGAACTGAACACTGCAATCATCAGCAAACATCCCACTTCTGACCTTATGCTGGAGAGAAGGTCATTGATGAAGCAGCTGAAGATTGTTGGGCCTAGGACACTGCCCTGAGGAATTCCTGCACCGATGTCCTGGGGCTGAGATGATTGACCTCCAACAACCACAATCATCTTCCTTTGTGCTAGGTATGACTCCAGCCAGTGGAGAGTTTTCCCCGATTCCCATTGATGTCAATTTTACTTGGGCTCGTTGATGCCACACTCTGTCAAATGCTGCCTTGATGTCAAGGGCAGTCACTCTCATCTCACCTCTGGAATTCAGTTCTTTTGTCCATGTTTCGACCAAAGCTGTAATGAGGTCTGGAGCTGAGTGTTCCTGGTGGAACCCAAACTGAGCATCATTCACGACTAGATGTGGCAGGACTGCAGAGCTTTTGATCTGATCTGTCGATTGTGGGATCACTTAGCCCTGTCTTTAGCATACTGCTTCCGCTGTTTAGCATGCATGTAGTCCTGTGTTGCAGCTTCCCCAGGTTGGCACCTCATTTTTAGATACGCCTGGTGCTGCTCCTGGCATGCTCTTCTGCACTCCTCATTGAACCAGGGTTGGTCCCCTGGCTTGATGGTAATTGTAGAGTGAGGGATATGCCAGGCCATGAGGTTACAGATTGTGGTGGAATACAATTCTGCTGCTGCTGATGGCCCATAGAGCCTGATGGATGCCCAGTTTTGAGCTGCTAGATCTGTTCTGAATCTATCCCATTTAGCACGGTGGTAGTGCCACACAGCACGATGGATGGTGTTCTCAGTATGAAGACGGGACTTCGTCTCCACAAGAATTGTGCGGTGTTCACTGCTGCCAATGCTGTCATGGACAGATGCATCTGCGACAGGTAGATTGGTGAGGACGAAGTCACGTATGTTTTTCCCCTCGTGTTGGCTCTCTCACCACCTGCCACCAGTCTGGCAGCAATGTCCTTCAGGACTCGGCCAGCTCAGTCAGTAGTGGTGCTACCGAGCCACTCTTGGTGATGGACACTGAAGTCCCCCACCCAGAGTACATTCTGTGCCCTTGCTACCCTTGGTGCTTCTTCTAAGTGGTGTTCAACATGGAGGACTACTGATTCATCATCTGAGGGAGGGCAGTAGGTGGTAATCAGCAGGAGGTTTCCTTGCCCATGCTTGACCTGAAGCCATGAGACTTCATTGGGTCTGGAGTTAATGTTGAGGACTCCCAGGGCCACTCCCTCCTGACTGTATACCACTGTGCCGCCACCTCTGGTGGGTCTGACCCGCCGGTAGGACAGGACATACCCAGGGATGGTGATGGAGGAGTCTGGGACATTGGCTGAAAGGTATGATTCTGTAAGTATGACTATGTCAGGCTGTTGCTTGACTAGCCTGTGGGACAGCTCTCCCAGCTTTGGCACAAGTCCCCAGATGTTTGTGAGGAGGACTTTGCAGGGTCGACTGGGCTGGGTGTGCCGTTTTCATGTCCGAAGCCGGTGCCTAGATCGATGCCACGTGGTCCATCCAGTTTTATTCTTCTTATTGCTTTTCATAGTGGTTTGTTACAACTGAGTGGCTTTCTAGGGCATTTCAGAGGGCAGTTAAGAGTCAACCACATTGTTGTAGGTCTAGAGTCACATATAGGCCAGACCAGCAATGGACGGCAGATTTTCTTCCCTAAAGGACATTAGTGAACCAGATGTGTTTTTATGACAATCTGATAGTTTCATGGTTACCATTACTGATACTGGCTTTTTTTATTCCAGATTTTTTTTTTTTTAAAATTAATTCATTGATGGGATGTGGGTGTCGCTGGCTGGCTAGGCCTGCATTTAGTGCCCATCCCTAATTGCCCTTGAGAAGATGGTGGTGAGCCACCTTCTTGAACCGCTGCAGTCCATATGGTGTAGGTACACCCACAATGCTGTTAGGAAGGGAGTTCCAGGATTTTGGCCCAGCGACAGTGAAGGAACGGCGATACAGGTCCAAGTCAGGATGGTGTGTGGCTTGGAGGGGAACTTGTAGGTGGTGATGTTCCCATGCGTCTGCTGCCCTTGTCCTTCTAAGTGGTAGAGGTCGTGGGTTTGGAAGGTGCTGTTGAAGGAGCTTTGGCGAGTTGCTGCAGTGCATCTTGTAGATGGTACACACTGCAGCCACAGTGCGCCGGTGGTGGAGGGAGTGAATGTTGAAGGTGGATGGAGTGCCAATCAAGCGGGCTGCTTTATCCTGAATTTAAATTCCCCAGCTGCCATGGTTGGATTTGAACTCACGGCTCCAGATCACAGATGGGTGCATGGGACTTGGTGCGAGTTAGGATACGGGCGGCAGAGTTTTGGATGAACTCAGGTTTATGTAGGGTAAATCGTGGCAGGCTAGCCTGGAGAGCATTGGAATAGTCAAGTCTAGAGGTAACAAAGGCATGGATGAGGGTTTCAATTTCAGATGAGCTGAGGGAGGGGCGGCGTCAGGTGATGTTACGGAGATGGATGTAGGTGGGCTTGGTGATGGAGCAAATATGTGGTCGGAAGCTTATATCTGGGTCAAATATGACACCAAGGTTGCGGACAGTCTGGTTCAGCTTCAGACAGTTGCCAGAGAGAGGGATGGCATCAGTGGCTAGCAATATAAAACCCACAATCTCAGGTTTGATCCCTGCTCTGTTCCAAGTTAGTGGGGTGACATAACCGTTGGCATCGGCATTTTTGCGCTAACAAAGGATAAATAAACTCGGGCTGCTGCTCTTGACTGCAATGCAGCGACTCTTAAAGTGTGCACGATTGTGAGGTGAGGACATGACCAGACTTGGCTGTGACATCCTGCACTGTTAAACAGCCTGCCAACAATCTCTGTTTAAGCTCCCACATGAAGACAGCCACTCGGGCAAGGTACCAGAGGGCTACTGCTGCCCTTGGAGATGTATAGGAATGAGGATCACCAATTTCGAAGAGAGGAGGGGAGGAAAAATTGTGAGTTATTTTTGCAGCCCCACCCTCGTTCCTCATTTTCTTGCTCTGACATGTACCACTCCAACACTAAGAAACCCTGATCACAGTCTGTAACCAGACATTAGAAGATGCACAAAAAACATCTTTGTGTTATTTGTCTTCAATTTTTTACATTCTTTCCTGTGGGGGAAAAAGCCCAACCTCTGCTCGGCATTTCTCATTCATTGGCTATAAACGCTTTGAGACATCCTGAGGTCGTGGAAGGGGTTATTTAAATGCAAGTTCTTTCTTTCTTTCTTTCTCTCTACACAGCCTGCCAGCATGAGAAACTCACCATCTCAAACTGGCAGAAAATGATAGTTATGAAAGAACTTCTGACGACCATGGTTCATTGCAATGACACTATACCACAAGAGCACCTCAAGCTGTGACTGATATTTAACAGTTTTTTCAAAAGGGACAATTAATTGCATTCAGGAATTTTCAGGAGCACAGTAATGAGCACGTGTGTCATAAGAATGCTCTCAGCTCTGTATCAAAATCTCTCTGTACCCTGATAGAACAGACATGTGGTCGTAGCAATATTGTTAAATATTGACTAATATCAGTAGAGAGCATTTCCCCCCACAGTAAGTGAACCCTTCCAGCATTGCTGCAGTTATCATTTGTATGTTGACTGTTATGATACAACGGTGACACTACCGCGAATCACAAACTGCATGTGGGATAAATACGGTGTACTATATTGGAGCCAAAATTCAACACTGCATTCCCCACGATATCAAATGTTTAATGATTTGCTTCTCGACTTTCTGGCTATTAGGTAACATACAGATAAGCTTAGTAAACTCATTTTTCCAGATGCAGGTACTGGTTCAGACTTTAGATTGGAATCCTGCCCTTTGAGCGAGCTGATAAATGCAGTTGCACGTGTCAAGTGATTATATTTCATGAGCTGCTTTTGTCATTCGAATGGGCAGACTGGAGCTGCAGAACCAATTTTTGATCCAAATCCAAATTAAATTTTTTATTGGTTCAGAGGTTCAAAGAATTGCTGAATTAGCGCTAAGCAGGAAAGCTTTGAGGCAGGCTTATTGCAGTCTCCCTGACACATGGAGCAATTCAAACAAGTAGTGACAGGAGCATTGTGACTGAGGGTGAGAATAATCAATCATGTGCAGCATTGAGATATCCATCAGATGCTTTGCTTCGGCACTGCAGTGAGAGTACAAGCCGTTCAGAAGGAAATCTTTCGGAGCCAAACACAAATGCAATTGGCTTCACAATTAGCCGAGGGCCTGAATCCAATAGTGGCTTTGTTCCACTGGTAGCAGTTTGCAAACCAGAATATTTCTCTGAGATAGCAATTCGAGGCAAAAACCAGAAAGCTGTGGAGGAAAACAAATTGTATTGATAAATATTAGTGAAACTGTGCAATAGCTATAATCATTAGAATCATTCCCTATTATAATCAGAAAACTGGACTACCTACAGTGCCAAATTTTGTCAAATTTTGTTTGATGACACTCCTGTCTGATTTTCATCACACCACCATTGGTGGCCGTGCCTTCAGCTGCCAAAGTCCGCTTCTCTACCTCTCTTTCCTTCTTTAAGAGGTTCCTTCAAACCTCCCTCTTTGACCAAGCTTTTGTTCACCTGTCCTAATATCTCCTTATGTGGCTCAGTGTCAAATTATGTTTGATAACACTCCTGTGAAGTGCCTTGGGATGGTTTGCTATGTTAGAGGTGCTATATAAATGCAACTTGTTGTTGCATATTAAATTAGATTCTCTACATCTGACCCACAGGTGAAATTCTCCTGCTTATAAATGGACTGATTTAGATGAGAGTATAACTTTTGAAGGTTCTCAAGCACGCCACATAAAAAAGACTTTTCCTATTATCATACACATGAACTCATGAAATATTTAGGTTTATTTTTAAACTAGCCATGCAGAAACATATGAGCAATATGACAGAAAATTTGCATAGACAGACTGTAAAAGGAAATAAAGCTTGGCTATTGGGTGGAGGAGAGGAGAGTTAGTAAGTCCTATTTGGAAACTATTTGGACATTTTGTTATTAATGGAATGTAGGACAGTGAATTGATTTTGTTTCATAACGGTACAGACTTGTAAATCTACTTACATACTCATATGAAAATAAAGATCTCGTGAGGGAGTGTCGAGCTTATAACACAACTGGCTGAGGTTTCAGCATTGTATCTAATTTGTTATATTGCAGAGACATTAAGATGTGATTGCCACTAGAGGGCATCATGCAATTAGGGTGAGAGAAAGAGCCAAGAGCTAAACCCAGAAAAGAGTCCCCTGAGTCAGCTGCTACTGAAACTAAGTACTCCTACTCAGCCGGACCCTGACCAGTCCCAGACCAACACTGCCGTCCAAACACCAATCCGAGTGAACCAAATCATTAAACAATGCAAAGAAACCTACCTGGAACATTGGAACAAAATAACCAAAAGCCAAAGCAGATTAGAATGTTACCGGGCCCTAAAAAGAGAATATAAACTGGCAGACTATCTCTCGACCATCAGAGACACAAAACAGAGACAGACCCTCACCAGGTACAGACTAAGCGACCACCAACTGGCAATTGAAAAAGGAAGATACAAGAAATCCTGGCAGCCTAGAGAGAATAGAATATGTGATCAATGTCTGGCCGGCGAGGTTGAGACAGAGATGCATTTCCTCCTAAAATGCAAAAAATTCAACACAACAAGAAACATATTATTTGACAAGCTCAGCCAAACAACCCCAGATTTCAAAGAATTGGATGACCTGTCAAAATTAAGATTAGTCCTGGGAGAAGGAGACAGACCATACCTTGGTGCCAAATATGTAACAACATGTCACAACCTGAGGACTGTTTAAAATTAATACTGAATGTACCCAACGATGTACGACTGTTTAAATTAATATTGTTTAAAGTAATATTGTATGTACCCAACGAAGGTCAAAATTGTTTGACACCTACAAAATGTTGGAAAACTGTACTTTTTGTTATGTAAGCTTTGGCAATATGGTTCCCTGTAAACTTTCATGCCAATAAAGCATTTGAATTGAATTGAGAAGTGGAGGCAGCCACGATTAGAGAATAAAGCACCCCTTTTCTGCCATTTCCCTTCAATTATCCCATTCCCTTTAAATGGGAATTACATGGACATTTCCTCTTCCAACCACTGGCATCCTCCAGAGTCTGCGCTTGGTGCTGCTAATAATTACACAAATTAGTTTTACACTGAAGAATGAATTGAGTGCAGTTTACACTTGACTTTTCAGGCCAGATTAGACCTTTAGTCAAAAATCAGCCCCAGTGCATCTTTAATATCTTTAACAACATCCCAACAGCTTGTTGTATTGCCAGGATCACCTTTCTGCTGTAATGTCATCATTGAACATATTCCCTGATTTCAAATGCATGTTAAACAGTGTATGATCAACATACCAGTTAAGTATTTTTACAGTAAATGAGGCTAATACCTATAGACTTTATTCCATTGTGGTACAGCTGAAATAAGTATTTCTCACAAGCATGTTTGCTTCTGAAGAGCTTACTGTGACTAAAGAGGTCGAGGGAACAGTCTGCAACTGAGAAATATGAGAAAATTAGCTACTGCTTATGTAAAATGTTGCTTTTAACCAGCAACTATGTGCTGAAGTCAGTAAAGAACTAATTAAAACCTGAAGTGATCCCTTGTACTCTTTGCTGCGATTGTGTCTGGTATTAATTGAAAGCAGAACCAAATCTCCTTATGCACCTTTGATAGGATTATCATAAACAGAAGCCTTGCTGTATTCCTTTCTTTGTAGGCACCATTACAATGCATTGCTTCGCCAGCATCAAGTTATGAATGGAACATCTCTTGAAAGCACAAAAACACTGAAACATGAGCATCAGGTAGATTCATCCAAAGCTCAGCCAGGTGTGTACATTCAGGAATTTTTGATTTTCAGAGACTTGCTTATTTTTTTCAATGTTTTTGGATTCCACATGCTTTTTTTTTCCTCACAGATTTTCTCCTCCCACCCACTCCTCTGCCTGCAAGTGTTGATCCTTCTTGAGTTATGGATCTGCAGACACAAGTCTCCCTCAGATACTTCACCTGAGTGGCCATTATTCATATATGAGCCTTGATGGTGAGTGTCGATGGGCTATTCCACTGTGGGGGCATCACAACCAGGACCGATGTTCCCCACTGAACATCCATGTGGGTACTTCCAGCAGGGTTTATTGGACAAGGATGAGGAGTGAGAACTGTGGCCAGCTTTTCTACCCTCTAAAAGTTTAATAATAACACAAACAATGTGTGATGCCAATTATCGTTCCCCTACTACCACCCCAGCTAATATCAGCTGACTGAGCAAAGGTCCGGGATCAAACCGGGGATCTTCCCTAGGGCTCAGATACTCACTGAGTAAACTCGCGGATCCATTGGAGAAACTCTTATTTTTCAAAAACAAGCCCTTTACTTTGTGCCAGCTGTGGCTCAGTTGATTGAGTCAGAAGGTTGTGGGTTCAAATCCCACTCCAGGGACTTGAGCACAAAAATCTAGGCTGACACTCCAGTGCAGTACTGAGCAAATGCTGCACTGTCGGATGTGCCGTCTTTCGGATGAGACGTTAAACCAATGCCCCGTCTGCTCTCTCAGGTGGACGTAAAAGATCCTATGACACTATTTTGAAGAAGAGCAGGGGAGTTCTTCCCGGTGCCCTGACCAATATTTATCCCTCAATCAACATCACTAAAACATATTGGCCTAGAAATTGGGTTGGGGCGCAAAAGTCGCCTGAGCGCAGGATTTAGCGCAGCGATCGGAGTAATACCGATCGCCAGAAATTCAGTTTCAGTGCCGCTCGAGGGACACGGGGCGAGGCTCGAGGCGCTCCGCGTCCCTTTTAGGGCGCTTAAACTGATTATCGCAGCGCAACGTGCCGCAGCGCCACACACTGCGGCACGGCATGCTGCGGTACTGCAGGCCTTCCTCCCACTGTTAAGGGGGAGGTGCCTGCAACAGCGCGATCCCCGCTCGCGAGTGCCGGCAAATGAGCCCGGCACCAAGGAGAAGTGCCGGGCTCTCGGGAAACAGCCGGCAATGCCGCAGGGGGGGGCGTTAGGAGGCTGGGGACAGAGGTGCTGGCAGGCGGCCGCCGAAAAAGCGGCCGCCCCGCACCTCCACCTTAACTTGCACCGCTGCTGGCACAGTAAGGCCCCGTGAACCAGGCGCGGGTAGCGAACGGCGCAACTGCGGTGTTCGCTACCAAATATCGCGAATGGGGCACGAATGGGGCGCTGCGCACACCGATGACGTCATCAGTGGCGGCGCAGCGCAAATGCCTAACGCCACCATTAGCGCCCCTACTGAATATCGTGGGAGATGCAGCCAGTGGCGCTACAGCCACTGACTGCCTCTTTAGGCGCTAACGGGTGGCGCTACTCACCCAATTTCTCCCCCATTATCTGGTCATTATCACAGTGCTGTTTGTGGGAGCTTGCTATGCGGAAATTGGCTGTCATGTTTCCTACATTACAACAGTGATTACACTTCAAAAAAGTACTTCCTTTCTGTAAAGCACTTTGGGATGTCTGGTGGTCATGAAAGGTGCTCTATCAAGTCTTTTTTTCTTTTTAAAGGAAGCAAAACCTGTTTGATTGTGGCTGACCTCCCAATTAGCATTAGCATTTTTCAGAGCCTAGGCCACCTAAACCATAAAAAACTGTGCCCTTTGCTCTCTCTCTTAGGTGCTAGTGGCTCACTAACTTAAACAATTAAAAATAATTGAAACATTTACGAGATTAAAATGAATAAAAACACTAATAAATTCCGAGTGCCAGAAAGTACCACAGCATCTCTGGGGAAACATTTTGAAATAACACTGTTGACAAATTCTCAACACAATTGTACTATACATAAGCCTTTTCAAAGTGAACAGTGATATTCTAGCTTCTGAGTAAACATTAGTCAGATTTTGCTGGAGCATGCCTTGTCAGTTAGAACTTTCCCCTCACCCTTCAACTCGAAAAAGTTTTGTTGCCCAAGTTGTTGGAAGTGCAAGCTGATAACGACATCGGAGCATCTGGGACCTTGGTGAACGACGGCACCAACAGTCTTATCTCCTTAACCATTGAGATTTAAGGATTGAATTGAGAAAGAAACAGAAGAACGACAGAGAAGGAAATAGTGTGAATTAGAGTCAGGCACAGAGAGAGAAATAAAGAAAGGGAAAGAAAGACTGGGATAAGAGAGATAAAAGAGAGACAGGAAGGAAAAGTAATTAACATTTCTAATTTTATAAATCTCTAAGAGCAATGTATACATTTACTACATGTAGGAATGAGACTCCACAGTTTAAATTGTTCCCTTTCTAGGCCGGAGAGGTTGAGTGTCATTGCAGGAGCATAAATCTCCTCATTAAAAAGGTACTTACATTGTTAAGTAACAGCCCTAACTGGCAATGAATGCACAAATGCAGCAATTTCATGAAACTCACAAGGAGGCCGTGGGCGAGCTGCTGTTTTCGGGAAGTTAACGGCGGAGCGGTGCAAATCGTCCAGCAATTTGTGGCAGTTCCCAATTCATGGGTACTCTTCCTCGCCACAAGTTGCTAGACTATTTCCACATCAATAACGGTGAGCGCCATTAAACTCACCGTTATTTTGGCTGCAAAATCTGGGCCATTAGATCAAGTCTGCCCCCTCAGATGGACTTAAAAGATCCCATCACACTATTCGAAGAAGAGCAGGATGTCTTCCAGTGTCATGGCCAATATTTATTTATCCCTCAAAGAATATCACTAAAACAGATTATCTGGTCATTTATTTTATTGCTGTTTGTGGGACTTTTCTATGACAAAGTTGATTGCTGCGCTTCCCTATGTTACAACAGCGACTGCACTTCAGAAGTACTTCACCGACCGTGAAGCACTTTTGGACATCCTGAGGTCATGAAAGGCACTATATAAATGCAAGTTCTTTCTTTCTTTCTTACTGCAAATGACCTCCATGAAAAATCCGGCAAATTATTTCTAGTTCTTTAGTAAATTTGCAAACAAAAAATTAATTTAGAGACTTTCAATTTTTACACCCTCTGGAATGCAATGTTTTGTGTCTCATTCCCTTACTGTAGACAAGTAAGTATGCCAGTGTAACTTTTAATAGAACAGTAATGGGAGCTCTGAAAAAGAAACATTGGCAAGTTTTTCTCTTTTTGGGAGGTGAAATCTTACACTTATCAAGCAGAAGGATGTCAGAATGGAGCATTTTTCTATATTTAATACCCTGTCTCATCATCGAGCGTTCCTAAGTCAAGCATAGCATGGACGGATATAATCTACAGCTCCCTTTACTGTTCGCCAACAGAGTACTCCACTACTGTAACTAGTCTCAGAAGAGCAGACTGTACAGCACTAGTGAGAATTCTATTTTCCAGACCATGCATTCCTTTGATCTGTGAGTGACATTGTTCATTAAGGTTCAGAAGCACCAGAATTTGTCTTTCCCTTGGTTTCATAGGTACTAAAAATTCAGATGAATTGAGTGAATTCCTGCAGCAGGCCCCACTCCTAGCAGCACTGAGAACAAAGACAAGCTTCAGCAAACAACCACGCTGTGCTCTCTACCAACTCATTTTTAATTATTTAAACTATGTCCTAGTTTTACTGCCTGTTCAATTTACCAAGCCTATTTTTAAATTTCCAACTACATGTTTGGGCCTTCCCGCCTACATGCAGTCTAGTTAATAATGTAAGATATATTGTAGTGGTCCTAAAATCAGTTAAAGCATTAAAGTTCCTAAAAGCTGAAATTAATTCTGTTTCTATCTCCCTTTCCCCCGTTTCATGATCAGCCCGGCAGCTAAAAATATGACTTATTTCCCAAGTGTCTTGGATTATTTTGCCTGCTTAAATAACTAGCAGCCCCAAACCTGTCTTCAAACCCAAGTCCAAAGACATATGTAGCCCATTTACAGAGCAGCTATTGACTGAGAAATAAAAAGTTTTCAATAAATAATGATGAATAATAAATAATTCAATACTGACTAATCTCTCTACTGTTCTAGTGTCCTCGAAGTCTAAATTTATCCTGCAGAGGAGCTTTACACAAACTGGGCACTCACCAATTAGTCACCTGACGGGCATTAGACTTCAGCTGATGGTCCTGACAGGAGCTCAGTCTATTTGCTATTGACCAACACAGACTCCCACTCAGGGAAATGTTTAACTCTTCCCCTGCAAAGGTGATCAAAACCTTTCAGGAATTTATCGAATGATTAGTATGTGACAAGATTAATGTTTTAGTACAGAACTACAACTGAAGATAGAATTTGTTTTTGGTTTGTGAATGGTATATATAACAATTACCTAAAAATCATTGACCAAAAAAAAGCAAAGCTGTGCCTAGGGCTCAGTGATCAAGCTGGAAGAGAAATGCAAAGTCAGATATGAGCCACTAGGCTAATGAGACCCACTGCCATCACCAAAGCAGGTTGACAAATCCTAAGCAGAAGGTAAAATCTAGTCCATTATCAGAGACATGCAGATATGTAACTGGATTTGTGATGATGGAACATCAAGACTATCAACAACAACAACTTGCATTTATACAGCACTTTTAAAGTAGTAAAGTGTCCCAAGGTGCTTCCCATGAGCGTAATCAGACATAAATTGACACTGAGCCAAAGCAGGAGACATGAGGACAGGTGGCCAAAAGCTTGATCAAAGAGGTAGGTTTTAAGCAGTGTCTTAAAGGATGAGAGAGGCAGAGAATCTTAGATGGGAATTACGGAGCTTAGGGCCTAGACAGCTGAAGGCACGGCTGCCAGTGGTGAGGCGAAGGAAGTGGGGGGTGCACAGAGTTGGAGGAATGCAGAGTTCTCGGAGGGTTGGAGGACTGGAGAAGGTCACAGAGATGGGAGGGGTGAGGCCATGAAGGGATTTGAACACAATGAAATCACTGGTCAATGGAAAAGAATATCGGGCGGAGTGCAAAACAGACTGTTGATGCACTATCGCCCGTTTTGCATAACCATTGAAGACAAATTTATTCCCAGTGACTGGATTCCTCCTTGTACTGCTAACTTGTAACAATCACTATTTGACTGTTCCTACACTGCAAGGAGATTTCGCTGTGTTTTTACATAAGTACAAAGGTGTAATTATGTTCCAGAATTTGCTGGGAAAATAACAGTGAGTTTAATGCGCTTGCCATTGTCAGTGCCTAAAAAAACCAGCAATTTGTGGCAAGGAAGAGAGATGCTGTGAGTTGCGAATCACCACAAATTGCTGGATGATTTGCACTGCTCCACCGTTAGCCTCTCAAAAACGAGAGCTCGCCCTCAACCTCCCCATGAGTTTCAAGAAATTGCTGAATTAGTGTGGTAAATGCAAATTAAACTCGCCACAGAAAGTTACGACCATTATTTAACAATGTAAGGACCCTTCTAATGACAAAATTTATGTTCCTGCAATGCCACTCAGTCCCAAAGACCCAGAGAGGGAACAGTTGAGATGGTGGAGTCTCACTCCTGCAGTTTGTAAATTGTTCCTAGCGTTTTTAATTTTTTTTTCTATCTGTCTCTCTTTTCTCTTTCTCTTCTACCAATCTTTCTTCAGTTCTCTTTATTTCTCTTTCTGTTTCTAATTTGGCTCTAATTCACCCTATTTCTTTCTCCATTGTTCCTCTGTTTATGATTGGTTAAGACGATGGACTTTTGGTCCCGTTGTCCACCAAGGTTCCAGATGCACCGATACCCTCGCCCATTATCAACTTGCAATTTGTGGCACAACATTTTTTTGAGCTGAAGGGTGAGGAAAAAGATCCAATTCACAAGTCCTGCTCCTCTCCAGCATATTCTGGGCCTATATGTTCATAGTAGTGGTAGAAGCAGCAAACGGTGATCGCAGTGAAGCACGTGTATGTGTAATGGTGATTCGATTGTGCTGAGGATAGCTTCAGAGACCTGGAAAGGCAAAGGAGAGAAAATGTAAATGGGACCAATTGAAGTGGGTCTGACATTTAACCAGCTTTTCCTTCCTCCCTGCTATTGTATCCTAATAAACATATAACTAGTCTGTCGAGAAATGTGCTTGGATGGAGATATCTGTAAAGCTGAGGTAAAACTAACCAATTGGCACAGCCTTGCACATAATGCACTTAATTATTATTCACTGTTTCAATCCCAACAGAAATGCTTAACACAAACATAATGGCCCAGATTTTGTGGTCAGTGGTGAACGAACGGCACCTGCCAATCATTATACTTACACTTGCCCACAGAACTTCTGTGGGCTTTTTCACTGCGATTTGCGGTTATCAGACAGTCAAAGCAGCGTGGCGCCCTCTATAGGGGATCTTTGACCTGTAGCAACAGGGAAAGCAACAGCGTGTCTCGTCAACCAACCAGATTAAAGAATCTTTACTGAGGCATGCAGTTTAAACCAGGAAGTGTATGTTAGAATATTTAATTTAATGTAAACTCGTGTACAGAAAGCAAAATAAAGAGAAGGAAAAAAAGATGGGATTAAGAGGGGGGCATAAAAAAGGTAAAAAAGTAAAATTAAACCTCCAACATTAATTAAAATCTGAAGGAATGAGACTCCACACTTGTAAAAGTAAATTTTCAGTGCTAGAGAGATTGTTTGGTAGTAATTACGACATACCATGCCATTAAAAATACACTTACACTTGAATGGACAATCCCTACATTTTTCTGGTGTGTTTATTGGGTATCTAGTGGGTAAGTACCGCAACTTCACACCCTTCATGTATTTGAATGCCGAATCCCTCGGCGAGGTACCGGTATAGCGAAGCTTGTGGAGGAGCAGGCCAAATCGGACAGCAACCTCCAGATTTCAGCGTTTAACTGCACATGTGCGGACACTGGAAGCTGCGGTTCGATTTACTCCTTAATAATGGTGAACACTGATGGTCTCACCACTATTCCTACCGCAAAATCCGGGGGCCCATGGTGCGATTTGACTTGTAAATGAAAAGTGCTGATGTTGCTGTGTTGAATTTTGCAGTACTTTGGGTATATTTATTACGCTGAACATTCGAAGCCAGACAATTGAATCATTTCATGCTAGGATTATGATTTCATACACAAGTGTTAGGTTTAGATCAAGAATCCTAAAAGTGAATGAAATGCAACTTGCTAGATTGGCACATTGTGCTTCGATTGGATATTGTGTATCTATGCAATTCACATGTTTTCAATTTCTGTGTCTCAAAGTCATTTCAGTTTGCATTTCATTCATGACTGTTACAATTTTCCCCATTTTGTTCGTATGTTCTTCCTATGAATGCCTCATAGCAGGACTGAGGTAGTCTGGCTACCATTTCTGATTGCCCAGCAAGAAGCATGTCTCTTTACGTAAACTTGAGGTCATCTAAAACTCTGCTGCCTGTGTCCTAACTTGCACCAAATCCCATTCGCCCATCTCCCCTGTGCTCGCTAACCTACATTGGCTCTTGGTTAAGCAACGCCTTGATTTTAAAATTTTCATCCTTGTTTTCAAATTCCTTCATGGCCCCGTCCCTTCCTATTTCTGTAACCTCCTCCAGCCCTACAACCCTCTGAGATATCTGCGCTCCTCCAAGTCTAGCCTCTTGAGCATCCCTGATATTAATTGCTCCACCTTTGTTAGCCGTGTCTTCAGCTGCCAAGATCCCATGCTCTGACATTCCCTCCCTAAACCTCCCCACCTCACTAACTCTCTTTCCTCCTTTAAGACTCTCCTTAAAATCTACCTCTTTGAACAAACTTTTGATCATCTGCCCTACTATCACCTTATGTGGCTCGGTGTCAAATTTTGTTTGATAACACTTCTGTGAAGCAATTTGGGACGTTACACTACGTTAAAGACGCTATATAAATACAAGTTGCTTTTGTTGTGGTTGTCTCTACAGCATAATGACTCAATTTATCTGTGTCTCTCTTTTGTTCTCCCTCTCTCTGGTCACTGGGTACATTCGGTTCTTTAAATATGTATCAAGACCCTTTATGTTGAAAAAATATCAAAAAGTCCTATTTTTGCCTTGTCTTTAGAACTTGACTATCTTAAGTTCAGTTGCTGTAAAATATTTCTCGTGTTGCTCACTATAATATACATAATTAGGTCATAGCCACTTTCTACTGTTGGTGTCGCAGTTCTCATAGTGGTTATGCTGTTGGTAGGCTTTCATACTTTTACTGTTAATTTTAGCTGTTTTTCTGTGTGAATTTTGGCCCATTTTTGGTTGTGCTATTTTCGGGTGAGGGTGGAGGTTCAGTACTTTCTCCCAAATATTTTTAGCTGTTCACTTTTTACTAGACTGGCTGTTTTTAGTTCAAACAGACGTGGATTGGTAGCCATTAACGCTGCTGCAAATAATGACACTGTGTAGTAATTTATTTTCCATTGCTTAATAAGAAGCTCAGAAGCATAATCCAAAGATAGTAAAGTAAAATTTTAGAAATTAATATGAAAGAATGCATTTTTCCAGCCGTAGCAAATAAACATCGATTCCATAATGTTTGGGCTGTGATGAGCTGGGGCGAGGGAGGGGTGATTAAGATTTATCGGTTTAACCCAGAATTGACAATAGGGCAGGGGATTTCCATTGATTGTGACTCTTGAAAATATTGATTTGCTGATTCTGTGTGCGGTGGGCCCAATGAAAGCGAAAAACAGGAAAAGGATTTAACTTTTTCAATTCTTTCTGACTCCCTCACTCCACTTCTGGGAATCCAATAGTTGTAGTTTGAACTAGATGTAGAGTAGACCAGGGAGAGTCAGGCTGTGGGCCTGCCATACAGCAGAACTGGGGCTTGAGAATATGTATAATCTATTGGGCAAAGCATGAAAAGTAAATTGCCTTCCAGGCCACGTATTTCTGTTAAAGTGCTTTAGTTTCTATGCTCATGTTCTGTACTTCATTCAGAGCTGTGAAAAGGATTATTTTGAACATGAATGGCAAGCATCTACCAGAGTTCACCTGTTACATGTACTGCACACCATTAGCAAACCAAGTTTAACAGTCAGATGTGTTGCGTGTGCAGCCTGTCTACAGGTTTGAAAAAGAAAACTAAATTTTTAGAACGGTGAACCCAGTCAGCAACTGGGAATCCACCTTTTGATTGATGTGGGCTTCCCTTGGTCTCTTTGGGCTGGATTTTCTCAGCGGTGTCGGGATGGTGGCGAGATAGCTGGTTGCCGGGTTCTGGTCCCACTCCCAGCTGCAGCCGCTCTGTCAAAGGGATTTTCCCTTGATTGGCCTTGTTAAGTTGGCCCTGCGAGCTTCCCGGCCAATGAATAGGAAGCAGGTCTGATGACGTTATTTGATGTCGCATCATCAGCCGGTTTCCTTAAAGGGACCACAGCCACATTGAGTTTGACAGTTGTTCTGTCAGTGTTCTACAGCATTGAGGTGCTGCAAACACTGACAAGCACTGCACAAAGGTGAACAGTTGCACCCAGGCTCTCCAAAGACTCCCTCCATATGCTTATGGAGGGAGTCACAGCACACAGAGAGGTTCTCTTCCCTTCCAAGAGTGGAAGAGGCCTCCCCAGGACACCAACGCAGTCTGGTTGCACATTGCACAGGAGGGAAAAAGCAGGGATGTCGTCAGGAGTCCCTCGCTGCAGTGGCACCAACCTTTCAATGATCTCAGTGGATCACGAAACGTTACTGCAAAGCCACACTCAAACTCACCCCGCTGTGCCACTCAACACATCCCCATCATTCTGCCTTCCATATCCTTCTCCTGCACATCCTTACTCACACCAACTTAGCTTGCACCTCCACCTATTCCTCTCTATCTACATTATCACTGACCCATCTCACTAGCCACCCCTCACAATCACCCTCATCCTACTGCAAGCATACCAACTAACAACACACAAGGGTAGGTACTTGAGAGGTTTAGCCAATGTTGATGTGAAGTTTCTGGTAATGTGTTGTCATACAGTGAAATCTATATTTTCAACACTTCACCTTATTGGACAGATCTGTGCGCACCTTGAGAAGTGTCTTAAACATAGAAACATAGAAGATAGGAGCAGGAGTAGGCCATTCGGCCCCTCGAGCCTGCTCCGCCATTCAATACGATCATGGCTGATCATCCAAATTCAGTACGCTGTCCCTGCTTTCTCCCCATATCCCTTGATCCCCTTAGCCTTAAGAAATATATCTAATTCCTTCTTGAATATATTTAATGAATTGGCCTCAACTGCCTTCTTTGGTAGAGAATTCCACAGGTTCACCACTCTCTGGGTGAAGAAATTCCTCCTCATCTCAGTCCTAAATGGCTTACCCCTTATCCTTAGACTGTGACCCCTGGTTCTGGACTCCCCCGCTATCGGGAACAGCCTTCCTGCATCTAGTCTGTCCAGTCCTGTTAGAATTTTATACGGTTCAATGAGATCCCCTCTCATTCTTCTAAACTCTAGCGAATATAAGCCTAATTGACCCAATCTCTCTTCATACGTCATTCCTGCCATCCCAGGTATCAGTCTGGTGAATCTTCGTTGCACTCCCTCCATGGCAAGAACATCCTTCCTCAGATAAGGTGACCAAATCTGCACACAATACTCAAGGTGGTCTCACCAAGGCCCTGTACAACTGCAGCAAGACATCCTTGCTCCTGTACTCGAATCCTCTCGCTACGAAGGCCAGCATACCATTTGCCTTCTTAACCACCTGCTGCACCTGCATGCTTACCTTCTGCGACTGGTGCACAAGGACACCCAGGTCTCGTTGCACTTCCCCTTTTCCCAATCTATTGCCGTTTAGATAATAATCTGCCTTCCTGTTTTTGCCACCAAAGTGGATAACCTCGCATTTATCCACATTATATTGCATCTGCCATGCATCTGCCCAATCGCCCGACCTGTCCAAATCGCACTGGAGTTTCTCTGCATCCTCCTCACAGCACACACGCCCACCCAGCTTTGTGTCGACCTAACTCCCTATATTCAGCTTTTAGGACCTCATCCCGTTTTTTACCTATATCGTTGGTACCTATATGCACTACGACAACTGGCTATTCACCCTCCCCATCCAGAATGTCCTGCAGCCGCTCCGAGACATCCTTGACCCTTGCACCAGGGAGGCAGCATACCATCTTGGAGTCTCGTTTGTGGCCGCAGAAATGCCTATCTGTTCCCCTTACAATAGAATCCCCTATCACTATAGCTCTCCCGCTGTGTTTCCTCCCACCCCGTGCAGCAGAACCATCCATGGTGCCAGGAAGTTGGTTGCTGCTGCCTTCCCCCGATAAGCCATCCTCCCCAACAATATCCAAAGCGGTATATCTGTTTGAGAGGGGCATGGCCACAGGGGACCCCTGCACTACCTGCCTGTGCCTACTACTCTGCCTGGCGGTCACCCATTCCCTTCCTGCCTGTGCAGCCTTTACCTGCAGTGTGACCAATTGATTAAATGTGATATCCACAACGTCCTTAGCATCGCGAATGCGCCAGTATGTATCCATTCGCAGCTCCAGCGCCGCGATGTGGTCTGCCAGTAGCTGCAGCTGGATACATTTCCCGCACACATGGTCGTCAGGGACACAGGAAGTGTCCCTGATTTCCCACATAGTGCAGGAGGAGCATGCCACGGGGCCGAGCTTTACTGCCATGACTTACCCTTTAATTTAAATTAAATCAATACCACCAATTATACTACAATTAAATGATATACTCAAGGGCCCTTGTTTCCTAGCACTCCCCGCTACACAACAGAGACCTTAGAAACTATAACCAGAAAATTAAGACCTTCTAAACTTTATAAACTATGAACCTTAACTGTCAAACTATAGAGTAGTATTAGTACTCACCCAATCAGCTGATTCCTCCTGCCCGCATCACGTTTTGAATCGTGACGTGGCTGTGGAACGCCGCCGCCGGTCTGTGAGATTGGTAAGCCTCTGTAAAAAAAGCCAGCGAAAGTTAGTTTAAATATTCACTGAACCTCCGCTCTCACTGCTCCCGACAATGGCCTGAGTTGCAGTGAATGTTGAGACATAACTCTCCTCCCACCCCCCCCCCCCAACGCCCATGCCCGCTATAGTGATGAGTGTGAAAGAAATGGTCCAGACACTAAAGGGATGCTTTACGGTGTTGGTGTGGGATGGTGTCAACCTGGTGCATCATGTGAAGTAAATATGGCCATGGTGATGCCATTGCTGGCCTCCCGGGCAGCAATGTTGTAAGGGGCTGATACCCTGTGTCCTCTGCAGCATCAGGTGATGGCGGAGAAGGTTGGTGCTGCTGGTGTGCCTGGTGATGTTGGTTTTGGGGCTGATCGTGGAAGGAATCAGAGGAGTAAGGTGAGGTAGTTTGTAGGGCATCAATGTTGCTGCCATAGATGGCAGCTACAGGTGAGATGACAGAAGCGATCTGTCAATGGTGAGAGAGGTTGTTCCAATGAGGTGGCACTGGACATACAGTTGGCTCTAAACACTTGCAAGCTAAATAAATCTCTGGGGGAAAAATTCGGTTGGTTGTGCCACCCATTAGCGCCTAAAGAGCTCGAGAAGTGGGGTGCTAACCAACTAGCGCCCGGGTGCAGTGAACCCTGTGCCTCTTCCCAAATTGAGCGGACATTTAGCGCCGGCGCTAAACCGTAGCGCCCGCTCACCAGCGCACGCAGATCATGACGTCATTTCAGTGTGCAGCGCCCTTGGGGCGCCCCGGACCGGAAATTCAGTGGCGCCCCCCTCCGTTCCACCTGGCGCTACAAAGGACAGGTTACCTTGAACGTTTCCCAGTCACTGTCGGGCTGGGGGGGTGCTATTTAAAGGGGATTCTTCCTGGATTATTAGTGGTAGCCATTTTTGGACCACACCTTCTTTGAGAGAGAGAGAGAGTTGCTCAGAGACAAACAGAGAGCCATTTCTGCAATGAGCCAGCGCTGGCTGAGGAACTTTAGCCTTCTGAACATAACTTTGCAGTTGGTAAGTGTAAAGTCTGTGGGTTGTGCAGTAAATAATACACAGACTTTCGAAGTACAAACAAACAGGTCTTTACTATTCAGAGGTCAGGGCGAATCTGCCCCAGCAATCCTGCCACAACACTTATATACTGGTGTGGTCACTATCGGTATTACAGTATACAGAAGCCAAACAAATAGTGCCACACCTAAAGTAGTTCTCTTAAAGGTGAACGGTTACATTCAATAGTTCCCTTAAAGGTAGACGGGTACATACACTACAGTAAGCTTCTCAACCGGCATAACTTTCAGTGCGCACTTACTATGGGGGCTGCATTGGATGGGAACGTCGTCCTTCTCAATCATATTGACAGGGCACAGAGATGCAGGGATAGAGTGGCAGGCATGGCCAGACGGAGGAGGGCCAACAGACGTCGGCACATGAGACCTTACGCTGCCAGGGTTTTCCGCCAACAGTTTTCGTATATCAACATGTCGGAGGAGCAGTGTTTCCGAAGGCTGCGCTTCAGTAAGGAGGTGGTCACTGAGCTCTGCCACCTGCTTCAGCCAGATCTGCAGCCTCAACTAAGGTGCAGGATATCTCTGTCGGTGGCTGTGAAGATCATTGTGGCTCTAAACTTCTAAGCCAGCGGCTCCTTTCAGGCCGCTGCTGGGGACATTGCCAACATCTCACAGTTCGCGGTGCATTGCTGCATCCGTCAAGTGACTGATGCCCTCTTTAAAAGGAGACGGCAGTACATCTCCTTCCCAATGACCCCGGACAAGCAACGAGAGCGCGCAGAGGGCTTTGCAAGGATAGCGGGCTTCCCCATGGTGCAGGGCGCCATTGACTGCACGCATGTGGCTTTGCGGGCACCTCTAGAGAATGTGGAGGATTTCTGCAACTGAAAGGGGTTCCATTCTTTGAATGTGCAGCTGGTCTGTGACCACCGACAGCTGATACTCGCTGTCAATGCCCACTTTCCAGGCAGCAGCCACGACGCCTTCATCCTGCGCCAGACTTCTGTGGCAGACCTTTTCGAAGCCCCGGCTCACCCAGGAAGCTGGCTTCTCAGGGACAAGGGCTATCCTCTGTGCCCCTGGCTGATGACCCCGCTCCATTCACCCAGCACCCCTGCTGAAGAACGTTACAATGAGAGCCATCAAGCGGCCAGGAACATCAGTGAGCACACAATCGGCGTGCTGAAGCAACGGTTCCGCTGTCTGGACCATTCCGGAGGAGCCCTTCAGTACTCACCTGAGCGAGTCTCCCACTTCGTGGTTGTGTGTTGCATGCTGCAAAACCTGGCAATCCTCAGGACCCAGCCAATGCCACCAGACATTGAAGCACCAGCAGAGGAGGAGGAGGAGGAGCAGCACCAAGACGGGAGGGAGGCACAAACTGCAAGGGCCAGCCGTCAGAGGCTTATAGCAAGTTGCTTCTAGGCCCCTCTGAGGGAATGCTTTCTGCCATTCCAAGAACATGAATGGAACCGTTCTGCTACCCCTAAGCCGGTCAAGGCAACAATTTGTGCAAAGAACAGACATGGACATTGTCAATAAATAAACTTCTTTATTTGACAAAATGTGTATCCTTCCCGCATGACAAAGCAATGGAAACAAACACCAAAACAAACAGACTGCCACATAACTGGCTCTCACACCCTGGAGACAATGTCCAAAACATAACTGGCTCTCACACCCTGGAAACAATGTCCAAAACATAACCAACATTCAGACCAGCATCCTCGGCCTTGAATGAAAGAAATAACATAATTTAGCAGCACCTCCTACTTTTTGCCCCTCAATGGTGATCTGCTTCCCTTGCGGAATTGCCCCCTTCCCGCCCTGCAGCTCTTCCGTAATGGGACCCCAGTGGCTGCAGCAAGGCTGGGGGAGGCCTGCTGACTGTCCGAAACTGAGACCGCAGATGCCCTTGAGGTACGGCCTGGACCAGCTCTGGGCCTGGAGGGCCCGGTTGCTGACTGCTCCAACTCCGCATGGGCGGAAGCAGTCTGTCCTACAGGTGGTGGCAGCTGCAGTGGAGAAGTGCCAGTGGTGGCATCAGGAATGCTGTCATCCTGAGAGTGGACAGCAGCTCCCTGGTCGGCCGACACACTGGCACTCTGACGGGGCAGCACCGCCGCATGCGCAGCAATCGGCTCGTGCACAGATTGCTGGCCTGCTGTGGCGCGGTGAGGGCCCCGGGGAATCCTGCCCGATCCAGCGAGGGTGGCAGCAGTCAGTGCTCGCGTGGCCTCAATCTGCATCTGCATGAGACCAGCCACTGACTGCGTGGCAGCAGTCAGCACTTGCGTGGCAGGTGCCAGTGCTTCGCCGAAGTCCTGGAGAATCCTTGCCAGTGCTGCGCCGAAGTCCTGCACACTCCTTGCCTGTGCTGCGCCGAAGTCTTGGACACTCCTTGCCAGTGTCTCAATGGAATCGGGCATCCTTGCCACTGCAGCCATGAGCTCAGTGTGCCTCAGCCCAGCCTGGGCGCTCACTTCTGTGAGGGTACGCACCTCTTCTGCACTCTGTGCAGCAGCACTCGCGGCCCGACTCACCCTCCGGGGAGGCGTGCCCCCGAGCTTCCCTACCCCCCTCGCGTTGCTGCAGGCCACTGGGTCCTGGAGCGGCATCCTCCTCAGACCATTCCCCCCCGCAAAGTCCTCCTTACCAACATCTGGGGGCTTGTGCCAAAATTGGGGGAGCTGTCCCACAGACTAGTCAAGCAACAGCCTGACATAGTCATAATTACTGAATCATACCTTACAACCAATGTCCCAGACACCACCATCACCATCCCTGGGTATGTCCTGTCCCACCGGCAGGACAGACCCACCAGAGGTGGTGGCACCGTGGTATACAGTCGGGAGGGAGTAGCCCTGCGAGTCCTCAACATTGACTCAGGATCCCATGAAGTCTCATGGCATCAAGTCAAACATGGGCAAGGAAACCTCCTGCTGATTACCACCTACCGCCCTCCCTCAGCTGATGAATCAGTACTCCTTCATGTTGAACACCAATTGGAAGAAGCACTGAGAGTGGCAAGGGCACAAAATGTCCTCTGGGTGGGGGACTTCAATGTCCATCACCAAGAGTGTCTCGGTAGCACCACAACTGACCGAGCTGGCCGAGTCCTAAAGGACATAGCTGCCAGACTGGGCCTGCGACAGGTGATGAGGGAGCCAACAAGAGGGAAAAACCTACTTGATTTCGTCCTCACCAATCTACCTGTTGCAGATGCATCTGTCCATGACAGCATTGGTGGAAGTGACCACCGCACAGTCCTTGTGGAGACAAAGTCCCGTCTTCATGTTGAGGATGTTAGATCCGTGATTCTGAGAGTATGATGTCTTTCAATAACTACACAGATGCTGTAACTTAACAATCAACAGGTGTTTACTGGAGTAGGGTAGTCTCAAGACTGGGGGTACAGAGGCATGCTCAAGGCTTATATACAGGTGTGGTCACTGCCGGTACTACAGTATACAGGAGCTGTAAAAGTAGTTCTCTCTTAAAGGTACATTCACTACAATTCCTCCCCTTTTAGATTAGCAGTACCCATAATATTCAAATAACAATTAACACTTTAACATGCACATTAAACAACAATAGTCCATTTAAAGATTCAGTCTTTGGGGCGGCTTCCTGATCCTTTCGGGATAGCGCATTTCCTGAGGTTCTTGTTCTTGGTGCGGAGGCGATTCTGGCCCCTTTTCGTCGGTTAGTTCATCGGTTTCCACTGCTACTGGTTCGGAGGTAGATGCTACCGGTATGTCGGGTTCATCCCCAGGTACGCGAGACATGGGGTTGACTCGTTCCTGTGACGCTAAGATCTGATCGACGTGGCGTCTCACAATGTTCTCCCTGACATCCACTGTGTACATGAATGGCCCCTGCCTTGTGCATATCGTTCCGGGTTGCCATTTCTCTGTTCGGTAGTCACGGGCCAAGACTGGTTGTCCTACATTGAAGCTCCTTGTCGGCTTCTCATTGATGTGCTGGAATTGTTTATCCTCCACATTTCTTCGCACATTTGGTCTGAGCAAATCCAGACGAGATCTCAACCTTCGGTTAAAGAACATCATGGCCGGGGTCTGGTTGGTAACTGCATGTGTCGCATTTCTGTAGGCTAATAAGAAATTGTCCACCTTACGCTGTAGTGGAATTTCATCATCGCACATGGCCTTTATCGCCTTTTTAAAGGTTTGTACGAACCTCTCAGCCAATCCATTTGTGGCTGGATGATACGGGGCGGATGTGTAATGCCTTACCCCATTCCTTCTCATAATTTCCGAAACTCTTCGGACACAAACTGTGGTCCATTATCAGAGCAAATCTGCTCTGGCAAGCCGTTCCTGGCAAATATGGTCCGTAGGACTGCAATCGTTTTCTCTGTAGTGGTTGAGGACATTTTTATCACCTCAGGCCATTTCGAGTGAGCATCCACTGTTATTAAGAACATTGAGTCCATGAATGGACCAGCAAAATCAATATGCACCCATTGCCATGGAGAGGAGGGCCACTCTCATGGGTGTAGAGGGGCATGTGGTGGTGCATTTTGGACCTTCTGGCATCCTGAGCAGCTCTTGGTTAGGTCCTCGATTTGTTGATCGATTCCCGGCCACCACACATAAGCCCTAGCAAGGCTTTTCATTTTCACCCCTCACAGATGACCTTCATGAAGCTCATTTAGCACTCTCTCCCTTAACTTGGGTGGAATCACCACTCTGGATCCACACATCACTGTCCCCTGGCATACTGACAGCTGTTCTCTTCTGGATGAGAATGCTGGCAACAGTGAGTCGCCATGTGTTGGCCATCCCCTCACCGTCAAATCATATACCCGCGACAGCATCGGTTCATTGCGGGTCTCCTTCTCTATATCCGCGTTAGTTACTGGCAATCGTTCAATTATTGACGAATAAAATATCTCGATAGGGTTCACCGCTGGTGCTTCCTCCACAGTAGGCAGTGGCAGGCGCGATAGCCCATCAGCGTTCCCATGCTGTTTCGTGCCTTTATATTCTATTTCACATTGATTCGCCCCTAGAAACAGGGACCATCTTTGTAACCGTTGTGCAGTCATCACTGGAATGCCCTTCTTAGGATTAAAGATGGAGACAAGTGGTTGGTGGTCAGTCAGCAAGGTGAACTTCTGCCCATGCAGATAGTGGTTGAATTTTTTTACTCCCCATACTAGGCTGAGGGCCTCCCTGTCAATCTGGGCGTAGTTGCGCTCGGCTGAGGTTAGTGACCGAGACGCAAAGGCTACTGCCCTCTCCAACCCGTCTGGGAATTTGTGCGACAGCACCGCTCCAATACCATAGGGTGATGCATCACATGCCAAAAGAATTGGTAGTGCTGGGTTGAAATGGGCCAACACCTCTTTCGATGTGATCAATTCTTTGCACTTCTGGAAAGCTCGTCTACGTTCGTCATTCCACTTCCATGGTACCCCTGTTTGCAGTAGGTTGTTCAGTGGGTGTAATACTGTAGACAAATTTGGTAAGAATTTATGGTAGTTGTAGTGTACGTACCTTTAAGAGAGAACTACTTTTACAGCTCCTGTATACTGTAGTACCGACAGTGACCATACCTGTATATAAGCCTTGAGCATGCCTCTGTACCGCAGTCTTGAGACTACCCTGCTCCAGTAAATACCTGTTGATTGTTAAGTTACAGCATCCGTGTGGTTATTGAAAAACAACGGATCTAACAGTGGTGACGAGTGTCGATTTGAATCTACCTGCAACTCTGCATTTCCCTTTGAGGATTCGCTCCGGGAGGGCGGTGGAAGAAAGTCGAGGCCAGAAACACGGGCGTCGACCACAAGCAACCGCCCAGTCGTCCGGCAGAGAGTGAACATCGCAGGGGAGGCTGTGGAGAGCCGGGCTTCGTGCCTCAGCCACGACGATCAGCAATAGACTGACGACAGGTACAGCACAGACCCTTCCCGGACAGCGGCGGCTGGAGCCGACCAACGGCGGAGAGAAAGCCGAGCAGCGTCGATGGGGTAAGACAGAGGGTGAAGCGCACAGGGCGCAGCCGGGGGTTGAAAACCGAGCGGCGTCGAGGAAAAACAAAACGGAGAGAGAGAGGGTAAAGCAACAGACGGGTTCAGGACCGGCGGCGGAAACGGGAAAGGCGCACAAAAAAAAAAAAAGGAACGCGCAGAGCACAGCCAGGGCTCAAGGGCTGAACAGTGTCCACGGGGAGAAGAAGGGAGAGCGCGGGAGACGCCATTGAGCCACGGAGAAGAAGGAAGAGCGTGGGAGACGCCATTTTTAGAAGCCGCAGCGGAGAAGAAGGGCGAGCGCGGGAAGGAAGGAAAGCGCGGGAGACGCCATTTTGTGCCAGCGGAGAAGAAGGGGAAGCGCGGGAGACGCCATTTTTGACAGTTAAATCACACCCAGGGATGCCGAAGAGTGGCAGTATCTCTACGTTCGACAATGAAGTCGAAGATTGGGCGACATATGTGGAACGTTTTGAGGTGTACTGCAGAGTGAATGAAGTGCCAGATGCTAGGAAAGCACTGGTTTTGTTAAATTCCATGGGTGCAAAAACTTATGAGTTACTGCGAAACCTAATAACCCCAGAGAAGCCTGTGAACAAGAATTTCGAAAGCATAGTAGAAATCCGACAGGACCACTTAAACCCCACACCGCTGCTGTTAGCAGAACGATTTAAGTTCCATAAAAGGAACCAACACAAAGACGAAAGCAATGCTGAGTACTTAACGGAACTGCACAAGCTATCAAAACACTGCCAGTTTGGAGTGGGACTAGCAGATACGTTAAGGGACAGGTTTGTGTGTGGGCTGCAAAGTGAAGGAACCCAGAAACGGCTTCTACCAGAAAAGGATCTTACGCTGGACAAGGCGTTCAGCATGGCAGTATCACACGAAGCAGCCGCAAGGAGCGCTGCAGAGATACAACGGAGACCGCAAGAATATGGCACCAATGAAATGTCCTATGGAACAGGGAAGTGTTATCGCTGCGGCAGAACAACACATGACCAGAAGGATTGTTGGTTCAAGGACCAAGTGTGCAGACAGTGTGGAAAAGCAGGACACATAGCAAGAGTCTGCAGGTCTGGGAAGAAAACCAACAGTAAGAAATCTCCACAGGAGAAGTACAAAAAGGTACACCAGGTGATGGACAGTAGTTCAGACGAACAGAAAAGTCACACAGACTCCGGAAGCAAGGAGCTGGGTTGTCTGAAACTACATAAGGTAACCAAAATGGAGGATCACCAGACTATCTGGGTTACACTCAAGATAGACGGAGTCCAAGTGAAAATGGAATTGGACACAGGATCAGCCCTAACAGTCATAAACCAAAGGGACTACAAGCAGCTATTTTCACATATACCCTTGAAAGCTACAGAGATTGTCTTGAAGATGTACACGGGGCAAAAAGTCTACCCCAAAGGAAAAATAAGGGTGAAAGTGATATATAAAGGCCAGGAAATACCTAAAATGGATATATATGTATTGCCAGATGGAGGACCACCACTGCTAGGATGTGAATGGTTCCGGAAGATACAATTAGATTGGCATTCCATACAGGCACTGAAGGTTGAGGCCAAAAAGGATGACGACGTCACACCTGGACGACTGTCAAAAATGCTAACTGATGCAAAAGAAGTGTTCCAGGAGGGACTCGGAACACTAAAAGGCATAACAGCAACAATTAAAATAGAGGAAAATGCAAGCCCAAAGTTTCTTAAGGCCAGACCAGTGCCTTATGCGATCAGACCAGCTGTCGAAGCAGAGCTGGAAGAGTTGGAACGGTCAGGAGTACTGTCCAAAGTAGACTGGAGAGAGTGGGCTACACCCATCGTTCCTGCAATGAAGAGGTCGTTGAGTAATACGCCTGGGGAACCAAAGAAGGTCCGCATCTGTGGGGATTTTAAGGTGACAGTGAACCCAGTCCTTCACACGGTACAATATCCACTTCCACGAATTGAGGATATTTTTGCCTCGCTATCTGGAGGTAAACGCTTCACCAAAATTGATCTAGCCCAGGCGTACTTGCAAATGGAGGTAGAAGAAGCCTCGAAACAATACCTTATGATTAACACTCATAAAGGTCTTTATCAATACAACCGGCTGGTGTTCGGGGTAGCATCGGCTCCGGCTATTTGGCAAAGGGCAATGGATCAAGTCCTGCAAGGGATTCCAGGGACCCAGTGTTATTTGGACGACATCCTGGTCACGGGCGAAAATGACAGTGATCACCTTGCCAACTTGGAGAAGGTGCTCACCAGATTAAAGGAATATGGGCTACGAGCTAATTGCCACAAGTGCGAGTTTTTCCAGAAGCAGATCTCGTATTGTGGCCACGTCATCGATGAAGAGGGGTTACACAAGTCCCCTGAAAAGATTGAGGCAGTAGTCAAGGCTCCAGCCCGGAAAATGTGTCACAACTGAGGTCGTTCCTCGGGCTGGTAAACTACTACCATAAGTTCTTACCAAATTTGTCCACGGTATTACACCCACTGAACACCCTACTGCAAACGGGGGTACCATGGAAGTGGAATGACGAACGTAGACGAGCTTTCCAGAAGTGTAAAGAATTGATCACATCTAAAGAGGTGTTGGCCCATTTCAACCCAGCACTACCAATTCGTTTGGCATGTGATGCATCACCCTATGGTATTGGAGCGGTGCTGTCGCACAAATTCCCAGACGGGTTGGAGAGGCCAGTAGCCTTTGCGTCTCGGTCACTAACCTCAGCCGAGCGCAACTACGCCCAGATTGACAGGGAGGCCCTCAGCCTAGTATGGGGAGTAAAAAAATTCAACCACTATCTGCATGGGCAGAAGTTCACCTTGCTGACTGACCACCAACCACTTGTCTCCATCTTTAATCCTAAGAAGGGCATTCCAGTGATGACTGCACAACGGTTACAAAGATGGTCCCTGTTTCTAGGGGCGAATCAATGTGAAATAGAATATAAAGGCACGAAACAGCATGGGAACGCTGATGGGCTATCGCGCCTGCCACTGCCTACTGTGGAGGAAGCACCAGCGGTGAACCCTATCGAGATATTTTATTCGTCAATAATTGAACGATTGCCAGTGACGAACGCGGATATAGAGAAGGAGACCCGCAATGATCCGACGCTGTCTCGGGTATATGATTTGACGGTGAGGGGATGGCCAACACATGGCGACTCACTGTTGCCAGCATTCTCATCCAGAAGAGAACAGCTGTCAGCATGCCAGGGGACAGTGATGTGTGGATCCAGAGTGGTGATTCCACCCAAGTTAAGGGAGAGAGTGCTAAATGAGCTAAATGAAGGCCATCTGGGGGGAGTGAAAATGAAAAGCCTTGCTAGGGCTTATGTGTGGTGGCCGGGAATCGATCAACAAATCGAAGACCTAACCAAGAGCTGCTCAGGATGTCAGAAGGTCCAAAATGCACCACCACATGCCCCTCTACACCCATGGGAGTGGCCCTCCTCTCCATGGCAACGGGTGCATATTGATTTCGCTGGCCCATTCATGGACTCAATGTTCTTAATAGCAGTGGATGCTCATTCAAAGTGGCCTGAGGTGATAAAAATGTCCTCAACCACTGCAGAGAAAACGATTGCAGTCCTACGGACCATATTTGCCAGAAACGGCTTGCCAGAGCAGATTTGCTCTGATAATGGACTACAGTTTGTGTCCGAAGAGTTTTGAAAATTTATGAGAAGGAATGGGGTAAGGCATTACACACCCGCCCCGTATCATCCAGCCACAAATGGATTGGCTGAGAGGTTCATACAAACCTTTAAGAAGGCGATAAAGGCCATGTGCAACAATGAAATTCTACTACAGCATAAGGTGGACAATTTCTTATTAGCCTACCGAAACGCGACACATGCAGTTACCAACCAGACCCCGGCCATGATGTTCTTTAACCGAAGGTTGAGATCTCGTCTGGACTTGCTCAGACCAAATGTGTGAAGAAATGTTGAGGATAAACAATTCCAGCACATCAATGAGAAGCCGACAAGGAGCTTCAATGTAGGACAACCAGTCTTGGCCCGTGACTACCGAACAGAGAAATGGCAACCCGGAACGATATGCACAAGGCAGGGGCCATTAATGTACACAGTGGATGTCAGGGAGAACATTGTGAGACACCACGTTGATCAGATCTTAGCGTCACAGGAACGAGTCAACCCCATGTCTTGTGTACCTGGGGATGAATCCGACATACCGGTAGCATCTACCTCCGAACCAGTAGCAGTGGAACCCGATGAACTAACCGACGAAAAGGGGCCAGAATCGCCTCCGCACCAAGAACAAGAACCTCAGGAAAGGCGCTATCCCGAAAGGATCAGGAAGCCTCCCCAAAGACTGAATCTATAAATGGACTATTGTTGTTTAATGTACATGTTAAAGTGTTGATTGTTATTTGAATATTATAGGTACTACTAATCTAAAAGGGGAGGAATTGTAGTGTATGTACCTTTAAGAGAGAACTACTTTTACAGCTCCTGTATACTGTAGTACCGGCAGTGACCACACCTGTATATAAGCCTTGAGCATGCCTCTGTACCCCAGTCTTGAGACTACCCTACTCCAGTAAATACCTGTTGATTGTTAAGTTACAGCATCCGTGTGGTTATTGAAAAACATCATACTCTCAGAATCACGGATCTAACAGTAGTAGTTCACCAGCCCGAGGAACGACCTCAGTTGTGACACATTTTCCGGTGCTGGAGCCTTGACTACTGCCTCAATCTTTTCAGGAGACTTATGTAACCCCTCTTCATCGATAACGTAGCCACAATACGAGATCTGCCTCTGGAAAAACTCGCACTTGTGGCGATTAGCTCGTAGCCCATATTCCTTTAATCTAGTGAGCACCTTCTCCAAGTTGGCGAGGTGATCACTATCATTTTCGCCCGTGACCAGGATGTCGTCCAAATAACACTGGGTCCCTGGAATCCCTTGCAGGACTTGATCCATTGCCCTTTGCCAAATAGCCGGAGCCGATGCTACCCCGAACACCAGCCGGTTGTATTGGTAGAGACCTTTATGAGTGTTGATCGTGAGTTATTGTTTCGAGGCTTCTTCTACCTCCATTTGCAAGTACGCCTGGGCTAGATCAATTTTGGTGAAGCGTTTACCTCCAGATAGCGAGGCGAAAATATCCTCAATTCGTGGAAGCGGATATTGTACCGTGTGAAGGACTGGGTTCATTGTCACCTTAAAATCCCCACAGATGCGGACCTTCTTTGGTTCCCCAGGCATATTACTCAACGACCTCTTCATTACAGGAACGATGGGTGTAGCCCACTCGCTCCAGTCTACTTTGGACAGTACTCCTGCACGTTCCAACCCTTCCAGCTCTGCTTCGATGGCTGGTCGGATCGCATAAGGCGCTGGTCTGGCCTTAAGAAATTTTGGGCTTGCATTTTCATCTATTTTAATCGTTGCTGTTATGCCTTTTAGTGTTCCAAGTCCCTCCTGGAACACTTCTTTTGCGTCAGTTAGCATTTTTGACAGTCGTCCAGGTGTGATGTCGTCATCCTTTTTGGCCTCAACCTTCAGTGCCTGTATGGAATGCCAATCTAATTGTATTTTCCGGATCCATTCACGTCCTAGTAGTGGTGGTCCTCCATCTGGCAATACATATAGGTCCATTTTAGGTATTTCCTGGCCTTTGTATATCACTTTCACCCTTATTTTTCCTTTGGGGTAGACTTTTTGCCCCGTGTACGTCTTCAAGACAATCTCTGTAGCTTTCAAGGGTATATGTGAAAATAGCCGCTTGTAGTCCCTTTGGTTTATGACTGTTAGGGCTGATCCTGTGTCCAATTCCATTTTCACTTGGACTCCGTCTATCTTGAGTGTAACCCAGATAGTCTGGTGATCCTCCATTTTGGTTACCTTATGTAGTTTCAGACAACCCAGCTCCTTGCTTCCGGAGTCTGTATCACTTTTCTGTTCGTCTGAACTACTGTCCATCACCTTATGTACCTTTTTGTACTTCTCCTGTGGAGATTTCTTGCTGTTGGTTTTCTTCCCAGACCTGCAGACTCTTGCTATGTGTCCTGCTTTTCCACACTGTCTGCACACTTGGTCCTTGAACCAACAATCCTTCTGTTCGTGTGTTGTTCTGCCGCAGCGATAACACTTCCCTGTTCCATAGGACATTTCATTGGTGCCATATTCTTGCGGTCTCCGTTGTATCTCTGCAGCGCCCCTTGCGGCTGCTTCGTGTGATACTGCCATGCTGAAAGCCTTGTCCAGCGTAAGATCCTTTTCTGATAGATGCCGTTTCTGGGTTATTTCACTTTGAAGCCCACACACAAACTTGTCCCTTAATGTATCTGCTAGTCCCACTCCAAACTGGCAGTGTTTCGATAGCTTGCGCAGTTCCGTTAAGTACTCAGCATTGCTTTCGTCTTTATGTTGGTTCCTTTTATGGAACTTAAATCTTTCTGCTATCAGCAGCGGTGTGGGGTTTAAGTGGTCCTGTAGGATTTCTACTATGCTTTCGAAATTCTTATTCACGGGCTTCTCTGGGGTTATTAGGTTTCGCAGAAAACCATAAGTTTTTGCACCCATGGAATTTAACAAAACCAGTGCTTTCCTAGCATCTGGCACTTCATTCGCCCTGCAGTACACCTCAATACGTTCCACATATGTCGCCCAATCTTCGACTTCATTGTCGAACGTAGAGATACTGCCACTCTTCGGCATCCCTGGGTGTGATTTAACGGCCAAAAATGGCGTCTCCCGCGCTCTCCCTTCTTCTCTGCTGGCACAAAATGGCGTCTCCCACACTCCTTTATTCCCGCGCTCGCCCTTCTTCTCCGCTGCGGCTTCTAAAAATGGCGTCTCCCGCGTTCTTCCTTCTCCGCGGCTCAATGGCATCTCCCGCGCTCTCCCTTCTTCTCCCCACGGACACTGTTCAGCCCTTGAGCCCTGGCTGTGCTCTGCACATTTTTTTTTCTGTGCACCTTTCCCGTTTCCGCCGCTCGGTCCTGAACCCGACTGCTGTCCGGGAAGGGTCTGCGCTGTACCTGTTGTCAGTCTGTTGCTGATCGTCATGGCTGGGGAACCAAGCCCGGCTCTCCACAGCCTCCCCTGCGATGTTCACTCTCTGCCGGACGACTGGGCAGTTGCTCGTGGTCGACGCCCGTGCTTCTGGCCTCGACTTTCTTCCACCGCCCTCCTGGAGCAAATCCTCGAAGGGAAATGCAGAGTTGCAGGTAGATTCGAATCGACACTCGTCGCCACTGTTAGATCCGTGATTCTGAGAGTATGATGTCTTTCAATAACTACACAGATGCTGTAACTTAACAATCAACAGGTGTTTACTGGAGTAGGGTAGTCTCAAGACTGGGGGTACAGAGGCATGCTCAAGGCTTATATACAGGTGTGGTCACTGCCGGTACTACAGTATACAGGGGCTGTAAAAATAGTTCTCTCTTAAAGGTACATACCCTACAGAGGATACCCTCCACCGTGTTGTGTGGCACTACCACCGTGCTATATGGGACAGATTTCAAACTGATCTGGCAACTCAAAACTGGGCATCCATGAGACGCTGTGGGCCATCAGCAGCAGCAGAATTGTATTCAACCACAATCTGTAACCTCATGGCCCGGCATATCCCTCACTCTACCATTACCATCAAGCCGGGAGATCAACCCTGGTTTAACGAAGAGTGCAGGAGAGCATGCCGGGAACAGCACCAGGCATACCGAAAAATGAGGTGTCAACCTGGTGAGGCCACAACACAGGACTACTTGCATGCCAAACAATGGAAGCAACATGCAATAGGCAGAGCTAAGCGATCTCGCAACCATCCGATCAAATCAAAGCTCTGCAGTCCTGCCACATCCAGTCGTGAGTGGTGGTGGACAATTAAACAGTTAACAGGAGGAGGAGGCTCCAAAAATATCCCCATCCTCAATGATGGTGGAGCCCAGCACGTGAGTGCAAAAGCCAAGGCTGAAGCATTTGCAACTATCTTCAGCCAGAAGTGCCGAGTGGATGATCCATCTCGGCCTCCTCCTGAGGTCCCCAGCATCACAGATGCCAGTCTTCAGCCCATTCAATTCACTCCACATGATGTCAAGAAACTGCTGAAGACACTGGATACTGCAAAGGCTATGGGCCCTGACAACATTCTGGCAATAGTACTGAAGACTTGTGCTCCAGAACTAGCCGCGCCCCTAGCCAAGCTGTTCCAGTACAGCTACAACACTGGCATCTACCCAGCAATGTGGAAAATTGCCCAAGTATGTCCTGTCCACAAAAAGCAGGACAAATCCGACCCGGCCAATTACCGTCCCATCAGTCTACTCTCAATCATCAGCAAAGTGTTGGAAGGTGTCGTCGACAGTGCTATCAAGCGGCACTTACTCAGCAATAACCTGCTAACTGACGCCCAGTTTGGGTTCCGCCAGGGCCACTCAGCTCCTGACCTCATTACAGCCTTGGTCCAAACATGGACAAAAGAGCTGAACTCAAGAGGTGAGGTGAGAGTGACTTCCCTTGACATCAAGGCAGCATTTGATCGAGTGTGGCATCAAGGAGCCCTAGCAAAACTGAAGTCAATGGGAATCAAGGGGAAAACTCTCCATTGGTTGGAATCATACCTAGCACAAAGGAAGTTGGCTGTGGTTGTTGGAGGTCATTCATCTCAATCACATGACATCACTGCAGGAGTTCCTCAGGGCAGTGTCCTAGGCCCAACCATCTTCAGCTGTTTCATCAATGACCTTCCCTCCATCATAAGGTCAGAAGTGGGGTTGTTCGCTGATGATTGCACACTGTTCAGCACCATTCGAGACTCGTCAGATACTGACGCAGTCCGTGTCCATGTGCAGCAAGACCTGGACAACATTCAGACTTGGGCTGACAAGTGGCAAGTAACATTCGCACCACACAAGTGCCAGGCAATGACCATCTCCAACAAGCGAGACTCTAACCATCTCCCCTTGACATTCAATGGCATTACCATCGCTGAATCCCCCACTATCAACATCCTGGGGGTTACCATTGATCAGAAACTGAACTGGACCAGCCATATAAATACTGTGGCTACAAGAGTAGGCCAGAGGCTGGGAATTCTGCGGCGAGTGTCTCACCTCCTGACTCCCCAAAGCCTTTCCACCATCTACAAGGCACAAGTCAGGAGTGTGATGGAATACTCTCCACTTGCCTAGATGAGTGCAGCTCCAACAACACTCAAGAAGCTCGACACCATTCAGGATAAAGCAGCCCGCTTGATTGGCACTTCATCCACCACCTTCAACATTCACTCCCTCCACCACGGCGCACTGTGGCTGCAGTGTGTACCGTCTGCAAGATGCACTGCAGCAACTCGCCAAAGCTCCTTCAACAGCACCTTCCAAACCCGCGACCTCTACCACTTAGAAGGACAAGGGCAGCAGACGCATGGGAACATCACCACCTACAAGTTCCCCTCCAAGCCACACACCATCCTGACTTGGACCTGTATCGCCGTTCCTTCACGGTCGCTGGGCCAAAATCCTGGAACTCCCTTCCTAACAGCATTGTGGGTGTGCCTACACCATATGGACTGCAGCGGTTCAAGAAGGCGGCTCACCACCATCTTCTCAAGGGCAATTAGGGATGGGCACTAAATGCAGGCCTAGCCAGCCAGTGACGCCCACATCCCATCAATGAATAAAAAAAAATTTTTTTTAATTGGAAGGAAGCCTCAAAATACCATTAAGTTGGCTCTTCAAGTCATTCAATGATCTCCCCCACCGCTTGGTGTCGGGTCAGTTCTCCGCTGACAGACCCAACACCTGGGAGACTCACATGGAGGCGGGTTGACAGCGGGTTTCCTACCTGCTATCAATCTTTGCTATTTTGACAGCAGACCCGCCTCCAAACCTGCACTCTGAGCACTGGCAAAACCCAGCCTTTTGTGACTGTATACTCAATGTTTGCTGTTGACAGGGTGAGGTAGATGGAAAGTTGCAACTGGAAAGATTGCTTTCCTTTTGCATATTTTACATCAAAACTTCACATTGTCAGTGGTCATTGGTCTCCAGGTTGAAAAATCTAACACAAATTGCACCCACTCTAATGCATGTACTTTCATGGTTTTTACTATTTTGTCAAGTGTGACTTATTAGTCTCACACTTTCTCGGATGTACAGAAACATAAACTGTTGCTAATGTCATAGTGCTGTGAATGTCACTGAACCACTTAGTTGGTATAAATTCTGTCCTGACTTGTTGGAACGAGGGATTTAAACACATTTTGTTCAGAGTGCAGACTTCCAAATTCTTAAACAGTGCTTAAACAATATTTTCGTTAACATTAACCATTTGAATTTCATGACCGTGTGTTTATTGTAAGAGGTTTTGTGACAGGTTCTTGATGCAAAATCTCTAAATCAGGCTGGGAAAACCATTTGTTATAAGGAGGAGAATGTAATGAAAAATTTTAGGATCAGAATTCCATTGTATATGTTGATCATGTTTCAAAGTAATAAGATTTGCTATCAGTGTGTGAACAGGTAAATCAATTTCTCAATAAAGTCTCCAACAAGTCTTGTGTGACAATAAATCAAATGTGTATTTTATGAAATTATAATGAAAGATGTGTTACACACGGTATGCTCACAATCTAAGACACTGAAATCTAATCTGAAGAAGATGATTTTTTGAACATTAGCAGTTTTTATGATGTGCAGGTTAAAGTGCTTAATGAAGCATAGGTGACAATAAACACACAATCTCATTCATTATATTACATATTTTAAATTTTCTATGAACACTAATAGTAAACTAAACATATCCCAGTGTTCATTAATGAATTCACTACTGAGCTTACGATTATCCCTCATTAGAATGGTCATGAGAAAATACTTTCACTGAGTCATTAGCATTAGGAACTATTGGAGCAGACATGTATGGATTTCCTCAACAACAGGCTAACCTTCAACAATCCCAAAACTTTAAAGGAGCATTACTGGTCTAGTAAAATCACCCGCATTGCACTTTCCCAGGCTGCTAAACACTGGGCTTAGCAAAGAGATGAGAACATATGAAGAGATCATTCAGCCCATTGAGCTCTGAGTCCGAAGGTTGTGGGTTCAAGTCCCAATCCAGAGGCCTGAGCCCAAAATCTAGGCAGACACTCCAGTGCAGTACTGTTGGAGGTGCTGCCTTTCGAATAAGACGTTAAACCGAGGTCCTGTCTCTCCTCTCAGGTGTACATAAAAGATCCCACGGCACTATTTGAAGAAGGTGGTGGTGAGCCGCCTTCTTGAACCACTGCAGTCCGTGTGGTGAAGGTACTCCCACAGTGCTGTTAGGGAGGGAGGTCCAGGATTTTGACCCAGCGATGATGAAGGAACAGCAATATACTTGTAAGTCAGGATGGTGTGTGACTTGGAGGGGAACTTGGAGGTGGTGGTGTTCTCATGCGCCTGCTGCCCTTGTTCTTCAAGGTGGAAGAGGTCATGGGTTTGGGAGGTGCTGCCGAAGAAGCCTTGGTGAGTTGCTGCGCTGCATCTTGTAGGTGGTACACACTGCAGCCACGGTACGCCGGTGGTGGAGGGAGTGAATGTTTAAGGTGGTGGATGGGCTGCCAATCAAACGGGCTGCTTTGTCCTGGATGGTATCAAGCTTCTTGAGTGTTGTTGGAGCTGCACTCATCCAGGCAAGCGGAGAGTATTCCATCACACTCCTTACTTGTGCCTTGCAGATGGTGGAAAGGCTTTGGGGAGTCAGGAGGTGAGACATGCGCTGCATAATACTTAGCCTCTGACCTGCTTTTGTTGCCATAGTATTTATGTGGCTGGTTCAGTTAAGTTTCTAGTCAATGGTGACCTCCAGGATGTTGATAGTGGGGGATTCAGCGATGGTAATGCCGTTGAATGTCAAGGGGAGGTGGTTAGACTCTCGCTTGTTGGAGATAGTCATTGCCTGGCACTTCTGTGGCGCGAATGTTACCTGCCACTTATCAGCCCAAGCCTGAATGTCGTCCAGGTCTTGTTGCATGCGGGCATGGACTGCTTCATTATCTGAGGAGTTGTGAATGGCGCTGAGCACTGTGCAGTCATCAGCGAACATCCCCATTTCTGACCTTATGTTGGAGGGAAAGTCATTGATGAAGCAGCTGAAGATGGTTGGGCCTAGGACACTGCCCTGAGGAAGTCCTGCAGCGATGTCCTGGGGCTGTGATGATTGACTTTCAACCACCACAACCATCTTCCTTTGTGCTAGGTATGACTCCAGCCAGTGGAGCGTTTTCCCCCTGATTCCCATTGACTTCAGTTTTACTAGGGCTCCTTGATGCCACACTCGGTCAAATGCTGCCTTGATGTAAAGGGCTGTCACTCTCAACTCACATCTGGAATTCAGCTGCTGTGTCTATGTTTGGACCAAGGCTGTAATGCGGTCGGGGGCCGAGTGGTCTTGGCGGAACCCAAACTGGGCATCAGTGAGCAGGTTATTGGTGAGTAAGTGCTGCTTGATAGCACTGTCGATGGCACCTTCCATCACTTTGCTGATGATTGAGAGTAGACTGATGGGGTGGTAATTGGCTGGGTTGGATTTGTCCTGCTTTTTGTGGGCAGGATATACCTGGGCAGTTTTCCACAATTGTCGGATAGATGCCAGTGTTGTAGCTGTACAGGAACAGGTTGGCTAGAGGCGCGGCTAGTTCTGGAGCACAAGTCTTCAGCGCGACAGCCGAGATGTTGTCGGAGCCCATAGCCTTTGCTATATCCAGTGCACTCAGCCATTTCTTGATATCACGTGGAGTGAATCGAATTGGCTGAAGACTGGCTTCTGTGATGGTGGGGACCTCAGGAGTAGGCCGATATGGATCATCCACTCGGCACTTCTGGTCATTATCTCATTGCTGTTTGTGGGACCTTGCTGTGCGCAAATTGGCTGCCGTGTTTCCTACATTACAATAGTGACTACACTTCAAAAGTACTTCATTGGCTGTAAAGCACTTTGGGACATCCTGAGGTCATGAAAGACGCTATAAAAATCCAAGTCTTTCTTTGTTTAGCTCCCTCATCATGAGTTCAAATTGTATTTTGAATTACCCCAATGTTTTTGTATCCATTACCTTGCTTGATAAATTAATCCAAGCATAATTCACTCTTGGTAAGGAGATTTTCCAAATACTTTCTCTAAATTTATTTTTCACTCATTTCCATTTATGTTCTTTAGTTCTACGTTATTTTAAAGCTCATTTCAAAGTATTACTTTTCTATAACATTTGATATGATTGATAGCACAAACATATCTTCATGCCCCTGATTCCAGCTGTGCCTCCAGTACCTTTTATTATTTCTCCTTTCCTGCGTCTTAAGTGTTATTTTTATAATAGAGCTTCTCCGATTAAGAGGATGGGCTTGTGTCTGCTCCCAGGACATCACAAACGCTGCTGCATATCTGCCTGCTAAGGGATGTGTGAAGTGACTTGTTCTCCAGTTTTCTTTCCCTCCCTTTGAAAAAATGTCTAGCCTAAACTTGCATGATGGATTGGTTCAGCTGGTAAGATTCTCTCCTTTGACTCAGAAAGATGTGGGTTCAAACCCCACTCCAGCACCTGCGTTCATAATCTTGGCTGCCCCTCCTGTGCAATACTGAGAAGGGCTGCATTGTCCTTTGGATGAGATGTTAAATCCAGGTACAACATGCCTACTCTAGTGGTTCAAGTGGATGTTCAAGATCCTGTAGCATTATTTGAAGAAGAGCAGGAGGTTCCTGCCCTGGCCAATGCTCCTCCTTGAACTAATACCACTCAAATCAAAATAGAGAAATCCCTTATTCATATTACAGGTGTATTATTTGTGCTGAATGCCCATGAAATATTGTTTGTGCAGAATGCCTACACAACAATAGTCACTGCACTGAAAAAGTAATTCATTTTGTGAAATGCTTTGAGACATGTTGTCATGTTAAGGTGCTATGTGAACACAATTATTATTATAGCTTTCCCTTTTTGGGGCAGTTGATATCAGGAGATCACCTAGACAGTGCTTGGAGTAATAGCAACGTTTCCTCGACCTACATAATTTATCAATTTTGATTGCAACCTAAGGGAGAGAGAAAACTTTTCAAAAAGTCCATTCTATAACAGCAAGCAGTGAAAATTTCCCTCAGGAATCAATGCAGAAACTCTTTCAGACAAATTTTTTACACAAGCAGTTCCTGAGTAAAGTTTCTTCAACAATACGGTACCACATCTTCAATCTACTTTCGACTGAAGCATGGCAAAATATCTTTTGTTCAGTTCGCTGGTTTGTCTCGCTAACCCCGAAGGGCATGCATTTAAAATAATTGTCTCGACAGATTCTTGCGCAGAATGGCTTTGTTCTATAAAATGAGCACTTAGGAGGCATGAAGAATGGTATTAATTTTCAGTCAGTCCTTTGTAAATGCTCATCCTTGATGAGGTAAGAGGATTGACTATGCTTTTGTGAGGGAGAGGAAGAAGTCCAGGGATTATTTTCAGAACACACTTGGGTCAGCAGCACTGTTTCTTGTTGAGCAATTATTTTTGGGAAGAAATTCCACGGTTTTTATACTGGCAAATAAAATTGAATTGAATTGAATTGATGAAGTATTGTTCAAACACATGAATCTGTGCTACAAAGCGCAGTCACTAAAATAATTTTTTATAAGCTTTCAAATTTCAATGTTGGAACTTAACCAATTTAAATAGTCTAATTCTGCACCAATGCAGGTGCCCTCCCCAGTGTGCAAATCCAGACTGTTCGATATATCCACAAAAACTATAAACAGGCATAATTTAAAGTTTTAAAAATCACACGCTTTGTCAGTAGTCTTCAGCTTTATTCTGAGAAAAATACTAATTTGAATCACCTCATTACATGGCAATGGTTGGGGGGGGAGGGGGACGGTGGGTGGTAAGGAACTGTTTAGTCATTGATACTCCAGCCATCATGGTGTGAGCAGGCTTGATGGACCAGTTGGTCTTTACCTGCTTGTCAATTTAGTATGTTCATATGTATTCATAAAACTAAACAGCCAACAAAAAACAACCTGTTTTATGCTAACTACTGATTGATTTTTTTGATGCAGGTACTTGCTGAGGCTATTTTAAGATTTGACTAGTCGATTAGCAGGGGGACAACTAGCCAAGCCTGATTTTGTTTACCAGTATTAAATGGATAGTAGTAGCAGAGTGGAGTTTGACTGGCAGATGTCCATGGATGAGGTGAAGCCCATGCTTGCAATCCTGCTGGTAAAATGAAAAAATAGATTGAATGTAAACATCATTTTAATACCTTAAAGAGAAAACTGAAAAATCAGGAATAATGCGGGAGCAGCGGCGCTATAAAGAGCACGAGAGGAGCGGGAGCAGCGGCACAATAAAGAGCACGAGAGAAGCAATGAGAGGAGCGGCGAGAGGAGTGGGAGCAGTGGCGCTAGACAGAGCCTTCAAACAGAAAAATCAAGGAGTGACATCACAGGGCAGCAGGGACCTGAGCGAGAGCGGAGGTGGAGCAAATAAACAGCGCGGCGGAGGAAGGCTCGAGAGCGGAGGCAGTGGACCTAAGCAGGAGCAACTCAACAAAGGCAGCATTTGAAAGAGTGAGGTCGGCACAAGGGAAGGAGCTGATTGGTGAGTAGCTGGTAAGTGTTTCTAGTTAATAGTCTATAAAGTAAAAGTATGGCAGAGCAGCTCAGCCCCGTGGAATGCACATCCTGTGCCATGTGGGAAGTCTTGGACACTTCTCGTGGCCTGGATGACCATGTGTGCGGGAACTGTTGCCAGCTTCAGAGCTTGAACGGCAGCTGGAGTCACTGCTGTGCAACCCCGAGGCTGAGAACTTCTTGGATAGCACATTTCAGGAGGTGGTCACCCCGCAGCTTAACAATGTGCAGGCAGAGAGGGAATGGGTGACGGCCAGACAGAAGAGGAGGACCAGGCAGGTAGGACAGGAATCCCCTGAGTGCATCTTGCTCGCTAACCAGTTTTCATCTCTGAATACTGGTGGGGGCGATGGTTCCTCTGGGGAGTGCAGCAAGAGCCAAGTCCACGGCATCATGGGTGGCTCAGCTGCACAGCAGGGGGAGGAAGAAGTGTGGAAGAGCAATAGTCATAGGGAATTTGATAGTTAGGGGAGCAGACAGATGTTTCTGCGGCCGCAGACGTGACTCCAGGATGGTATGTTGCCTCCCTGGTGCCAGGGTCAAGGATGTCACTGAGCAGCTGCTGGACATTCTGAGGGGGGGAGGGGTAACAGCCAGAGGTCGTGGTCCATATCGGTACCAACGACATAGGTAGAAAGAGGGACGAGGTCCTGTAGGCAGATTTTAGGGAGCTAGGAAAGAGATTAAAAAGCAGGACCTCAAAGGTAGTAATCTCCGGATTACTCCCGGTGCCACTTGCTAGTGATTACAGAAATAGGAGGATAGAGCAGATTAATGCGTGGCTGAAGAGATGGTGCAGGAGGGAGGACTTAAAATTCCTGAGGCATTGGGACCATTTCTGGGGGAGGTGGGACCTGTACAAGCCGGACAGGTTGCACCTCAACAGGACTAGCACCAATATCCTTGTGGGGGGTTTGCTAGTGTTGTTGGGGAGGGTTTAACTAGCTTTATAGGGGGATGGGAACCTGAGAGTAGATTGAGAAGGGAGAGAAGCAAAGCTGGAAATGGAAGGCAGAAAATTAGTAAGCGAGTTTGGAAGGTGGAGAAAACAAAGGCGAGAAAATAGACAACAAGGGAGTTTGACAGTGCTAAATAGTATATACTTCAATGCAAGGAGTCTAGGGAATAAAGCAGATGAGCTGAGGGCACAGATAGACAAGTGGGAGTATGATATTATAGTTATTACTGAGACATGGCTGAAAGAAGGGCAGGAGTGGCAGTTCAACATTCCTGGTTACAGGGTTTTCAGACAAGATAGAGAGGGGGATAAAAAAGGAGGGGGGGTCGCAATATTGATTAAAGAAACCATTACAGCTGTGAGGAGGGATGATATCTTAGTGTACTATAGACCCCCAAACAGTCAGATGGGGATAGAAGAGCAAATATGTAGGCAAATTTCTGAGACATGCAAAAATAGGGCAATAATAGTAGGGGATTTCAACTTCCCTAATATTAACTGGGATAAAATTGGTTTGAAAGGTTTAGAGGGAGCAGAATTCTTAAAATGCATTCAGGAGAACTTTATTAGCCAGTACGTAGCAAGCCCAACAAGAGAGGGAGGCGGTTCTGGACCTAGTTTTAGGGAATGAAGCTAGGCAGATGGAAAGGGTATCAGTGGGAGAGCATATTGGTGGTAGTGATCATAATTCAGTTAGATTTAGCTTGGTTATGGAAAAGGACAAGTCTAAACCAGGAATAAAAGTCTCAACTAGGGAAAAGCTAATTTTACTCAGCTGAGATGTGATTTAGCCAAAGTGGACTGGAGACAGAAACTTGAAGGTAAATCAGTGTCAGAGCAGTGGGAGGCATTCAAGGGGAGATAGTGAGGGTTCAGAGCAAGTATGTTCCCTTAAAGAAAAAGGGTGGGACTAACAAATCTAGAGCTCCCTGGATGTCAAGCGGCATACAGTGAAGAGATCGCAAAGTCTCTGTTTGAAGAATGGACTCAGTCGAGAATATTTTTGTGGACTTTATGGGCTGAGGGTGTGTTAGCTGGGTGGGCTTAACAAGGTCATTCAAGGGAAAATAGCGTGGATTGGCCACAAGTCAATGGAGGTGGGACAAAAACCCAACAAGTGGGAGTCCCACCTCCAAAAGCTCCCCATTGACAAAATCCAGCCCTTTGCGTCTATTTTAACAAAAGAGAGGGACGATGCAGAAATTGAAATCAGGGAGGAGGAGTGTGAAATATGAGATGAAATAAGCATAGTGAAAGAGGAAGTATTAAGGGGTTTAGCACCTTTGAAAGTTGATAAATGCCCAGGCCCAGATGAAATGTATCCCAGACTGTTAAGAGAAGTAAGAGAGGAAATGGCAGAGGCTCTGACCATCATTTTCCAATTCTCTCTGGCTACAGGTGTGGTGCTGGAGGACTGCTAATGTGGTACCGTTGTTTAAAAAGGGATAGACTGATTAATTACAGGCCAGTCAGCCTAACCTCGGTGGTGGGAAAATTATTGGAAAAAATTCTGAGGGACAGGATAAATCTTCATTTAGAAAGGCACAGATTAATCAGGAACAGTCAGCATGGATTTGTTGCGAGAAGGTCGTGTCTGACTAACTTCATTGAATTTTTTGAGGAGGTAACAAGGAGGGTCGATGAGGGTACTGCATTTGATGTTGTCTATATGGATTTTAGCAAGGCCTTTGATAAGGTCTCACACGGCAGACTGGTCACGAAAGTGAAAGCCCATGAGATCCAAGGCAAAGAGGTAAGTTGGATCCAAAATTGGCTCAGAGGCAGGAAACAAAGGGTAATAGTCAAAGGGTGTTTTTGTGACTGGAAGGCTGTTTCCAGTGGGGTTCTGCAGGGCTCAGTACTGGGTCCTTTGCTTTTTGTGGTATATGTCAATGATTTGGACTTGAATGTAGGAAGTATGATTAAGAAGTTTGCAGATGATACAAAAATTGGCCGTGTGGTTGATAATTAAGAAGAAAGTTGTAGACTGCAGGAAGATATCAATGGACTGGTCAGGTGGGCAGAACAGTGGCAAATGGAATTCAATCCGGAGAAGTGTGAGGTAATGCATTTGGGGAGGGCTAACAAGGCAAGGGAATACACTGTAAATGGTAGGACACTGAGAAGTGTAGAAGATCAGAGGGATCTTGGAGTGCATGTCCACAGATCCCTGAAGGTAGCAGGACAGGTAGATAAGATGGTTAAGAAGGCATACGGGATATTTGCCTTTATTAGTTGAGGCATAGAATATAAGAGCAGGGAGGTTATGCTTGAAATGTATAAAACACTAGTTAGGCCGCAGCTAGAGTACTGTGTGCAGTTCTGGTCACCACATTACAGGAAGGATGTGATAGCACTAGAGAGGGTGCAGGGGTGATTTACGAGGATGTTTCCTGGGCTGGGGAACTTTAGCTATGAGGAAAGATTGGATAGGCTGGGGTTGTTTTCTTTGGAACAGAGGAGGCTGAGGGGAGACCTAATTGAGGTGTATAAAATTCTGTGGCGGCAAGATAGAGTGGATAGGAAGGACCTATTTCCCAGAGGGGTCGATAACCAGGGGGCATAAATTTAAATTAATTGGTAGGAGGTTTAGAGGGGATTTGAGGAGAAATATTTTCACCCAGAAGGTGGTGGGGGTCTGGAACTCACTGCCTGAAAGGGTGGTAGAAGCAGAAACCCTCATCACATTTAAAAAATGCTTGGATATGCACTTGAAGTGTCGTAACCTACAAGGATATGGACAAAGTGCTGGAAAGTGGGATTCGGTTGGATAGCTCTTTGTCGGCCGGCACAGACAAGATGGGCCAAATGGCCTCCTTCTGTGCTGTAACTATGATTCTATGAATATAAAAAAGCAAAACTAAAAGTCCTTGAAAAGGGAAAGTACAAATGGGAACAGTACGAAGCAAACAAAACAAAAGGAAGGTTAAAATAAAACCAACCAAAAAATGAAATGAACAAAGGATAGAAAAGCATACAGGGGAAAAAGTCACAAGAATCAAATCAGAATAATGAAAGAGGCAAGGAAAGAAGGATTAGACAAACCAAAAATAAAGAGAACTTTAAAATAATTAAAATAGAAAGGAGAGAATATTATATACAAGAGGACGACTGAATGATCCAGACCAGAAAGGTGAAGTGATGAAATCAGAGAAAATAGTGATCCCGTAGGGCCTCACAGAACTGTCCAGAATAATATTACCAGCTTTAATGGAGGAATGAATCAAGCACACACGTTGTGCAGCGACCAATAGCTGTCATGTACCAAGAGCTTTGATCTGCAACCCTGTGGGAGGTGAGCTTGAGGTCATCAATATGTTACACATTTCAAGAATAAAGTTTTCCTTTGGCTGGGACTTTTGTATATTTAAACTTCCTGAAGGTTAAAAGGTCTCCATTGAGACTTCTGCAAGCTTCCAGGAGTGAAGTTAGGAAACACTTCTATACGCAAAGGGTGACAGAAGTTTGGAACTCTCTTCCGCAAACGGCAGTTGATTCCGGGTCAATTGTTAATTTTAAATCTGAGATTGATAGATTTTTGTTAACCAAAGGTATTAAGGGACATGGGGCAAAGGCGGGTATATGGAGTTAAGTCACAGATCAGCCATGATCTTATTGAATGGTGGAACAGGCTCGAGGGGCTAAATGGCCTACTCCTGTTCCTATGTTCCATACATTTTGCTTTATCATGTGGTAGTAACTGATAGGTTTCACTCACACAAGATTCTCCAACCATTGGCTGTGAAAAGCTGGGTAATCTAGTCCATAATTTTGTGTTTTTGCCTATTTACTCCCCTACTCTCCTGAAGATAATGTTCTGTTTCCATGACCCAAGATGCCTCACCCAAATGGCCATTTTTCATGTCTGAGCCTAGACAATGAATGTCAGCCGACTATTAGCCATACTTGGCATCACAACCAAGCCCAATTCTGATCACATCCAAACAGCACACATGCCCTTTCCAGCAATGGATAGCGATCAGAAGTAAGAGCCCCAACATGTTTTCCCCTCCCTAACCCAGGGTCCCTGAGGCCAATTGCAACACCCTTACTGCTTCTCCAGCTGAGAACAGCTAACTCAGCACTGAATGGGAATCAGTCCTGGGACCTTTTGACCTGTATAGCTCAATTATACACTGGCTTGTATTTTCTGTTATTGCAGCATCTGTGTGAATCTTCAGTGAGGTGGGTGTTCCAACTGCCACAAGGAAGCACCCTTAACCCCAGCTGATTTTCCACGGTCAGGGTAATTTCTTGGGGATGGGGACCGAGAGAGAAGAGGGTAAGGTGGAATAGGCTGCAGAGGGCTACTGCAGTGTAGTGTGGCCAGCAGCCTCTACTGCTAGGTTAACCTTTTTTCAGAAAATTGAAAATTAAAAAAGGCACCTAAGTGAATACAATCAATGGTCCTACAAAGGTTTCTGGGCAGTTAAAATTTTTTAAATGGTCTCTCCCGCTTGCCCGTAGCAATGCAGGGTGCAATGGATGATCAAGCATCCCTTGCACCTATCGTTGCTATAGCACAAATGACGGAAAATAAATTGGATGGCCTATTTGCATTACTTGCAATATGTCTGCCCATATGTAGACAGATGCATTGTATGTTCCCCCATCACTTCCAGTGGGAAACCCCAGAAGCGGCAGGGGAGTGCAGGTAGGCTGTGGAGCGACTCCCATGAGTTTGAGCTAAGCCAGGAGATGACGTAACCCACGCAGAAAATCCAGCCTAGTTCTTTGCCAACTGAGCTATTAGGGAGCAGAATAATGTCTTTCATATAGAGAACAGTGCGACATATCAGCTGCCAGGCAGTCTTGGTGAATATATTAAATGCATATGTTAGCCACTGTTTTAGTTTGTTTCACGGTGGTGTGTTGCATAATGTGTTATAATAGAATATGTTGAACCACATTCTACCTATCAGTTTGAAACAGATTGCCTACCAGGTAAACATTTTTATCACAACTATTTGACACATTCATTGACGTGTGAATTTTGTGTTTATCTCCCTGCAGTTGTACCAAGGCTAAAATTACTTTGTGGAGCGGATGTTTTGAAAACGTTTGACATTCCCAATCTGTGGAAGGACGAACACGTTGAGGAAATAGTTCAGAATTTTGGTCTGGTTTGCATTAGCCGTGGGGATGTAGATCCACAGAGATTTATTTACGAATCTGATATCCTCTTTAAACATAGGCACAACATCCATGTGGTGAGGGAGTGGGTACTGAATGATATAAGTGCCACTCACATACGCCGTGCTTTACACAGAGGCCACAGTGTGAAATACCTGCTCCCAGAAAGTGTCATTGACTATATTCAACAACACAATATATATACTGCAGAAAGTGAGCAGCAGAATATTGAGATCCTACAGCCACTAAAATCCCAGAGCAACATGATAAGCACACTAAATGATTAAAGTGTAATTGATAATTTAATTTGTGGGGGTCAACAAATGTTATGTAATTCATAACAACAAAACAGCTGTTTGAAAATGTCATATAGGTGTAGAAGAAATGAGGTTACATTATAACTGAATTTCTCTGTTATTACCTGAAAAAACAATTAAAATTCATTGGATACAATTAGTGGGTCATTTTTCAATACTGAAAGAAGAGCAACAGAGAAAATGTTGGTGGGCTATGCTTGTCTAAATGGTAAGCTCATCCAGGCTATTGGGTCGGTGAGATGATGTGAGAAAAAGAAAAGGAGGAAAATACAAAGTGGCTTGCAATAAGGATTTCTTATAACTGTTAGATTCAGAATTGTGTTGTTTTCCTCCAGTTATCTCAAAATTTGCACTAAACTTCCCATTTGTATGCAACAATAAGTAGTGCATGCAAGGGGAATTTCCAACTGCAAATGGATCTTCTTGAAGATTCCAGCAAGTAAATGCCACATCCAAACGCAGTTTCATTGTCTCTATTATACCAGTCATTGTGGAGTGGTATAGAAAGGTAATAGAGAAATTCTGAGCAGTTTAAAATAGTCATCCATTATCTAGCTCCGAAGGTTACAGACATTTGTAAATTCTTACCTAGAAACAGCAATATATTTTTAAAGTCTAACTACTTGTATAAACAATATAGCATTTGTCTCAATGTTTTCAGTTTTTACATAGGTCGAACTAGTGATCGTACAAACACTTGCAAATTGGCTCTTTTCATCTGTAGTTCATTGCAATCTTAATCTAGGTATACCATTTCACATTGGCAAACTTTATCAGGACAAACTACTTTTATTTCAAATATATTTTTATTTCAAATATTCAAATCCCTTTATCTGGCTTGTATTGATTTACAAAGTTGACAGAAAAATCAGATCATCATCGTTGCACAACATCAAGTATGATGGAAAAATACATTTGGTAGCTTATAATAATCATATTTTTAATCAAAGATGATTTTCAATGCAATTTTACTGTGAGCTACATTCCTGTCGGTAACAGTTGTGTAATAAAATATGAAAATATTTTTTCATTTTAGCTGGTTTTATTACGGAAAACCTAAGTGTAATTTCATGGAAAAACTAGAATTCCCTTTTTTCAATATCAGAAGAAAATCAGATGAGATACCAACCTAATTGTATGCATTTAGATCTATTGACTGATTTAGTCACAGCATAATAAAAATGTTGAAGGGCAGAATGAGGCCTTTGAAAGAAAGTGGCCCAATTCCTAAAGCTGAGTTGTCTGGTGACACTGTAATATGAGGCTCACTACGTCTAGCGAAGGAATGCATAATTGGTGGAGCTTAGTCCAAATCTAGATCTCCAACATTTTTTCATCAGTTGTTCTGGTCTCCAAAGCTTTCAATACAATTGAATATAAGCAAATCTTTCAGCGGACTTAATTTCACACCTTGGGAATGAAAATCGGGAGAGATGTATACCGAGCAGCTGATCCGATATTGCCCCTTTTGCACTAGCGGCCAAAGTCAAAATTATCTCTCTTGTGTTTATGGCGCCAAATTTCCTTGGGGATTAGGGTGAATTGGATCAGGCAGGGGCCAATGAGGACAGAAATTGTGGTGGGACCTGTTATATCGGTCTCCACTGCATTTGGTCTGTGCCAGAGGTTTCCTCAGAGTCCTCTGGCTGCCGCACTGTCCAGATGATGTCAAAAAAGAGACAGGACTGACAGATTATATCACCCTCATGTGCCATCAATGTACCATACAGCTGAATGAAGTAGGTATACAGTGCTTTAACCATGTAGAAGTGGATCCCACCAAGGTGGGAAAGGCCAGTTTACCGCTGTAAAGAAAGCAGCTTTTCTGGAGAAGGTCCCACATTTGCTGCAATCATTAATCATTGGCTGACCCCACCCCGCCACCCCCACATTTTCCTCTGACATTCCAGTCACTGCTTTCAAAGGTTTACAGGAGGGGCAGGAAATTAACTTTCACAGAATTATACCCCCTAGGCTGATCAAAGTTATAATGAAATCACTAAAATTGTACCTGAAATTCTGGGGCCAGACATAGCGTGACTTTTTACAGGATTGGAACCTATTTAAACCTTTGAAGGTTCTCAGAAAGTGTACTGGGAATCTGGATTTTGGAACCAGGTTTGCCATCACCACATTCCTGTCTTAACATTTATGGCAATATTTCAAATAATTTATCGATTGACACCCATTCCTGAAGAGGAAGAAGACAAAGAGTAACAAGAGGAACTAGAACTATTTTCTCCACAAATCACCAGTTTGGAATTTCCTTCATGGTGACTATGAAGGCCAGATTCTTCGGTGAAGCTATTTTGGTTTGGTACCAAATGTGGTGAGGTTATGGTGACCTTTACTACTGTAGTTGGCTTCAGTATTGACAATTTATTCCTCTCATTCTCTAACTTCAGGAAACCTTCTCAAAATGACTTCAATTCTGAGACACCCACCACACTGAAGGCCATCTTTGACTTCAGATGCGCTACGTTCTTTAAGGATTGCAGTATCAGCACAGAAGGAAGGAGTTGTGGCGGAGCGGAAGTTCCTATCCGAATAACGAAGTCCAATGCAGTGAAACGAAATAATTAAACTTTAATAAACAAAATACTTTAACTGATAACTGCAAGAGCAGAGGTCAGCAGGTCTGTTCAGGTTCCCAGCCTTTCTCAGACTGCCCTTAAATACTGGAAACCGACGTCATCACGTTTTCCGCGCCAACTGGGGGTCACGTGATCGGCGTCATGACGTCATCACGTGGAAATACAAGAACCTACACACAGCTTAAAGGTGCAGTCCACAACTGCACTACAGAGTGGTTAAAGGAATGATTACAGATTGTTCAGTGTCTCTTGGTGGCTCCTACAGAGTGCTGGTTTTGAATGCTCAAACCAGGGAAGATTTGTGGGCTACAAGAAAGTATAGCATCTTTATGTTCCAATAAGATTATTTGTTGTGCTGAAAGCCATGTCAGCAGTCCAAGGAAGCAGTGTTGAGCCATGTCAGACATAAATAATGGCAACTGACAATTCTACCATATCATTATATGGATCTCTTAAAAAGCTTTTTCTTTCAATTTATTAAAGTTAGCACAAGCAATATCCATGAAGAAAATACAGACAGAATTTATTGATTGTCTCTTGTCAACACTGACTTTATTCAGGTAACATATAGAAATGTATTTTCAAGATGTAGTCTTCCTAATTGCGAATGTTTTTAATGTACGAGGAATGGTGGATAGTCAACCGTGAACAACATATGTAGTTTAGTTTGCACCACTCTGTGTACACTATAATACAAGTGGAAGTACAGTAAGGATCATAGTTCACATCTGTTGCTCTGTGTCATCTATGTAAGGTTCTGATTTCATGAAAATGCTGGCAGTATGATCAGGGCAAAATGATCAAAAAGTTGAGAAGGTGATGTAAAAAGGACAAATGTGTGATACCAGAGCTACAATAGGACCTGATAGCAGACATGCAGTAATACAGGGAAAAAAATCTGAACATAATACAATTTCCAAAGCAGTTTGCACTAATTACAGAATTACAGTATGATGAGGTGCTCATCCCCTTGGATTCATGTATCTATTTGCCTGAACTTTGTGGTCAGCAGTGAAGCAACGGTGATTGCCGCTGATCTTGAAGAAAGCTACCCACAAAGATCTTGTGATCTCTGTGGTGAAAACTTTAGCTTTCTCGATGTTAAATTGATTGTAGTGCTGTCAAAATGTAATCCCCAGTGTAGAGCAGTAATGACATCATCAAGCTGTCTAAGCAGCCAATCACATTGAAGAATTCTCACAGACAGCAAACCAGGAAATAAAAAGCACTGATTATCAATTCACTTTTTAAAATTTTTCCAGAGAACAAAATAAAGATTGGAACATACACATGGGGTTAAGGTAGAAGCTGAAATATCATTAAAAAACTTTTAAAATATATATTTTTAAAATTATTTTAAAAATCTAGTACTTTTCTATCATAATGGAGAAATTTGACATGACAAAAATATAAAATTCATTTTTCAGGGCAGAACGGTTGTTCAGCAGTCAAGACACCATTAAACCCCAGTTACACCTATTCCAACAGGGCTTAACTTTTTATGGGGTGTTTAACAGTGATATTACAGTGGAAAAGCTTAAGTTTTCATCAGTTCAACTGATTACCGGCTATGGGGAGTTCCACAGCCCAGCCTGTGGCGGAGCAGGGAATGACTGACCGCAACTTCAGGATTTCCACATTTAGCTGCACATGCTCTAAATCCTGAAGTTACAATCAGTTTCAGAGGGGTAATGACAGTGAACGCTAACAGTTCGTTGTCATTATCACTGCAAAATCCAGGCCAATGTAACTGTGAAGTTGTCTATTTGCTCCACTGGTGACCAAAGATTATAGCTTTTTACCCACCCAATAAGATTACAGAGATTGAATGAATGACCAACAACAAGCTACAAGGGACAAGCCTCTATATAATTTTTTATCTGATGTACATTCAACCAGAGCCATCAGATTCCTAGTCATCAGGTAAGAATTTAAAATGTATTTATATGTGATCAGAGCTGATGGTTACGGTCACGGAAGGAGCGTTAACGCGGCCAGAAATCCTTCCACCACTTCATACAGTTCCCCAAAGGGAACAATGTGAAGACACATAAAGAAGAAGAGCTTAGGCGCCTGTGTAAATCATAATTGTTGAGGCCACTAAACTGCCAAAAATGCTGAACTGAAACTGCCCCAGTGTTTACCTTGGACATGCTGATTGCATCTCAGATGACATTGTGTGAGGCTGGCTTGAAATCTCTACAGAAGCTGCAATCAATGCATATTTGTTCAGGACAAACATCATTAAGCCTTGAAAAAAATCACTCAAAGGAAGCCCGAGAATGAGATGTTGGCCAATTGTTAATGGAAGGGGGGGGTGGCGAGAAGTAGAGAGACAGGCTCTCAACATCACCACCTGCAGGAAAATGTGTGAAGGCCAACTGAAGAGAATACATTTCATGTACTGCACCCTGCTCAAACTCCACAGATCCCACCCCTCCATACCAGATGACTACTGCAGGAACTGTGACCAGATACACATCTCTAAACATATCCTGATCATACACTTACATTCAGTCATTCTGGACAATGGTCTGGGCACCCACAAGAACCATTACTGTTGGGCCTATTCACAATGAGCAGGCTAGCACAACCCTTGCTATTCGCTCTGTAATGGAATGCAACCTTTCTCACAGTGTGGCTGAAGCATGCAGCAGGTTTGTTGGGTTTGGAAATCAGAACTGAGTGCTCCAAACCACAGTTGTTCTCGTTGAGAAATTAACTGATTTGTATACATGTAAATGAAAGTAAATCTATTTATATTAACATGTCTGGCAGTAGGTTAGTAGGTTAGTAGTTCAGGCCCAACAAACCATTTGAGCTTGGCTCTCCTCTTGTTAAGTCGATGTATGTACGCCATCCTGTTTTATAATCTACTGGGCCATCTAGAATCCCCAGTTAAATAACATTGTAACCAGAAATATTCTATTTTCAAAAGAGAGAGAAATCAAAGCATGAACTCAACCGATTCTGAGACACTGAAGACTATAATAAACGGTTACTTAACAAGCACCACTGATTTCAGCTGAAGAGATTCCTGAGCCTGACCTGAAAATTCATGACCCAATTCCCCAATTAATCGGATCAAACTGCTCACAGTGTTATAGTCAGGCTGATAAAGAGCGTTGGACAACAGTCTCCACATGTTTTTGAACTCAGTGAGGACAGATCTGCCCAAGCTCCAGCTCTTCTGTTTCTGAAGACTTAAAGATGTCAACTGATTTCAGCGGATACTGGAAAATGATAACCAATGAGAACTTCGAAGAGTACCTGAAAGCGCTAGGTAAAATCCGACCATTGGTGTCTGTGTAACCAGAACTTTATAGCTTTGTACTCAGTAGTTGGCACAATATTTAAACTGATGCTTTGAGAATTAACAATAAGATGGAACATTTGAAATCATTGCAATTTTCAATAATGTGCAATCCTGTATGTTCTGTGTGTATTTTAGGGTGTAGACAATTTAAGTGGATCTTCATCTTTTAAAGGGAAGTTGTTGCTGATATTTATTAAAAACACATTATTAAAGCCTCATTACAATACTTCAAAAGTGCTTCATTGGTTGTGAAGAGCTTTGGGACGTCCTGAGGTCATGAAAGGTGCAAGTCCTTCATTGATACGAATTCAGCGCTGAGCGCGAGCAAATAATTGCAGCAGATTGCACATTTATAACAATGCGGGAACTCGGATCTGAGCCTTCATTTCGATCGCCAGTATTATACTGCACGCCAGATACGGTGCAAAGTTAACGGAGGCAACTTGTAATACTGTATTAACTGCATATGGAATATTTAATAGATATATGTGAGAGAATGATAATTGAAATGAAATTCTCTATGTAAGATACAATTTTCACCTAATAATGTGCAGTGCAAAACTCAGTGTGTCGTCTTGTTTTAGTTGAACACAAATGCTATTCTGCTATTTTTGCAGATGTAAACGTTGCTTTGCGGAAAATTGCGGTTTTGCTGAAACCAGACAAGGACATTGCTCAGAAGGGAGACCACGTAGTCATTAAAACCATCAGCAGCCTCCGTAATTATCTCATGGAATTCGATATTGGCAAGGAGTTTCCTGAGGACTTATCCGGAATAGATGATCGCAAATGTATGGTAAGCATTGTGCAGCCACCGTGTCACAAGATCTAAGAATATCCTGTCAAGCTTCTGATCAAGATGGATTTGGATATTAACTTTGTGAATAAGAAAAATTGCCAAAACTAACCAAAGACCAATCAGTGGTTGACTCTTAACTGCCCTCTGAAATGGCCTAGCAAGCCACTCAGTTGTAAAAAAAACACTACGAGAAACAATAAGAATAAAACCGGACAGACCACCCGGCAACGACCTCACCACCAGTTATGGACACCCAGCCCAGTCGACCCTGCAAAGTCCTCCTCACCAACATCTGGGGGCTTGTGTCAAAATTGGGAGAGCTGTCCCACAGACTAGTCAAGCAACAGCCTGACAGTCATACTCACAGAATCCTAGGGGGTGATTTTGCCAATGGGGACGTGATGGAGGCAGGACTGCAGCTTGTCAGGTTTTAGTCCCGCCTCCATCGAAGTCCGGCCAACCCACGTTATTTGCCCTTGCTTGACCTTAGCGGGTTTAGCAGGCCAATTAAGGGAAAGCTGGTGACAGAGAATGTCAGCGTATGACGTTTCATCTGTCAAAATTTTTTGACAGATGAATTGTCATCGTTTGACAGCATTGAGAATATCCGCCTCCCCAGGGCTGGCACAATCTCCCCCCTACCTTTCAGCCAATGTCAAAATCTATTCCAACACCATCCCTGGGTATGTCCTGTCCCACCAGCAGGACAGACCCACCAGGGGTGGCGGCGCAGTGGTATACGGTCGGGAGGGAGTGGCCCTGGGAGTCCTCAACATTGATTCCGGACCCATGAAGTCTTATCGCTTCAGGTCCAGCATGGGCAAGGAAACCTCCTGCTGATTACCACCTACTGCCCTCCCTCAGCTGGTGAATCAGTACTCCATGTTGAACACCATTTGGAAGAAGCATTGAGAGTAACAAGGGCACAGAATGTACTCTGGATGGGGGACTTCAATGTCCATCAACAAGAGTGGCTCAGTAGCACCACTACTGACTGAGCTGGCTGAGTCCTGAAGGACATAGCTGCTAGACTGGTTCTTTGGCAGGTGGTGAGAGAACAAACATGAGGACAAAACCTACTTGACCTCATCCTCACCAATCGTGTTGTGTGGCACTACCACTGTGCTAAATGGGATAGATTCAGAACAGATCTAGCAGCTCAAAACTGAGCATCCATCAGACGCTGTGCGCCATCAGCAGCAGCAGAATTGTATTCCACCATAATCTGTAACCTCATGGCCCAGCATATTCCTCACTCTACCATTACCACCAAGCCAGGAGACCAACCCTGGTTCAACAACGAGTGTAGAAGAGCATGCCAGGAGCAGCACCAGGCGTACCTAAAAATGAGGTGCAACCCGGGGAAGCGGTAACACAAGACAACAGCATGCTAAAAAGCGGAAGCAGCATGCTATAGACAGGGCTAAGCAATCCCACAATCAACGGATCAGATCAAAGCTCTGCAGTCCTGTCGCATCCAGTCGTGAATGGTAGTGGACCATTAAGCAACTAACGGGAGGAGGAGGCTCCAAGAATATCCCCATCCTCAATGATGGTGGAGCCCAGCATGTGAGTGCAAAAGACAAGGCTGAAGCGTTTGCAACCATCTTCAGCCAGAAGTGCCGAGTGGATGATCCATATCGGCCTACTCCCGAGGTCCCCACTATCACAGAAGTCACTCTTCAGCCAATTCAATTCACTCCACGTGATATCAAGAAAAAGCTGAGTGCACTGGATACAGCAAAGGCTATGGGCCCCGACAACATCCCGGCTATCGTGCTGAAGATTTGTGCTCCAGTACTAGCCGCACCTCTAGCCAAGCTGTTCCAGTATAGCTACAACACTGGCATCTATCCGACAATGTGGAAAACTGCCCAGGTATGTCTTGCCCACAAAAAGCAGGACAAATCCAACCCGGCCAATTACCGCCCCATCAATCTACTCGCAATCATCAGCAAAGTGATGGAAGGTGTCATCGACAGTGCTACCAAGCAGCACTTACTCACCAATAACCTGCTCACTGAAGCCCAGTGTGAGTTCCACCAAGACCACTTGGCTCCCGACCTCATTATAGCCTTGGTCCAAACATGGACAAAGGAGCTGACTTCCAGAGGTGAGGTGAGAGTGACTGCCTTTGACATCAAGGCTGCATTTGACCGGGTGTGGCACGAAGGACCTCTAGTAAAACTGAAGTCAATGGGAATCGGGGAAAATGCTCCACTGGCTGGAGTCATACCTAGCACAAAGGAAAATGGTTGTGGTGGTTGTAGGTCAATCATCACAGCCCCAGGACATCACTGCAGGAGTTCCTCAGGGCATTGTCCTAGGCCCAACCATCTTCAGCTGCTTCATCAATGACCTTCCCTCCAACATAAGGTCAGAAATGGGGATGTTCGCTGATGACTGCACAGTGTTCAGTGCCATTCACAACTCCTCAGATAATGAAGCAGTCCATGCCCGCATGCAACAAGACCTTGACGACGTTCAGGCTTGGGCTGATAAGTCGAAGGTAACATTCGCGCCACAGAAGTGCCAGGCAATAACTATCTCCAACAAGCGAGAGTCTAACCACCTCCCCTTGACATTCAATGGCATTACCATTGCCGAATACCCCACTATCAAAACCCTGGGGGTCACCATTAACCAGAAACTTAACTGGACCAGCCACATAAATACTGTGGCAACAAGAGCAGGTCAGAAGCTAGGTATTCTGTAGTGAGTGTCTCAGCTCCTGACTCCCCAAAGGCTTTCCACTATCTACAAGGCACAAATAAGGAGTGTGATGGAATACTCTCCACTTGCCTGGATGAGTGCCGCTCCAACAACACTCAAGAAGCTCGACACCATCCAGGACAAAGCAGCCCGCTTGATTGGCACCCCATCCACCACCTTAAACATTCACTCCCTCCACCAGCGGCGTACCGTGGCTGCAGCGTGTACCATCTACAGATGCACTGCAGCAACTCGCCAAGGCTTCTTCAGCTGCACCTCCCAAACCCGTGACCTCTTCCACCTAGAAGGACAAGGGCAGCAGGCACATGGGAACACCATCTCCTCCAAGTTCCCCTCCAAGCCACACCATCCAGACTTAGAAGTATATCGCCGATCCTTCATCGTCGCTGGGTCAAATCCTGGAACTCCCTACCTAACAGCACTGTGGGAGTACCATCACCACACGGACTGCAGTGGTTCAAGAAGGTGGCTCACCACCATCTTCTCAAGGGCAACTAGGGATGGGCAATAAATGCTGGCATTGCCAGCGATGCCCTGATCCCATAAACAATTTTTAAAAAAAATCTACCTGTCGCAGATGCATCTGTCCCTGACAGTATTGGTAGCAGTGACCTCCGCACAGTCATTGTGGAGACAAAGTCCCATCTTCACACTGAGAACACCCTCCATCGTGTTCTGTGGCACCACCACCCTGCTAAATGGGATAGATTCAGAATAGATCAAAATTGGGCATCCATGAGGTGCTGTGGGCCATCAGCAGCAGCAGAATTGTATTCCACCACAATCTGTAACATCATGGCCCGGCACATCCCTCACTCTACCATTACCATCAAGCCAGGGGACCAACCCTGGTTCAATAAGGAGTGTAGAAGAGCATGCCAGGAGCAGCACCAGGTGTATCTAAAAATGCGGTGCCAACCTGGGGAAGTTGCAATGTAGGACCACATGCTAAAAAGTGGAAGCAGCATGCTATAGACAAGGCTAGGCAATCCCACAATCAACGGATCAGATCAAAGCTCTGCAGTCCTGCCACAGCCAGTCGTGAATGGTGCTGGACCATTAAACAACTAACGGGAGGCGGAGGCTCCGTGAACATCCCCATCCTCAATGATGGTAGAGCCCAGCATGTGAGTGCAAAAGACAAAGCTGAAGTGTTTGCATCCATCTTCAGCCAGATGATCCATATCGGCCTTCTCCTGAGGTCCCCACCATCACAGAAGCCAGTCTTCAGCCAATTTGATTCTCTCATTGTGATATCAAGAAACGCTGAGCGCACTGGATACAGCAAATGCTGTGGACCCCGACCACATCCTGGCTGTCGTGTTGAAGACTTGTGCTGCAGAACGAGTCGCGCCTCTAACCAAGCTGTTCCAGTACAGCTATAACACTGGCACCTATCCGACAATGTGGAAAACTGCCCAGGTATGTCCTGCCCACAAAAAGCAGGGCATATCCAATCCGGCAATTATCGCCCCATCAGTCTACTTTCAATCATCAGTAAAGTGATGGAAGGTGTCGTCGACAGTGCTATCAAGCAGCACTTACTCACCAATAACCTGCTCACTGATGCCCAGTTTGGGTTCTGACAGGACCACTCAGCTCCAGACCTCATTACAACCTTGGTCCAAACATGGACAAAAGAGCTGAATTCCAGAGGTGAGTTGAGAGTGACTGTCTTTAGCATCAAGGCAGCATTTGACCGAGTGTGGCATCAAGGAGATCTAGTAAAACTGAAGTTAATGGGAAAACTCTCCACTGGCTGGAGTCATACCTAGCACAAAGGAAGACGGTTGTGGTGGTTGGAGGTCAATCATCACAGCCCCAGGACATCGCTGTAGGAGTTCCTCAGGCCCAACCATCTTCAGCTGCTTCTTGACAGATCATCCGCATCCCTGGGCCATTTGCCCAACTTCTGCCCAGTGAATGCCCATGAAATTCTTACGACTGGTACCAGCGTAAGAGTTTAAATGAATATATTTTTAAAAAAATCAATTATTTAAACATTAAAACACCTGTAAAATAAGGTACGGTTATTTTTAGTCCCTTTAAAACTTTTACATTTATTTTTCAAAAAATTTAATTTTTGTTTTAAATATTTAATTAAATGGCATTTTAATTCATTTTAAATGTATTTTTTTTATTTGATGTGTACATGTAATTTTTGGGGTATTCCCATTCATGCTTAGGGGTTTCCGTACATACGAAATCCAAATAAGCATGAATGGGGTTCCCCTTTCATTCATTGGGCCAGCCCATGCAAGCGCCACTAGGATACGTGGGCCTCTACCCACGCGTACCTGAAGAGGCCGAGTAGTGCGAGTAGCCAGGGATCCCGAGGCCCCAGGTAGGCGCGGATCTTTGTGGAGCGAAGCCTCCGACCGCAAATTCAGGGCCATTGTATTTGTTTAAATTTAAGTCAATTATTTGAAATTCAGATTTTACAGGATTTATTATCGATATTTATTATCAATACAAACTTCAAAATTTTACATATCACATGCCAATGATTGCACCAGATGTCTTAACTCTAAAAACCATGCTTTGTTGGAATGTAAATGTGGAAATTTCAGGTAAAATTAAGAAAATATTGAACATTTCTGATTGAACAATTTCTGATGATCTTCCACAAATGACTTACTGAACTATAGGCATAAGGACTTCTCACAGTATTTAAGGTACCAAATTAATTTTGCAGGATGTAGAACAATCCATGAATTGGCCACTCATGTTCCATTCATTTCATGGAGCTGAACCATAGCTGTCTTAACACAGCATTAGAAAATGAGGGCTGATTAGTAGCTGAATTAAAATAAATCCAATATTGAGCATTTTAGATGACTATGGGAGAGTGGCTTTTCACAATTTTGTAATTGGGGCTACAACTGGCATGCAGAACTATGAAATCTATGAAAAGTGCTCCTGAAATAAGTCCTTAGATTAATAAGGAAAAATTACTTATTATTGTCAATCAATAAATCAAGTGCAAGTCTGAAACCTATGTTGCATTTTAGTTTTTTGTTATGTGCATTTGACATTGTTTTAATGTTTTTTCCATTTTAGACCACAGTGAATTGGGATGGGGATAGACTTGTGTGTGTACAGAAAGGAGAGAAACAGGGCCGAGGATGGACTCACTGGATAGAGGGTGATGAACTACACCTGGTATGTCATTTGTTGATAAATAATGTGGTGCTATTTATATTATGGAGAATTTGTATTTTTGAAAGTAATTACAATTTACTTATGTTTGAAACTTACCACATTTATATTTCAAACACAATGATCTCATTAATATTAGTAGCTGTTGTATAATGTCTAGAATACAGGGAGGGAATTGCATCACCAATCTCATCAATAGGTGCAAATATTCTGAGTAAACTTCTTACAGCTTGTAAGTGTTGTTGGTATCCAGAGATAGGAATTTTACTCTATATATTATATATTAAGGAGGAAAATACAAAGTAAGTGCAGTCAGTTGTGATCTTATCACTGAAGACTTAAGCTATTAAATGATTCACAGAAACACAAAAGAGTATTTTGTAATCGACCTAGTCAACACCAGTACAGCCAAAATAGTAATACTGGTTTGAGATTAACCTCGACTTGAACAGATCTTATCAGCTATGGATAAATCATTATTCCCCTCCCATTTGCAGGGAATGGTAATTCATGAATCTGATAAGGTTTTATTATGGGAGTCAAACCTTATGGTACTGCTGTTTCTTCACTCCCCCTTCCAACGTCGCCTGGTTTCTGCTTTTCCAGATTATACAAAAGATCTTGCAGAAGATTTTGTTTCCTGCAAAATTAATTAGGAATCTTAAACATTAAAACAAATAAGTCTGTATTTGGCTAAAGGCAAGCCTGGTCACAGACTAGACATTTGTAATGTGTTGCATCTCTCCAGCCACACAGACAGGTGTTTCTTTCTCTTATAAGATAGAAATAAAATTATCAGAATAAGTTTACCTGCATTACTCTGGCATAATTCCCAGTTGCTGACTCAAGAGTGGCATGAGTAAATGGCAAAGGGCACGTTATCTGTCCACACTACATGTAAAGCCATTGCTTTTTTAACCGATTGATTGGCCAAACGTGGACAAGAATCTAAATTGGTAAATAAACCCAGAATTCTAATTCCAGAGGTAGATCTTATTTAGTTAGTAAACTTTAATGGTAGCTGTTTGTATTCATTAAATGGTTCACTTTGTAGTAAATGTGCATTTTTCAACTTTGAATTTAGTAAATCCAAAAGAAAAGTCTTAGGGGTCGATTTTAACTCCGGTGCGGGAAATTGGCGGGTTCCCCGAATTCAGTGATTCCCACACGATTCTAAATGGGTCTGTGAGATTGATACAATATTAACTCAATTGGCCAATTGATTTCCAGCGTGTGGGAAGCCTTGGCAATTGAGTATTTCCAGTCAGAAAGTCGCAGAATATGACGTCATCATTGCTGCTGCTTTTAAGGTCCACAGCAAGCCTTGCTTCCTCTGCAGGCTCCCAAACGTCACCATTAAGATGGCACAGGAGCCTGCAGGAGCAATGGCCAGCGGGAGGGCCAGATCTGCCCCAAAATTTGATGAGGCTTCACTCCAGGCATTACTAGATGGTGCTAGGGCCCACAGGGCGGTCCTGTTCCCTTCTTCAGGGAGGAAGAGGCCTCCCAGTCAGACCAAGGCTGTGTGGCTACAGGTGGCAGGTCAAGTCAACTCCTTGGGGCTCACACGAAGAACGTGGTTGCAGTGCAGGAAAATATTCCATGACCTTCTTCGCACTGGAAAAGTAAGTACTGTATGAAGTTTCCATCACCCTCGATCTGATCCCCATTGCCTTTCCTCACCAGCACTCAGCTTTAGCAATCTCTTCCTGCACATCCCAATAGACACTCACATCCATGCACCCTTACCCATTCCCTCTCTCTCTATGCTCACATTCACAGAACTATTCCACCATGCAGCCCTCACACTCCCTCTCACTCTGATGCTTTGAACACAACTGACTACACACAGGGAGGGCCCTTGGTCTTGCAACCTCATTCCATCTTTGTCTCTTTCTAAGTATCTATGCTATGCAACCTCTGCACTCATTCCTTCATTCTCACTCAACCTCCACTTGTCTCCCTCATTGCAGGAAAAGAGAGCTCACAACAGGAGAGAGCGAGCCAGGACAGGAGGAGGGCCGCCCTCAGTAGCCCAGCTCACCCCCTGAGAGGAAGGCGTCCTGGAGATTGCCGGGGCTGACCGAGATGCAGAAGTTGGGGAAGGACAGACAGGAGCATCCCCGCAAGCTGGTGACAGAATAGTTTTCCCTCTCTCTCATTGGCATTGCATGAGTCGCTGATAATGATTCTGAAGCTACATCATATGAACTTATGATCATCTGCAAAATGCAATGTGCATGTAACCTTGGCATCACATCTCTAACTTTTTCCTTGACTCCCCCACAGGACCATCGAGAGCCCCCGTCCCCAGTGTGCAGGAGGAAGAGCCTGAGCAGCCAGACTCCTCAGAGGAATCTGCAACCTCTGAGGGTGCAGCGTCAGCAGAAATAAGCGCACCCAGCACCAGCGCAGACACTCACACCTCGGTGGGACCTTCGGGACATAGAGAAGAGTTGTCACCTGGTGTATCACAGCTCACAAGTGAGCATCAGCAGATTGTGGAGACAGGGACAGCAGTGGAGCGTCCTCGTCGGAGGGCGCAGGACTCTGCCAGCTCGGCTCAGCTGCATGTCGACCCTCTGCCTCTGGGTCCATCCATAAGATCAGAGGTGATGGAACTCCATGCACAGATGCAGGAGTCTCTGGCAGGTTTTGTCTCCAGGGTCGCTGCGAGTGTGCAGCGAATGGAGGAGTCCATAACGAACATGAGCAGAGCTTTTGTGGAGTCAGTGGCGCATGAACGCATCAATACTGAAAGGATGGCTACCTACGTGGAAATGATTGCTGCCTCCATGGTAAGGCTGGCTACGGTAGAGGAGAGGAGGGCTACGGCCATGGAGGAGGTTAGTCGTCAGGGTATGGAAAACATGGTGAGTGTTCAGAATAGAAAGACATCTCTTGAGGAGCGATGGGCATCTATTGAACAGAGAAACCAGACCTTCATGGAAGTCCTTCTGAGTAGGACTGCCATTGCAGGTACGGGTCCCCATGGCCCCCCTGATGTGCAGCAAGCTGCTCTCAAGCCACTTGCAGGCACTGAGGGGGACCTGACCCATGAGAGGGAGGTTGGTGGCAGACCTCAAGGAAGTGGGGGCTCCTCTCCAAGTGCTCACACTTCCATGCCACTGCAGAGCCCTCGGTCAGAGCCCCGCTGGAGTCCACACCCAACGGAGATAGAGGTCTCAAGCCCTGCACAGCCGCAGGAGCAGCAGACTGCTGGTGAACCCTCACAGGCTCGCCACCCCAGAGGATGCCCGCCAAAGGTGTCGAGACAGGAGCAGCAGGAAAGTGAGCAAGGGGCCTCCACATCTGCTGAAGCCACAGGGGAACCACTATGTAGGAGCAGGCGTAAGAGGAAAATAAAGCACAAATAGTCACAAGGGTAGTCACTTGGGTGAAATGCTGTGTATTTTGTAAAAATGTCATCAGTTGTTTGTTTTTCATAAAAATTCTGATGGCAACTTCTGCAGTTGTGGTGTGTGTCATTTCGCGAATGGGGCTGGAGGTCCTCTAATGCCAAGAGGGGAAGGAAAAAAAGGCCTCCCATGCTTCTGGTAGATGCCACAGTTGAGGAAGCGCTGAGTGAAGGTGGCGAGAGGAGTCTCGCAGGAGGTCACACTGGAGAAGTGTGTGAAGCTCCAATCTTCCACAGGTGTGGTTAGGCCTGGTAAAAGTTGCCCCAGACCTGAGACAACAAAGTCCTGCCACCTGCAAATGATAGCTGATCAAATTTCCTCTTTAATGTTGGACCTGCAGCTAATAGTCAGCAAGCCAATAGTGTTCACGCCAGGTTTCACAGGCGTGATCCCGACCAGGTACGTTTTACGTGGGAAAAGGGTTAAACAGGGAAGCGCCTGTTAAAATGGGATTATAAAGGCCAATGAGTGCTGTTTACAGGCGAGACTAATTCGGGTCCATCAGACACACCTAGGTTAAAATGGTGTGGAGGCGGGAACCAGGCGGGGGGGATCCCGACCCCCAGGTTTTGCGATTTTAACCCCCCACACGCCTAAAAGCCCACCTGTCGGCTGCGTTAAAATCGAGCCCTTTAGGCTTGACAATTGTAAAAATGGCGACATTTGTAAACAGACAGTTAAGTGTAAGCCTGATCAAATTGTGATCTAATAAATTGGAATGAACATTACATGGTCAAAAACACAGGGAGTTAGCAGACACCTGAATGGAAAACATACAGGAGGCAATTTTAACCCTACCCGCACATAAAGGAGGCAATTTTAGCCCTACCCACAGGTGGAAACCAGATGGATGGGCAGTTAAAATCTCCCATATTACTTACCCACTGGAAAACCGCCAGGAACTCACTCTTCTGAATGTTCACCTGCTCTACTGAGTAGGCAGCAAGGACACCCGCCCAAAGCTGGCGGGGACCTCCTTTACGTATGCATGTTGGGTCCCAATGATGTAATCGAGTCCTGACCGCAATTGTAACTGGTGGGTATGAGCAGGGAAGCCACTGCAGCTTTCCCAACAGATAAAGACATTGGGAAGAGGACCTGGGGCCAGGAGAAGCACAAACAAGTACGTTTGTTTTGTATTTTCCTTCTGGGGCCAGGAGGAGCAGGACTGCCCCCACAAACGTGAGACAACTGAGAAGCTGATCCCATCACCTACCTAGTGTCAATGGGTGGCCTCTGAGCCATGTGATTTTCCCACCACTTCCTGCTTGTGCCAGGCGTGAAGTCAGCCAGTGGGATTTAAATGAGGTCCAGGGAATTAAAATAGTCCTGGCCTTATTTCTGGAGCAGCAGAACTCACCTCATAGCCCACCCATCCAAATCACGACTGGAGTTAAAATTGGGCCCCGTACTGATGTTACAGTTTGCAACTGTACCATGCGGTGGCCTTCATAAGAACATAAGAACATAAGAAATAGGAGCAGGAGTAGGCCAACCGGCCCCTCGAGCCTGCTCCACCATTCAATAAGATCATGGCTGATCTGATCCTAACCTCAAATCTTCTATCACTCTCCATCCCACCCGAACCCATGTGATCTCCCGGGAGAGGCGAAAAACCAGATAAAAAACCCAATGGCCAATTTGGGAGAAAAAATCTGGGAAATTCCTCTCCGACCCATCTAGGCGATCGAAACTCTTCCAGGAGATCACTCTGTCCCTATATTTTCTATAGTACTTACCTTCTGTAAAGGCGATCTCCACCCCAGCCAGGAACAGGAATAAAACCATCTCCTGAAATCTAACACAGAATTAGAACACAAGAAGTAGGAACAGAACCAGGCTACACGGCCCCTGGGCCCGCTCCACTACCCACAGGGCCATGACCATTCCGAACCTAGACTCATGTCCAATTTCCTGCCCGCTCCCCGTAACCCTTAATTCCCTTTACTTCTAGGAAAGTATCTATTTCTGTTTTAAATTTATTTAATGATGTAGCTTCCACAGTTTTCTGGGGCAGCAAATTCCACAAACCTACCACCCTCTGAGTGAAGAAGTTTCTCCTCATCTCAGTTTTGAAAGAGAAGCCCCTTATTTTAAGATTATGCCCCCTAGTTTTAGTTTCACCCATCATTGGGAACATCCTCACCGCATCCACCCGATCAAGCCCCTTCACAATCTTATATGTTTCAATAGATCGCCTCTCATTCTTCTGAACTCCAATGAGTAGAGTCCCAATCTACTCAACCTCTCCTCATATGACCACCCCCTCATTCCTGGGATTAACCGAGTGAACCTTCTTTGTACTGACTCGAGAGCAAGTATGTCTTTTCTTAAGTATGGACACCAAAACTGTATGCAGTATTCCAGGTGCGGTCTCACCAATACCTTGTATAACTGCAGCAATACCTCCCTGTTTTTATATTCTATCCCTCTAGCAGTAAAAGCCAACATTCCATTGGCCTTCTTGATCACTTGCTGCACCTGCATACTAACTTTTTGAGTTTCGTGCACCATGACCCCCGATCCCTTTGTACTACAGTACTTTCCAGTTTCTTGCCATTAAGATAATAACTTGCTCTATGATTTTTCCTGCCAAAGTGCATAACCTCACACTTTCCAGTATTGTATTCCATCTGCCAAATCTCTGCCCACTTACTTAGCCTGTCTATGTCACTTTGCAGGTTTTTTATGTCCTCCTCACTCACTACTTTCCCTCCCATCTTTGTATCATCTGCAAACTTTGATATGTTACACTCGGTCCCCTCCTCCAAATCGTTAATATAGATTGTAAAGAGTTGGGGACCCAGCACTGACCCAGCACTGACCTCTGCGGAACACCACTAGTTACTGATTGCCAGTCTGAGAATGAACCATTTATCCCAACTCTCTGCTTTCTGTTAGAGAGCCAATTCTCCATCCACGCCAGAATATTACCCCCAATCCCGTGATTTTTTATCTTGAGCAATAATCTTTTGTGTGGCACCTGCATCTTTGTTTTTACATTTAATATCTCATAATACTTTTTTTAAATCTCCATTTTTATCCCCTTTCTCCTGAGGCAAGTGGTTAATGCTAGCACCATGCTCAAGGGCCTGTTCATTATGTATAGGAATTGGACAGTGATTGTTGGTAAGCTGTTTAGCCTATGGGCTGAGACTGAACCTATGCTCACTCAGTATCCATGGATGCAGAGTTCCAGGGGTCACTGGATAATGATCAGGAGCGAGTATACTGACTGTTTTTCTTTCCCTTTCCTCACCCCATCTAAGGAAACTAAGGCTTATTGTAATTAAATAAGATAACTAAGCATAGAGCAGGGACCAAACCTAAGACCCACCTGAACTGTATGGTTCAATACCAGATTCTTATCGTTCATGTGTCTTATTCAATCTAAGAGAATCTGGCATCATCTGTGCAAGCCCAAACTCTTGTAGTTCCCAATTTCAGTACTCCATTGCCTTGTCTGAAGCTTTGCTATCTACAGTGGGATTCAAGACCAGCACAGATCCTGGATCCTCCTGATATAGACTAGGGTGACCATACGTCCCCGTCTTCTGGGGACAGTCCCCGGATGAGGTACTGTGTCCCTGGGCAAACAATAGCCCCGGAAGAATCTCCAGTTCACGAAACTCATCCCCGAATACCCTTGCTGCCATTTTATTCGAATAAGCTCCATTTAGCCTAATTGCAGCTCATGTAAATCCATGCCCACACTCAGGGACTCAGAGATGGACCGATCAACCGGGCCCACTGTTGATTGACAGATTCCCACCCCATTGGCAGTGATGGACAAATGAAAGGGAGGATCACCATTTGTTGTCTGCTGAATTGCTTTGACTGGATTGGATTCGGTTTGGTCCAATGAAAGGACAGAGTGGGGGGTGAGGGCGGCTGTGTTTGCACGGGAGGTGTGATGGCGGTGTTGTCTGTGTGAGCTGGAACCCGGGGACAGGTAACACTGAAGGTGTGTTAATGCGCGGAGTGGAAGGGTTTTAGTGTCTGCCTCTGTAACCCGGCAGACAGGGCTCGATACCTCAGTCTCACTAAGTCCTATGAGAACAGTGCCAGTCTGAGGCTAAAACATGTCTCTGTGTGTATGTGTATATTATGTCTGAGGATAGCGGAACTGCTGCACCCCGTTTCCATTATAATACTGCCATAGGCATGCAGCATAGTAACCACCACCTTAACCATCTCTGTGTCAGGGTGACCGCCCCCCCCCGCCTTCTTCCCCAGTCTGTTTGTGACAGGAGGACCCTTTACCCTTACTGTGCCAGGGCAATAAATGACTTGGGCAGTGATGTGAACAAAGAGATTTTCTGAATAGGCCATATAGGCAGTGAGTACGAAAAACTGGCGTTCCTGAACAGTGTTACTGTATTATTTATAAACAGTGTCTGAATGCGCTTCAATAGTGTGATGTCACATCCACGGTAATTATATGCACATTTGTTTTGCAGTTGTAGTGTATACGTGCAACTGTTAAAATATTGGCTGTTAATAAAATTTTACCTTGCTACGCTGCACAACCTACATGGCTACTTCGCTGTGCTCTCACCCTATGTGTCCCTAGATTCGGTTTAGGAAATGTGTTCACCCTAATATAGACATCATGCAGTGAATTTGTTCTCTGGCCAATTAGGGAGCACCCCAAAATATTATTGTTTAAAAGTATATGTAATATCCTAGATCAAATGATCTTCCAAATACATTTTATAAATGCTTAAAGAAATCAATTAATTTTAACTGTTTTATTTTCCCTCTTGCTCTCTTCCTCACCCCCTTCCAGGAACTGCGGGTTGGAGATGTAACAAGTAAACAAGTCTTTAAGAAAGTGCAGTGAAGAACCTCAGCATGTGACTGGAGACAAAAAACAATGGAGCGATGTTGACTAAAGTTGGAGGATCTCTAAAGCCTCTATACCCTTTAATATGAAGACTAAACCTGTTCATAATATCAGTGGAGACAGTAACATGGTCACCTTTTAAAATATTACAGTAGTTTAAATGCCATTTTTTATTAGCAGTGACTTGTCCAAATATATTACTCCTTGATTGAAAACTAATTTGATCTGTTAGTTGTCTCATTCTGTCTTTCTACAATTAATGTTTATTAAACTGAACATTGTGTTTGAATTTACAAGGTTTCCTCTGTGGTGTGTGCTTTTTCACTCCTTTTATCTTCTTTTCTATCTCTATCACTCTTTCTATCTCCCTCTTTTCCTATCTTTCTTTCTATCTCTCTTCTTGTCTATCTCTTTTTCTATCGTTCTCTTGTTTTCAAATCTCTTTCTTACTCATGTTCTCCTCATTCACCCACTCAATTGTGTGAATGTAAAGGAAATCTCTCTTTTTCTTCTCACTCCTAATCCACCCACTCCGGTCAGTGCAGATCAGGGAATCATTTACTAGAACTGCCTTGTTGGAAACACGATCTTCGCCCCCATTTCCCAATGTGGTGCACTTTATCCTTAGAACTGCACTTTCCCCTGCTTTTGTGACTTGAACCTTGCAACATAAATGAATTACAAGTAAATATATTTTATTAGTCAGCATATTTCAACAGCATTAGTTCAGCACTTGAATGTTAGATTGATCTTTGTTGCTGTTACAGTTCATTTCTATTTAAACGTATCGACAGTTTGCTAAGGCACTGTAAGCTTAAATCAGAATTTCTATAGGTTGTTTATAAAAGACCAATTTATAGTATTGTACTTCGGTCCATTTGATTTCAACTAAATTGGAAAATCTCTTCATTATAGCTCTTCCAAGTCTTTTATGACAAGATTTATTTTTTGTGGTCATTGCTAAATATGTTAACACATGCTTCATGCCACGAATGCTCATGATCCACACCAAAGCGTTATATGTTAATTGCTTTCCCAAAGGGATAAAGCAAGGTTGTTGTATTATACCACACATTGCCATGAAGGGGATTGGGGACACACATTAGTGCTGTATGGTAAATGTTAGTAACAAACTTTCAGTATTATACATGCCTTACTACAAAAGCAAAATATTACAAATGGTGGAAATCTGAAATAAAAACAGAAAATGCTGGGAATACTCAGCAGGTCAGACAGCATCTGTGGAGAGAGAAACAGAGTTAACGGCCGGAATTTTCCACTAAAAACAGGTGGGTTTGGAGCATGGGGGCAGTTAAATTGTTAAAAATGAGATTCACGACCTGATCCCGCCTCCAACCCGCCCACTTCCGGTTTTAACGGAGCGGGACGGGGAGCGGGCGACCAACCCGCTCCCAGGAGGTGGGACGTCAATTTAAATATTATAATGAGGCTGGAAGCCTCTTTTTTCTCCTCCATTTTGAATTTAACTGTATGTGCTTTAAATGGGCTTTAAACTAACTCGTGGGGGGGAGGTTCCTAGAGAGCAAATAATAAAAATGACAACAGAGAAGGTCATAGACTTAGGTAGCAGTGGGGAAATTAAAAACCAGAGCGTGTCAGGAAGGGGCAGAAGGTATGCAGTAAAAGGTAAAGTAATAAAAAGGGCAAAAGCAGGAACTAAGTGTCACAAAACATATTTGAAAGTTCTCTATCTGAATGCACGTAGCATTCGTAACAAAATAGACGAGTTAATGGCACAAATAACTACATATGGGGATGATCTTGTGGCCATTACAGAAACATGGCTGCAGGGTGACAATGCCTGGGAATTAAACATACCAGGTTATTTAACGATCAGGAAGGACAGGCAGGAAGGAAGGGGAGGTGGGGTGGCTATGTTAATAAAGGAAGGAATCACTGTAATACAGAGAAATGATATTGGGTCAAAAGATCAGGATAATGAAACAGTTTGGGTGGAGATAAGGAATAATAAGGGGAAAAAAACACTAGTGGGCATAGTCTATAGGCCTCCGAACAGTTGCAACTCTGTTGGACGGAGTATCAATCAGGAAATAGTTGAGGCTTGTAATAAGGGAACATCTATAATTATGGGGGATTTTAACTATCATATTAATTGGACAAATCAAATTGGGCAGGGCTGCCTTGAGGATGAGTTCATTGAGTGTATTAGGGATGGGTTTCTTGAGCAGTATGTCACTGAACCAACCAGGGGGCAAGCAACCTTAGATCTGGTCCTGTGTAACGAGACAGGATTAATTAAAAATATCCTAGTAAAAGATCCCCTTGGAATGAGTGACCATAACATGGTTGAATTCCATATTCAATTAGAGGGTGAGAAGGTTGGATCTCAAACAAGCGTGCTAAGCTTGAATAAAGGAGACTATGAAGGTATGAGAGTGGAATTGAGTAGAGTGGATTGGGAAAATAGATTAAAGGGTAAGACAATACATGATCAGTGGTGTACATTTAAGGAGTTATTTTACAACTTCCAAAAAATATATATTCCACTGAGAAGAAAAGGGTGTAAAAGAAAAGACAGCCATCCATGGCTAAGTAAAGAAATTAAAGATAGTATTCGACTAAAAAAAAGGGCATATAAGGTAGCCAAATCTAGTGGGAGGATAGAGGATTGGGAAAACTTTAAAAGACAGCAAAAAATAACAAAAAGATTGATGAAGAAAGGGAAGATAGATTATGAAAGTAAATTTGCAAAAAATATAAAAACAGATAGTAAGAGTTTTTATAGTTATATAAAAAGCAAAAGGGTGGCTAAAGTAAATGTTGGTCCCTTAGAGGATGAGACCGGGAAATTAATGGTGGGAAATATGGAGATGGCAAAAACACTGAATGAATATTTTGTATCAGTCTTTACAGTAGAGGACACTAAGAATATCCCAACACTGGACAAACAGGGGGCTATAGGGGGGGAGGAGCTAAACACGATCAAAATCACTAAGGAAGTGGTACTCGGTAAAATAATGGGACTCAAGGCGGATAAATCACCTGGACCTGATGGCTTACATCCTAGGGTCTTGAGGGAAGTGGCGGTAGGGATTGTGGATGCATTAGTAATAATTTTCCAAAACTCCCTGGACTCAGCAAAGGTCCCGGCAGACTGGAAAACTGCTAATGTAACACCCTTATTTAAAAAGGGCAGTAGACAGAAGGCTGGAAACTATAGACCGGTTAGCCTAACATCTGTGGTAGGTAAAATTTTGGAGTCCATTATTAAGGAGACAGTAACAGGACATTTGGATAATCATAATTTAATAGGACAAAGTCAGCATGGTTTTATGAAGGGGAAGTCATGTTTGACAAATTTGCTGGAGTTCTTTGAGGAAGTAACATATAGGGTGGATAAAGGGGAACCAGTGGACGTAGTGTATTTAGACTTCCAAAAGGCATTTGACAAGGTGCCACACAAAAGATTATTGCTTAAGATAAAAAATCATGGGATTGGGGGTAATATTCTGGCATGGATAGAGGATTGGCTATCTAACAAGGCAGAGAGTTGGGATAAATGGTTCATTCTCAGACTGGCAATCAGTAACTAGTGGTGTTCCGCAGGGGTCAGTGCTGGGTCCCCAACTCTTTACAATCTATATTAACGATTTGGAGGAGGGGACCGAGTGTAACATATCAAAGTTTGCAGATGATACTAAGATGGGAGGGAAAGTAGTGAGTGAGGAGGACATAAAAATCCTGCAAGGGCACATAGACAGGCTATGTAAGTGGGCAGAGATTTGGCAGATGGAATACAATACTGGAAAGTGTGAGGTTATGCACTTTGGCAGGAAAAATCGCAGAGCAAGTTATTATCTTAATGGCAAGAAACTGGAAAGTACTGAAGTACAAAGGGATCTGGGGGTCCTGGTGCACGAAACTCAAAAGGTTAGTATGTAGGTGCAGCAAGTGATTAAGAAGGCCAATGGAATGTTGGCTTTCATTGCTAGGGGGATAGAATATAAAAATAGGGAGGTATTGCTTCAGTTGTACAAGGTATTGGTGAGACCGCACCTGGAATACTGCATACAGTTTTGGTGTCCATACTTAAGAAAAGACATATTTGCTCTCGAGTCAGTACAAAGAATGTTCACTCGGTTAATCCCGGGGATGAGGGGATGGACATATGAGGAGAAGTTGAGTAGATTGGGACTCTACTCATTGGAGTTCAGAAGAATGAGAGGCGATCTTATTGAAACATATAAGATTGTGAAGGGGTTGGATCGGGTGGATGCGGGGAGGATGTTCCCGATGATGGGTGAAACTAGAACTAGGGGGCATAGTCTTAGAATAAGGGGCTGCTCTTTCAAAACTGAGATAAGGAACTACTTCACTCAGAGGGTGGTAGGTCCATGGAATATGCTGCCCCAAAAAGCTGTAGAAGCTACATCATTACATAAATTTAAAACAGAAATAGACAGTTTCCTAGAAGTAAAGGGAATTAAGGGTTACGGGGAGCGGGCAGGAATTTGGACATGAGTCTAGGTTCGGATCGGACATGGCCCTGTGGGTAGCGGAGCGGGCCCAGGGGCCGTGTAGCCTGATCCTGCTCCTATTTCGTGTGTCTAATTCTGTTAGATTCAGGAGATGGTTCTGTGATAGTAGATTGGCGGTTAGGATCAGATCAGCCATGATCTTATTGAATGGCGGAGCAGGCTCGAGGGGCCGATTGGCCTACTCCTGCTCCTATTTCTTATGTTCTTATGTTGTTATGTGGACCGGTTTCACACAATTCGTGAAACCCGACAGTTAAAGCGAGACGGGGACTGCTGGATCCAGGAGGTAAGTGGCTTTATACCTACCTCTTGGATCCAGGGCCCCTACCTAACCCCCCCACGATCGGACACCCCACCACGAGGCCTCCGATCACCTCCCCAGGCTCTGACCCCCGCCGATACCTGGCCGACCTCCGACTCCCGCCGATTCTCCGGCTGACCCATCACGGATCACCGATCCTCCAGCCGACCCTCCCCCAACGATCCCTGGCCGCCCCCCGCGATCCCTGACCCCATCCCCCCATTCTTCCCCAGACCGAACCCTCGCTCCTCTCTGCAGCTGCAGGCCTACCCACCCGCAGTCAGCCAGCCTCTCAATCTGGATGGCTGCAAGTGGGGAACTGAGGCCTCGTATGCAAATCAGACCTGACTGTTAAAGTCGGCAGGGCCTGTGGGAAACCCAGCCTCCCGGGTTTCTCGCCCACCTTTGGAGGCTACCCTTCCTCAGCCCGCCTACCTGCAGAAAAATTCCAGCCAACGTTTCAGGTCGATGACTATGCATCAGAATGGATCAAAAGATTGGTCTAGAGGAAGTATAAGTGGGAATAGCAGATCCTTCTCCAGACCCACCGTTTTGTTTCTTTACTTGTCCCATTACCATCTCCTTTTGCCTTGCACCATCATCCCTTTTGTCTTTTAATCTCTCCTGCCTTCCATCCTATCACAGACCTTCCCTTTTGTTCTTTCCACCCCTCCCCCTTTCCCTGCCTCTGTACTTGCTTAAAACCTGTTACTTCTCTAACTTTTTCCAGTTCTGTCGAGAAGTCATCGGGCTGGATTTTGATTCTGGAGGCGTGTCGGAGGCGGGACTACAACTTTCGGGGTTGTAGTCCCGCCTCCATCGAGATGTGGCCAACCCACGCCATTTTCACTTGATTGACCTTGTTGAGCCCTCCCGATGGGCTCAGCAAGCCAATTAAGGGCCACACAGCAACAGGTGACATCACAGATTGACATTTCATCTGTCAAGAACTTTTGACAGATGAAATTATCAGCATTTGACAGCTGTTTGAAGCTGTCAAACACTGAGACCTCAATTTTCAGTGTGCCCTGAGGCGGGCTTTTAGGCATGCGGGGGGCTAAAATCCCGAATTCGGGGGTCCCGACACCATCCCGCCCAAAACCCGCCTCCACGTAAGTTTCACAGGAGGCAGGTACCTGCCCCGCACTGGGACCCGCCGACCCAAGGTGGGAAGGGATTAGAGCCAATTAACTGCCTGTTAACAGGTAGTTAACAGGCAGTTTTTAGCCTAATCCCTATTTTGAGGGGTGTCGTGTGGGATTCCCGACGACTCCAAACCACGCCAGGTTAGAGCAGACGGACCGTCGGGTTGAAGGACTTGGAGGGGTCGCTGATGCACTATCAATTGCTACAAAAGACTGGAGATTGAGAAAGTAATAAACAGGCTTTTATTACCAAAGAACAGAGCATGCCTCTTGTGGTTGCCTGGTATCCAAAAGGGCCGGAGGCTTCTGAGCAGCGACCTTTATACCCAGCCATGAGGGTGGAGCCAGGGGCGGAGTCAGCTGAGGCATGCACAGACAAGTACAACAATATGCAAGAGTGAACAACAGTACTAACAGTGAACAACAGTACTAACAACAGTGGTGAACAACAATACTAACAACAGTGGTTTACCACATTCACCCCTTGTTTAGAATTGAATCCGGCGGGGTGAAGTGCACTAAAAATTTGTGTACTGAAGTCTATCAGGAGGCCTTGTAAGCCGTCCTGAGCGTCGCAGCAGCGGCGGTGATGGTGCAGCATCCAACGGTGAACCCGGTGTCTCGTTCAGAGGAGGTGTAGCAGGTGGCGGACCCTGGGGCTGCTGCATGCCGTCTACAGGGGTCAGAGCATGGGTAATGGGAGGTAGCGATGGTGGTCTCTCAGAGGCACCCGAAGGTGCGAGGTCTCATGCGGGGACTGTGTCCTGGGGGTAGGCAGGAGTAGCGGTGGGTGGCGAAGAGGGTGTTTCAGGAGCACCTGCAGGTGCGAGGTCTCGAATGGAGACTGTGTCTTCCCGCCCGTCCGGGTACACCACGTAAGCATACTGCGGGTTGGCGTGGAGGAGGCTCACCCTCTCGACCAGGGGGTCCGCCTTATGGGTCCTCACGTGCTTCCGCAGTAGGACGGGACCTGGAGAAGTCAGCCATGTTGGTAGCGAAATCCCCGACGTGGACTTCCTGGGGAAGGAGAACATTCTCTCGTGAGGAGTGGCATTGGTGGGTGTACAGAGCAGCGACCGAATGGAATGGAGCGCCGCAGGGAGGACCTCCTGCCAGCGGGAGGTCGGAAGGCCCTTAGATTTTAAGTTTAAAAGGACTGCCTTCCAGACTGTCGCATTCTCCCTTTCCACCTGGCCGTTACCCCGGGGGTTGTAGCTGATGGTCCTGCTTGTAGCAATGCCTCTCGCGAACAGGTACTGCCGAAGTTCGTCGCTCATAAAAGATGAGCCCCTGTCGCTATGGATATAGCTAGGGAAACCGAACAAGGCGAAGAGGTCATTCAGACATTTAATGACCGTGGTACTGGTCATGTCCGAGCAAGGGATGGCAAACGGGAAACGGGAGTACTCATCAATTATATTGAGGAAGTACACATTGCGGTCAGAGGAGGGGAGGGGCCCTTTAAAATCGATGCTCAGCCGCTCGAAGGGGCGCGTGGCTTTGATCAGGCTCGCTCTGTCTGGCCTATAAAAATGCGGCTTGCACTCGGCACAGATCTGGCAGTTCCTGGTCATGGTCCTGACCTCCTCGATGGAGTAGGGCAGGTTACGGGATTTGATAAAATGGAAGAACCTGGTGACCCCCGGGTGGCAGAGGTCATTGTGGAGGGTCTGTAGTCTATCAACCTGCGCGTTGGCGCACGTACCACGTGATAGGGCATCTGGGGGCTCATTGAGTTTCCCGGGCCGGTACAAGATATCGTAATTGTAGGTGGAGAGTTCGATTCTCCACCTTAAGATCTTGTCATTCTTGATTTTGCCCCGCTGCTTATTACGAAACATAAAAGCCACTGAACGCTGGTCAGTGAGCAGGGTAAATCGTTTTCCGGCCAGGTAATGCCGCCAATGTCGCACGGCTTCCACAATGGCCTGGGCCTCCTTTTCGACAGAGGAGTGTCGAATCTCGGGGCCCTGGAGGGTCCTTGAGAAAAAGGCCACGGGTCTCCCCGCCTGGTTAAGGGTTGCAGCTAGGGCAAAGTCGGATGCGTCGCTCTCCACTTGAAAAGGGAGGGACTCATCCACAGCGTGCATTGTGGCCTTCGCAATGTCTCCTTTTATGAGAGTGAAGGCTGCACAGGCCTCTGCTGTCAGGGGGAAGGAGGCGGACTTGATGAGGGGTCGGGCTTTATCCGCATAGTTGGGCACCCACTGAGCATAGTAAGAGAAAAACCCCAGGCATCTCTTCAGTGCTTTCTGGCAGTGGGGGAGGGGGAGCTCCATAAGGGGGCGCATTCTATCGGGGTCTGGGCCGATGACTCCGTTCTCCACTACGCAGCCAAGAATAGCAAGGCGCGTAGTACGAAACATACATTTGTCTTTGTTGTATGTGAGATTCAGCCGCTGGGCCGTCCAGAGGAATTTCTCTAGATTAACGTCGTGGTCCTGCTGGTCGTGGCCGCAGATGGTGACGTTGTCTAGATATGGGAAAGTGGCCTGGAGCGCGTTCTGGTCAACCATCCGGTCCATCTCCCGTTGGAAGACAGAAACTCCGTTGGTGACGCCGAAGGGAACTCTGAGAAAGTGATAGAGCCGACCGTCAGCTTCAAAAGCTGTGTACTGGCGGTCCTCAGCCCTGATGGGGAGCTGGTGGTATGCCGACTTCAGATCAACCGTTGAGAACACCCGGTATTGTGCTATCTGATTGACCATGTCAGATATGCGGGGGAGTGGATATGCATCCAGCTGGGTGTAGCGGTTGATCGTCTGGCTGTAGTCAATAACTAGGCGCTGTTTGCCGCCAGCCTTCACCACCACCACTTGTGCTCGCCATGGGCTATTGCTGCTCTCGATAATCCCTTCCTTCAGGAGTCTCGCTACCTCGGATTTAATGAAACCCCTATCCCCGGCACTGTAACGCCTACTTTTGGTAGCGATGGGCTTACAGTCGCGGGTGAGGTTAGCAAACAAGGAGGGGGGGGAGACTTTAAGGGTGGAGAGGCTGCAAATGGCGCGCGGCGGGTGATTTAAAAACTGCTGGCTGCAGACTGTGAGAGGGGGGAGGGGTCCACCATACGCTAAAGTGACACTCTTAAGGTGGCACTGAAAATCCAACCCCAGTAGGACGGCAGCGCAGAGATGGGGCAGGACCAGAAGTTTAAAATTTTTGTATTCAGTACCCCGCACTGAAAGAGTCACCATACAGTAGCCACCGACGTCCGCTGACTGGGCTTTGGAAGCCATAGAGATGCGATGACGCGTCGGCAGGACCGGGAGAGAGTAACTGCGCACCGTGTCGGGGTGTATAAAACTCTCCGTGCTCCCGCTGTCAAAAAGGTAGGTAGTGGCGCGGCCGTTTACCGTAATGTCCATCATGGACCTGGACAGTTGATGCGGGAGAGATTGATCCAGCGTCACGGAAGCCAGCGTATGTTCAAGTGTGTCGATGCGGTCGTCCGATGAGGCGGTGGTGGAGTCCGGGTCCCCCATAACCGAAGTCGGAGGCGTCCAAGATGGCGGACAAAATGGCGGCGCCCACGGTCCCGATCCCCACGTGGCTGGGGGAGCCCAAGATGGCGGACAAGATGGCTGCGCCCACGGTTCGCACGCAGCGCTGCTGGCGTTAGCGGTCTTCCCTTTGCAGGCGCTAACGTAGTGACCTTTCTTCCCGCAGCCGGAGCAGGTAGCATTCTTCGCGGGGCAGCGTGCTCTAGGGTGTTTAGCTTGGCCACAAAAATAGCATTTTTGTGCCTTGGACATCGCTGCAGCAGTCAGAGGTGGCGGTCCCATGGCCCAAGATTGCGGCGTCCACGGCGCGGGGCGATGAGGGGAGAAAGCGTCCATATTTCTGTGGGCCGCGTCGAGCGAGAGCGCGAGGGACACTGCCTTTGTCAGGTCTATTTCACCCTTCTCCAGCAGCCTCTGCCGGGAGTAGTCGGACCTTAGACCCGCAACGAAAGCGTCTCGTATCAGTCCCTCCGCATGTGCCGCGGCCGATACTTCCTTGCAGTCGCAGCCGCGTCCGAGTACCCGCAGTGCCTGTAGGAAGGCTTCCACCGATTCCCCGGGCTGCTGTCTGCGAGATCTTAAAAGGTGCCTGGCATAGACCGTGTTAACCGGGCGTGCATACTGCCCTTTCAGTAGGTCAATAGCCGCCGCGTAGGTCGTCGCATCTTGGATTAAAGTATAGACTTGGTGGCTCACCTTCGAGGCCAGGATTTTCAGTTTATTTTCATCAAGAGTCACGGTCGAGGCTTCCAGATACGCCTCAAAGCAACGCAGCCATTGTGCGAATTTAGTCGACGAACCCGCTTCTTGGGGGTCTAGGTCCAGGCATGTTGTCTGAGGGCTCGCAGCAGCGCCTGCTGCTCAGCGTTTTGCGCCATCGGTTGATCAGCATCCGCAGCCAACATTTAACTTTGGTAATAAAATTGATGCACTATCAATTGCTACAAAAGACTGGAGATTGAGAAAGTACTAAACAGGCTTTTATTACCAAAGAACAGAGCATGCCTCTTGTGGTTGCCTGGTATCCAAAAGGGCCGGAGGCTTCTGAGCAGCGACCTTTATACCCAGCCATGAGGGTGGAGCCAGGGGCGGAGTCAGCTGAGGCATGCACAGACAAGTACAACAATATGCAAGAGTGAACAACAGTACTAACAGTGAACAATAGTACTAACAACAGTGGTGAACAACAATACTAACAACAGTGGTTTACCACAGTCGCGATGTCGGTGTTCAGGTGAGTGATGGGTGCATGAGTGCAAAGGTAAGTGTGTTTGGTGCGTCTAAAGTGTGTAAAGAAGTTTAAATTACCTGTACTTACCTTTACAGCCTTTCTTCCTCTAGGTTTCAGGAGTCCATCACTCAGCCGGCACTGAAAGCAAAATGGCTGCGAGCTGTCAAAAGTGACAGCCTTCAGCTTTCAGTGCCAGTGAGATTTCTAACTGAGTCTGTGGAGAAGGACTCAGGTTAGAAGTCAGACTGTCAGTGTTTGACAGCTTCAAGCAGCTGTGAAACACTGATATTTCATCTGTCAAGACGTCTTGACAGATGAAATTTCAGTCTGTGATGCCACCTGTTGCCGGGTGGCCCTTAATTGGCCTGCTGAGCCCACTGGGCGGGCTCAACAAGGTCAATCAAGGGAAAATCGCGTGGATTGGCCGGACGTTGATGTAGGCGGGACTAAAACCCGAAAGTTATAGTCCCGCCTCCTTCCTGACTGCTGAATGAAAATCGACCCCTGACAGTCTGTACTCTAAGTTAATTCCTTCCTCTCCGGCTGATTTAGAGATCTCTCCAGAACAGAACGCTGAATGCTGCAACTTTTGACAGCTCGCTTTCTGTGCCGGTGAGATGAGGGACTACCGAGACCTGAAGGAAGGAAGGCTGTAAATGTAAGTAAAACTGCTTTAAACACTTTACACACACCAAACACACTTACCTCTTCACTCATGCACCCATCACTCACCTGAACACCGGACATCTCGAACCTTCCAAGTCCTTCAGCCCGATGGCCTGCCTCACTAACTTGGCATGGTTTGGCGCAGTTGGGAATCCCATACTTCAGCAATAAAAATAGGGATTAGGCTAAAAACTGTCAACTACCTGTTAACAGGCAGTTAATTGGCACTAATCCCCTTCCCGCCTCGGGGAGGCGGGTTCCAGCAGAGGTCGGTTATCCGCCTACTTTGAAACTGGCATGGAGGCGGGTTGGGGGTGGGATGGGTTCGTGCCCCCCGATTTCGAGATTTTAACCCCCCACATGCCTCCAATCCCGCCTCCACGGCCCAATGAAAATCCTGCCCATCGACTTGAAACATTGGGCTGAATTTTAATGGTGAAGGCGGGTCGGGGGGGTGGAGGCGGTTTCCTGCAGGCCCTGCCAAATTTAATGAATGCGAAGCCTCTGTTTCCTACCCGCAGCCAGCCAGATTGAGAGGCTGGCTGACCCGTGGCACTTGGCTGCACAGAGGAGGGAGAGAGGGATCACGTGGGTGCTGGGAACAGCCAGAGGAGCACGGCGGGTGGTGGTCAACAAGATCGTGGGCCGGCCGGATGAGCGGGGATGCTGTCTCAAGAAGATCCGGTGGGGGAGGCCTCATGGGGGAATCGAAGGCCTGTGGGGGGGAGGGAGTGATGAAGGCCCTGGGTGGGGGAAGCCTGGCCGGTGTGATCGGAGGCCTGAGGGTGGCAGGGCTGGGGAGGGGGTGCGGTCGGAGGCCTCATGGCGGGGGACTCTCCAATTGCGGGGGGTGGCGCTAGGCAGGGGCCCTGGATCAAGGAGACCTCCTCGATCCAGCAGTCCTCACCTTGCTTTCGCTGGCAGGTTTCTTCTTCTTCTTCTTAGGCAGTCCCTCGGAACCGAGGATGACTTGCTTCCACATTAAAAATGAGTTTGCAGGTGACTGATGAGTCCAATGCGGGACCTACAGTCTCTGTCACAGGTGGGACAGACGGTGGTTAAAGGGGCGGATGGGTGGGGTGCTTGGGTTGACGTGCGCTCCTTGCGCTGCCTGCGCTTGGCTTCCGCTTGCTCCCGGCGAAGAGACTCGAGGAGTTCGGCGCCTTCCCGGATGCTTCTCCTCCACTTTGTGCGGTCTTGGGCCAGGGATTCCCAGGTGTCGGTGGGGATGTTACACTTTTTCAAGGAGGCTTTGAGGGTGTCCTTGAAGCGTTTCCTCTGCCCACCTGGGGCTCTCTTGCCATGCCGGAGTTCCGAGTAGAGCGCTTGTTTTGGGAGTCTCGTATCGGGCATGCGGACAATGTGACCCGTCCATCGGAGCTGATTGAGTGTGGTCAGAGCTTCGATGCTGGGGATGTTGGCCTGAGCAAGAACACTGACGTTGGTGCGCCTAACCTGCCAATGGATTTGCAGGATCTTGCAGAGGCAGCATTGGTGGTACCTCTCCAGTGCTTTGAGGTGCCTGCTGTACATGGTCCATGCCTCTAAGGCATACAGCAGGGCAGGTATCACTGCTGCCCTTTAGACCATGAGCTTAGTGCCGGGTTTGAGGTCCTGGTCTTCAAACACTCTCTTCCTCAGGCGACCGAAGGCTGCACTGGCACACTGAAGGCGGTGTTGGACTTCGTCGTCGACGTCTGGTTTCGCAAGGTGTGCAAAACCCTACCAGCTAAAGTTAAATCCAAAATGGTAATAATACTGTGGCAATGTGAAGTTATACTGTGGCAATGTGAAGTGTGCTTAAAGAACATTAAATTTGAATAAAAGCTATCATCCAGTTGCACTAATATCCACTTTACACCTATGGAATAGAATACATTTTTAGCACTTATGGGGCGCTACTGTTGACACAAGTAGTAAAAATCAAATTCTGCCTGCTTTGTGTGTAGCAGATGACTGACGTGCAGGAATGATAGCCCTGGTGCTGAGCAATTAGAAGCTGAAAATGTGAATAACTGGGGAATACTTTATTCTTTGATTGAAATTACATATTGAAGTGTTCTGTCTCAATTGGGAATTGTGTATAATGACAGTAACTGGTTTGGTACATTGACATTCCGTGCTTAAACCAGATGTGTATGTTTATCCGCAGTCAATTATATCCCACCTGACAATAGGTTTTGGAAAGCAATAACCCACATTAAATGACTTGATTAAATGTTTTGACAGATTTGATCAAATGTGACAGGTCTACGGAGTCCCCATATGAAAAGCATTTGTCTTACTGCAATTTTAATTTATTGAGGTCTCTGACCTTAATATCCAGTCTCAGAACAATGGCAAATAATCTATTTGTAATGAGGTAGAAGTCAAGGGCAGAGCTGAATAAATCCTCTTGGGTTAAAGTCCATGGAAAAGTAATAGTTGTCATCTGAACTGTAAACGGCAGTGATGTTTGCACAACTGAACTGTGTCTTTGGCATTGCGTGGCCAAGCAATTACAAAGTTCGATGTTGTCGAGCAAGATTGAAGCCTGTGCATCTGCATGAAATGCAACTGTATCAAATCATCCTGAGTACGCCCTGTGTTTATCTGGTTAGCAATTACCCCAGCAAAACTGAAAGTTACCGATCATCTTTCAAAGTCCTTTTGAGTTGTCAGTCAGGTTCAGTATTTGTGTCAGGTTACAATCCATTTCTAACAAATGTAAATGCAATAGTGTATTTTAAAACGATCAAACATCATTTTGTGAGTTATGTTTACTAATTAGTTGATGTCTTGCATACACTGTCAGACAGAGGACAGACTTTCAATATCCGCCTCTCCAAAATGTCAAAACTATTTCATAACCACACAATGATTCCACATCTGATATAAAATGAACAGAAAGAGTGGGGGAGTGGGACTAATTGGATAACTCTTTCAAAGAGCCGGCACAGGTATGATGGGCCGAATGGCCTCCTTCTGTGCTGTAAGATTCTATGATTCTAAGTTCAAAGTAATTGCACATATCTGTTAAGATCGGCGGGGACCCCACATTTCCATCCTTGCCGGATTTTGCCCGTGCTATCACACTCCCCCACACCCTCCCCGACTCCACATTAATAACGGCGGCTCTAGTGTTTTAAAATGCATCAATTTTCTTTCAGTTTGAAGGGCATGCTATGCTTTTGGCCATCTTTTCTCTCAAATATCTAAAGCTGTCCCCGTAACCAGGCTTTTATCTTCTACATTCCAGAAGCTGTACCCTTTAATATATACTGCCCCTGCAGGCTGAGGCCTAACAATGATCCCACATGTAGAATCTGCATACTAGATTTTATGTTGTTTTGTACCGCACCACAAACCTCTCTTTGAAATGGTAGATATTACTACTTAAACTAGATGTTTAGACTAAGCAATTAGTAACTTTATTTACAAACAAATAGCTGGTGTGTGGTAGTGTAGTGGTTATGTTACTGGACTAGTAATCTAGAGGCCTGGACTAATGATCCACAGAATGTGAGTTCATATTTGAGAATTTGAATTCAGATTTTTCAATTTTTCCAGATTAATTAAAAGTTGGATTATCGTAAAACTCCAATTGGTTCACTAATGTCCTTTAGAGAAGGAAACCTGCCGTCCTTACCCAGTTTGGCCTATATGTGACTCCAGCCCTACACCAACATAGTTGACTCTTAACTGCACTGTAAAGTTGCCAAGCAAGCCACTCAAACCTGGGTAACTAAAGATGGGTAATAAATGATGGCATTGCTAGCAACGCCCATGTCCTGAGAATGAATAAAGAAAAAAAAATTATATATATAAAGCAAAAGAAATGGCAAATACCTAAAGAACAATGTTAGATTGGTTAATTTACTAGATTGATTCCTGGGACGAGAGGGCTGTCCTATGAGGAGAGATTGAGTAGAATGGGCCTATATTCTCTGGAATTTAGAATAATGAGAGGTGATCTCATTGAAACGTATAAAATTCTTAGAGGGCTTGACCGGGTAGGTGCTGAAAGGCTGCTTCCCCTGGCTGGAGAGTCTAGAGCTGGGGGGTCATATTTTCAGGATAAGGGGTCAACCATTTAGGACTGAGATGAGGAGGAATTTCTTCACTCAGAGGGTTGTGAATCTTTGGAATTCTCTACCCCAGAGGGCTATGGATGTTCAGTTGATGAGTATAATTCAAGACAGAGATCGATAGATTTTTGGGCACTAAGGGACTCAAGGGATATGGGGATAGTACGGGAAACTGGAGATGAGGTAGAAGATCTGCCATGATCTTATTGAATGGCGAGCAGGCTCGAGGGCCGTTTGACCTAATCCTGCTCCTATTCCTTAAGTTCTTATGTTAGTATAATATAAGCACAGTGAGAATATGCATAATGGGTTAATTATCCTTTGTAAGCACAATTCTGATTTAGTTCAATAGTCTGTATCAAATTGATGAACTAAGCTTTTGTTACTATGTTGTAAATTCAGCTTCCATTTTAAACTCTGGCACAATCTTCTGGCCAGAGTGTTCACAATCTCTCCCAACAGCTTTTGTGATAGCCCCTATGCTTTAAAAGCCTCTTATGTGTTAAGGAAACAATACCTCTGTCAACTGCAGATGTATTGGTTCTCAGAGGAATCAAACACTTTAGTACAACTTTCTGGGTGACATAGGAGACAGTAAACTGGTTGTGCAAGCAATACTTCATGTGTAGATCCAATTAAGGATGGTAGACTCATTGTACAAATACCAAGAGTGCCTGGTGAGAGATAAAATCAATTCACATGTACAAGATGAATGGGCTTATTGGATGATTGTTTTTACTATTGAAAAAAAACACTCTACAGGGGCAAGGTTAACTCACCCTATCCGGCAGGAACAGGGCTGGCCTGCTGCTAGAACTGCTTCAGAGTACTTAGCAACCCCTTCCCGCTGCTTTCTTGCTGACCGCCATTTTAACTGTGCATTTTTGTTTAGTAGGCCAAGGTACCCACCAGAAACAGGCGGGACCCTCATAATTATATGTAAATCAGGGTCCTATGGTGTCATTAGGACTACAATGCAATTTGAATGCAAAATCATGGCAGTCCACCTAGTGCCCAACCCATTAGTAAAATCTATCATATATTGGTCTCAGAGCCACTGGAAGCACTATTTAAAGGGCCATTCAGCTGCACACACAAGAACACAACAACACAAGAAATAGGAGCAGGAATAGGCCACTTGGCCCCTCGAGCCTGCTCTGCCATTCAATAAGATCATAGCTGATCTTGGGCTCAAAGCCACTTCCCTGCCCACTCCCCATAACCCTTCACTCCTTTATCTTGCAAAAATTTGTCTATCTCCACCTTAAATGTATTTAATGACCCAGCCTCCACAGCTCTCTGGGGCAGAGAATTCCACAGATTTACGACCCTCTGAGAGAAGAAATTCCTCTTCATCTCAGTTCTAAAAGGGCGACCCTTTATTCTAAAACTGCCACCGCGTTCTAGATTTCCCCACGAGGGGAAACATCCTCTCTGCATTTACCTTGTCATGCCCCCTCAGTATCATATGTTTCAATAAGATTACCTCTCATTCTTCTAAATTCCAATGAGTATAGGCCCAACCTGCTCAACCTTTACTCATAAGTTGATGTGCCTCAATAATCCCGAGACTCGATGTTAGCGGAACAAAACAAGGCTTTTATTAACTTAGAAGATAACACGCAGTGGAGAGAGGTATCTTCCATCTGGAGCTCTGTAGTACTGGATATGAGGCCAGACTGAACTGGCTTACATAGAGGCCAGGTATGAGCGGAGCCCTACACACAACACATTCCATACATTCCAATATACAATACAATGGTGAGGAGAAACCTGAAACCAACCACAGTCACAGGCAATACAATGGTGAGGGGAAACCTGAAACCAACCACAGTCACAGGCAGTGATGAATGGAATATTTCATCACATTCACCCCTTCTATAGATTTAGTCTGTTCGGGGGATCGGTAGTCCTCTGCGACCGACGTGGCTGTTGTGGTGTCGCGGGTGTCGGCTGGGTGTCCCCGGTGGCCTCCTGGGTCTCTGCCGGGGGTGCCGCCAGGGTTGTTGAAGGGGTAGTTGGTGGGGGTGCCGTTGGTCGATGTTCTTCCGGGGGTGATGAAAGAGTAGTGGGTGGGTAAGAGTTGCTGTGGTCGTTGTTGCTGCTATTGCCGTGGTTGTTGTCGTTACCGGCTGGGGCGACGTCTTTTATTGACACGGTGTCCTCCCTTCCGTCGGCGTGCCGGACATACGCGTATTGGGGGTTGGCGTGGAGTAGGTGCACTGGCTCCACGAGAGGGTCCGTCTTATGGCCCCTCACATGCCTTCGCACGAATACCGGACCTGGGGTGGAGAGCCATGACGGCATGGATACGCCTGAGGTGGATTTCCGGGGAAAGCTAAACATTCGTTCATGAGGCGTGGCATTAGTGGCAGTACACAATAGCGACCGTATCGAATGGAGCACATCTGAGAGGACTTCCTGCCAGCGGGAGATAGGGAGGCCCTTGGTCCTTAGAGCTAGAGTGACTGCTTTCCATACTGTCCCGTTCTCTTGCTCCACTTGACCGTTACCCCGGGGGTTGTAGCTGGTGGTACGGCTCGTGGCGATACCCCTGGACAGCATGTATTGGCGTAGCTCTTCACTCATGAAGGACGCCCCCCTATCCGTGTGGATGTAGCTCGGCATACCGAACAGGCAGAACAGGCTGTTGAGGCATTTAATGACCGTGGCGCTGGTCATGTCTGGGCAGGGGAAGGCGAATGGGAACCGGGAGTATTCGTCCACAATGTTCAGGAAGTAAACATTGCGGTCGACGGACGGGAGGGGGCCCTTGAAATCTAAGCTGAGCCGCTCAAAGGGCCGTGTAGCTTTGATTAAGTGGGCTCTATCAGGGTGGTAGAACCGAGGCTTGCACTCAGCGCAAGTGCGGCAGTTCCTGGTCAGAGACCGAACTTCCTCAATCGAGTAGGGTAAGTTGCGGGACTTTATGAAGTGGAACAGCCGCGTGACCCCTGGGTGGCAGAGGTCGTTGTGGAGGGTCTGTAGCCGATCCCCGGTGGCGCTGGCACACATCCCTCGTGAGAGGGCATCTGGGGATTCGTTAAGGGCCCCTGGCCGGTAAATGATGTCATACTCGAAGGTGGAGAGCTCGATCCGCCACCTAAGAATCTTATCATTTTTGATCTTCCCCCTCTGTTTATTATTGAACATAAACGCTACCGACCGCTGGTCGGTAAGTAGGGTGAAGCGTTTGCCGGCTAGGTAGTGGCGCCAGTGGCGCACTGCCTCCACGATGGCTTGGGCCTCCTTTTCCACGGAGGAGTGTCTGATCTCGGGCCCTTGGAGGGTCCTCGAGAAGAAAGCTACGGGCCGCCCCGCCTGGTTGAGGGTGGCCGCCAAGGCAAAGTCAGACGCATCACTTTCCACTTGAAATGGAGTGTTCTCGTCCACTGCCTGTAGCGTGGCCCGCTCAATATCCTGCTTAATGCTTTTGAAGGCGGCGTGGGCCTCAGCAGAGAACGGAAAAGAGGATGCTTTCAAGAGGGGGCAGGCTTTGTCGGAGTAGTTGGGGACCCATTGGGAATAATAAGAAAATAGCCCCAGGCACCATTTCAGGGCTTTGGGAGTGTTGGGCAGGGGCAGCTCCCGTAGGGGGCGCAATCGATCGGGGTCTGGTCCGATTTCCCCATTCTCCACCACGCTGCCTAGTATGCAGAGGCGCGTGGTGTTGAAAACGCACTTGTCCTCGTTGTAGGTGAGGTTGAGTTTTTGTACGGTTTTCAGGAACCTCTCGAGGTTCGAGTCGTGATCCTGCTGGTTGTGACCGCAGATGGTGACGTTGTCGAGGTAGGGGAAGGTTGCCTGCAAGTGGTGGTCATCAACCATGCGATCCATCTCCCTCTGGAAGACCGAGACCCCATTCGTCACCCCAAAGGGGACTCTGAGGAATTGGTAGAGGTGTCCGTTCGCCTCGAAGGCGGTGTACGGGCGGTCCTCTGGTCTGATAGGGAGCTGGTGGTACGCTGACTTGAGGTCGATGGTGGAGAACACCCGGTATTGGGCGATTTGGTTCACCATTTCTGATATGCGGGGTAGCGGGTAGGCGTCTAGTTGGGTGTACCTGTTGATCGTTTGGCTATAGTCGATCACCATCCGTTTCTTCTCGCTACCCCTTACCACCACCACTTGGGCGCGCCACGGGCTATTGCTGCATTCAATAATGCGCTCTTTCAGGAGCCTGTCTACCTCGGTCGCGATAAACCGCCTGTTCTCCCAGCTGTACCTCCTGCTTTTGGTCGCTATTGGCCGGCAGTTAGGGGTAAGGTTCGCGAATAGCGAAGGCGGCTTTACCTTCAGGGTAGCCAGGCCGCACACTGTGAGGGGCGGCTGGGACCCACCGTACTTGAGCGTGATGCTTTGGTGGTTGCACTGGAAATCCAGGCCCAAGATCACGCTCGTGCATAGATTCTTCATGATTAATACTTTAAAATTATCGTATACAGTCCCGTTAACGGACAATTGTACCGTGCAGTAACCCAGAATGGTCGATGTCTGGGTTTTATCAGCCATAGAGATGGTACCCCGAGTAGGGACCACCTTTAGGGAGAGTTGTTGTGCCAGTTCAGGGTGGATAAAACTCTCCGTGCTTCCGCTGTCAATTAAACATTTAACCCGGCACCCGTTTACCTCGATGTCCACCATTGATTTGGATAGCGGGTGGGGCCTGGTCTGGTCCACTGTGACCGATGCCACTGTAGGGCCCTGATCGAGACAAGATGGCGTCCAAGATGGCCGCTCCCACGGCGCACACGCGGCGGTGGCGGGTTTTGGTTTTCCGCGGGGTTCCCTCTGCACACCTTCCCGAAGTGCCCCTTCTTACCGCACTTAAAGCAGGTGGTGCCTTTCGCCGGGCACAGGTTTCTGGTGTGCTTTGGCTGCCCGCAGAAGTAGCAGTTGGGTCCCCGACGCGTCGCGGCTGTCGTAGGGCTTCTGGGGGGAGAGCGGGGCCCCGACGGTGTCGGGCTGCCGGGCGGGGAAGGTGCCTTCCAAGATGGCGGCGCCCTTGGTGCACACGTGGCGGCGTGGACGGCGCGCGCTGAAGAGTAGGCGTCCGAGTTTCTCTGGGCCACATCCAGGGATCGCGCGGTGTCCGCAGCCTGTTTCAGGTCCAATCCCGTTTTTTCCAGCAGTCTTTGCCGGACGTAAGTGGAGCTGAGGCCTGTGATAAAGGCATCGCGAACAAGCTCGTCGGTGTACACTGCGGCTTTTACATCTCGGCACTTGCAGTCTTTGCCAAGCATTTTCAGGGTGCCTAGGAACTCCTCCACCGATTCCCCAGGTCGCTGTGCGCGAGTGGCGAGCAGATGCCTAGCATACACCTCATTCGTAGGCTGCTGGTAATGCGCCTTTAAGATGTCGCAGGCGGCCAGGTACGTGTCGGCGTCTTGGATGAGGGGGTAAACCCGGTGGCTTACCCAATTCCGCAGAATTCCGAGTTTCATACTCGCAGCGTCCGTAGCGTCTTTGACGGCTGCGGAATTGTCCAGGAAGAATTCCATACACATAAACCAGTGTCCGAAGCATGCTGATGCGTCCAGAGCATGCTGATCCAAATCCAAACGTTCGGGTTTCAGGAGTTGATCCATTGTGTTGAAAAATAAGTTAATAAAATTGATGTGCCTCAATAATCCCGAGACTCGATGTTGGCGGAACAAAACAAGGCTTTTATTAACTTAGAAGATAACACGCAGTGGAGAGAGGTATCTTCCATCTGGAGCTCTGCAGTACTGGATATGAGGCCAGACTGAGCTGGCTTACATCGAGGCCAGGTATGGGCGGAGCCCTACACACAACACATTCCATACATTCCAATATACAATACAATGGTGAGGAGAAACCTGAAACCAACCACAGTCACAGGCAATACAATGGTGAGGGGAAACCTGAAACCAACCACAGTCACAGGCAGTGATGAATGGAATATTTCATCACATAAGTCAACCCCCTCATCTCTGGAATTAACCTAGTGAATCATCTCTGAACTGCCTCCAAAGCAAGTATATCCTTCCTTAAATAAGGAGACCAAAACTATACGTAGTACTCAAGGTGTGGTCTCACCAATACCCTGCATAGTTGTAGCAGGACTTCCCTGCTTTTATACTCCAACCCCTTTGAAATAAAGGCCAACATTCCATTTGCCTTTTTGATTACTTGCTGTACCTGCATGCTAACTTTTTGTGTTTCATGCACAAGGACCCCCAGGTCCCTCTGAACTGTAGCATTTTGTAATCTCTCGCCATTTAAATAATAATTTTTCCTGCCAAAGTGTATAACCTCGCATTTTCCCACATTATACTCCATCTGTAAAATGTTTGCCCACTCACCTAGCCTGTCTATATCCCTTTGCAGATTCTTTGAGTCCTCTGCACAACTTGCTTTCCCACCCATCTTTGTATCATCCGCAAACTTGGCTAAATTACACTCGGTCCCTTCATCCAAGTCATTAATGTAGATTGTAAATAGTTGAGGCCCCAGCACCGATCCCTGTGGCACCCCACTAGTTACCGTTTGCCAACCGGAAAATGACCCATTTATCCCGACTCTCTGCTTTCTGTTAGTTAGCCAATTCTCTATTCATTCATGCTAATATATTACCCCCAATTCCGTGAGCTCTTATCTTATGCAGTAACCTTTTACGTAGCACCTTATCGAATGACTTCTGGAAATCTAAATACACCACATCCACTGGTCGACCTTTGTCCACCCTGCTCGTTACATCCTCAAAGAATTCCAGCAAGTTTGTTAAACATGATTTCCCTTTCATAAAACCATGCTGACTCTGCTTGACTGCATTATGATTTTCCAAATGCCCTGCTACTGCTTCCTTAATAAAGAACTCCAGCATTTTCCTGCTTTTTGTCTCCCTCCTTTCTTAAATAGGGGTGTTACATTTGCAGTTTTCCAATCTGCTGGGACCTCTCCAGGGTCCAGGGAATTTTGTTATATTGCAACCAATGCTTCCACTATCTCTGCAGCCACTTCTTTTAAAACCCTGGGATGCAGGCCATCTGGTCCAGGGGACTTGTCATCTTTTAGTCCCATTATTTTACCAAGTACTATTCCCTTAGTGATAGTGATTGTCTTTAGTTCCGCCCTCCCTGTGGCCCCTTGATTATCCATTATTGGGATGTTGTTAGTGTCTTCTACCATGAAGACAGATGCAAAATATTTGTTCAGAGTCTCTGCCATGTCCCTGTTCCCCATTATTAATTCCCCAGTCTCATCCTCTAAGGGACCAACATTTACTTTAGCTACCCTCTTCCTTTTTATATTCCTGTAGAAACTCTTACTATCTGTTTTAATGTTTCTTGCCAGTTTACTCTCATAATTCATCTTCTCTCTCTTTATTATTTTTTTAGTCATCCTTTGCTGGTTTTAAAAAATTTCCCAATCCTCTGGTCTCCCACCAATCTTGTCAACATTGTATGCCTTTGTTTTCAATTTGATACCATCCTTTACTTCCTTAGTTAGCCACGAATGGTGCTCCCTTCTCTTAAAATCTTTCTTTCTCACTGGAATATATTTTTGTTGAGAGCTATGAAATATCTCCTTAAATGTCCGCCACTGCATTTCAACTGTCTCACCCTTTAATTTATTTTTCCAGTCCACTTTAGCCAGTTCTGCCCTCATACCACTGTAATTGCCTTTGTTTAAGATCAGGACACTGGTTTGAGATACAACTTTCTCACCCTCCAACTGAATTTGAAATTCAACCATGCTATGATCACTCTTTCCTAGAGGGTCCTTTACTATGAGATCATTTATTAATTCTGTCTCATTACATAGTACCAGATCCAAGATAGCCTGCTCCCTGGTTGGTTCCATTACATACTGTTCTAGGAAACCATCCTGGATGCACTCTATGAACTCCTCCTCAGGGCTACCATGGCCAACTTGATTTGTCCAATCAATATGGAGATTAAAATCACCTATGATTATTACCGCACCTTTTTTACAGGCCTCCATTATTTGTTGATTTATACTCCGTGCAACAGTATTGCTACTGTTCGGGGGCCTGTAGACTATGCCCACCAGAGACTTTTTCCCTTTATTATTTTTTATCTCCACCCAATCCGATTCTACATCTTGATCTTCTGAGCCAATATCACTTCTCACCACAGCACCGATCCCATCCTTTACCAACAAAGCCACCCCACCTCCCTTTCCTTTCTGTCTATCCTTCCGAATTGTCAAATACCCTGGAATATTCAGTTCCCAGCCCCGGTCACCTTGCAACCACGTCTCTGTAATGGCGATCAGATCATACCCATTTGTATCTATTTGTGCCGTCAACTCATCTATCTTGTTATGAATGCTGCATGCATTCAGATATAGAGCTTTTAACTTTGTCTTTTTACCATTTCCCCTTGTTTTGGCCCCATTTTCTGTTGCACTCTTATTTTTAAACATTCTGTCCCTTCCTGTCACACTCTGGTTATTATTTCCCCCATCTCTATCCTGCTTTATTGCTTTCTCATTTCTCATTGACTTTTTAAATTCCCGCTCACCTGGGTCCTCCCCCCCTCATTATTTAGTTTAAAGCCCTCTCTACAGCCCTAGTTATTTGATTCACCAGGACTCTATCCCCAGCACGGCTCAAGTGAAGCCTGTCGAAACGGAACAGCTCCCTCTTATCCCAGTACTGGTGCCAGTGCCCCACAAATCGAAACCCATTTCTCCCACACCAGTTTTTGAGCCGGGATATGTGTGCCATTGTTTGTATTGCCAGGAGAGTTTCTAGCTTTCAGATTGCTTCTTTCTGACATGTTTTGCCTTACCCTGATTAAGCTTTCACAGCTTATCATGGGTGCCATTATAGCCATTTGACTTGGATAGAGGGAGAGGCGGAGCAAGAAGAGCAGCAGCAGCCTCAACACCCAGGACGAACAGCAGTTGGGAGGGGGGTGCGCTTGTGGGAGGCCATACTCATTCCACAGGGTCTATAGACCAAGAATGAGTTTCAAGGATTTATCTGAAGAGCAGTGCATCACAGGTATAATCAGAGCTATGGGCACACCAGGATCAGAATTGAGCACACTATAGGGCTCCTCAAACATAGCTTCAGGTGTCTCAACAGGACTATGGGCTCTCTACATTATGCCTCACAAAAGAGTTTTGCACATCATCATGGTGGGCTGCATGCTGCACAACCTCGCCACACAGAGAGGACTGCATTTGGAGGAGGTTCAGCAGTAGCTGCAGTCTTCATTGGATGAGGAAGTCCATGATGAAGGTGAGGATGGAGCAGAAGATGGTGGACCACATTTACCACTCCTTTAATCCTACATTAAACAGCTTTGAAACCATTCAGTCACCTTCCATATCAATGATGTACTAACAATGCAGACTCAGAAGCTGCTATAAAATCACAGCAGACCAAAGTGGCAAATGTGATCAAGATGATTAATTTAATGCCAAACACAATAACTGCCTTGAAATCATTTCTCATCCTTGTGTTGACCCATGGTGCCTTTCATAAAAGAAGAGTAACTACTACTCCTATGAAGCACTCCCCTAGTGTGATTTAATGCTGAATGAGGTGATGGAAGGGAGTGAATTGTTGAGTGCTAGTGGAGAGGTGAAAGGAGTGTTGGCAGGTGTTGTTGAGAGGAATGCAGAGATGAAGAGCTGAACTCACCTTTGCTGCTCTCGTGAGGTCATTAAACCTCTTCCTACATTGAACCCCAGTCCTGGGGCTGATGCTCCTGGCACTGATTCTCTTAGTCACCTCTGTCTAAGCCTGCTGGGTATTAGTCCTAGGTATCATCTTGCAAATGCTAGGGAACATTATTTCCCTCCTTGCCCTGACCTCCTACACCAGGACCTCCAGAAGACATCAGGTAGACTGAGGGACTGCCCTACAACTCATTACTGCTAAGGGAATTATGTCCATAGGGTTGCCAAAAATCTGACAGCAGTAAATGCAACCTCACTTTAAAGGTGCATTTCCGCTTTAAGTAGGCCTCGGGCAGCCTCCTAGAAATTTCATCGCAAAAATGGGCAGGCTGCTCATTTCCCAATGGGCAGGTTGCTATTGGATGAGCATCTGGGGCCTCATGCTGGCACGCAGCCCATCTGCCCGATTCCTGCTCCAGATTAAAATTTGATTTTATATGTCACAGGTAGCCCCTTCTAACTAAATTAATTAGGCCATCTGCTAGCGACACAGTTTGAACATTCCAATCTATAGATATGTGAAGAGAAAAAGATTGGTGAAGTCAAGCGTAGGTCCCTTGCAGTCAGATTCAGGGGAATTCATAATGGGGAACAAAGAAATGGAAGATCAATTAAATACATACTTTGGTTCTGTCTTCACAAAGGAGGACACAAATAACCTTCCAGAGATGTCGGGGAACATAGGGTCTAATGAAAGGGAGGAATTGAATGAAATCAGTATTTGTAGGGAAATGGTGTTAGGGAAATTGAAGGCCAATAAATCCCCAGGGCCTGATAATCTACATCCTAGGGTACTTAAGGAAGTGGCCCTAGAAATAGTAGATGCATTGCTGGTCATCTTCCAAAATTCTATAGACTCTGGAACAGTTCCCATGGATTGGCGGGTAGCTAATGTAGCCCCACAATTTAAAAAAGGTGGTAGAGAGAAAACGGGGAATTATAGACCAGTAAGCCTGACATCAGTAGTGGGGAAATTGCTAGAGTCCATTATAAAAGATGTAATAGCAGAGCACTTGGAAAACAGTGGCAGGATCGGACAAAGTCAACATGGATTTACAAAAGGTAAATCATGCTTGACTAATCTACTGGAATTTTTTGAGGATGTAACTGGTAGAATAGATAAGGGAGAACCAGTGGATGTGGTGTATTTGGACTTTCAGAAGGCTTTCGATAAGGTCCTGCATAAGAGATTGGCATGCAAAGTTAAAGCACATGGGATTGGGGGTAAGGTACTGACTTGGATAGGGAACTGGTTGGCAGACAGGAAGCAAAGAGTTGGAATAAATGGGTCTTTTCCGAGTGGCAGGCAGTAACTAGTGGTGTACCACAGGGATCGGTGCTAGGATCCCAGCTATTCACAATATATGTTAATGATCTAGACGAGGGAACTAGATGTAAAATCTCCAAGTTTGCAGACAACACAAAGCTGGGCGGGTGTGTGTGCTGTGAGGAGGATGCAGAAAAACTCCAGTATGATTTGGACAGGTTGGGTGATTGGGCAGATGCAGTATAATGTGGATAAGTGCGAGGTTATCCACTTTGGTGGCAAAAACAGGAAAACAGATTATTATCTGAATGGCAATAGATTGGGAAAAGTGGAAGTGCAATGAGACCTAGGTGTCCTTGTGCACCAGTCACTGAAGGTAAGCATGCAGGTTAAGAAGGCAAATGGTATGTTGGCCTTCATAGCGAGAGGATTCGAGTACAGGAACAAGGATGATTTGCTGCAGTTGTACAGGGCCTTGGTGAGACCACACCTTGAGTATTGTGTGCAGTTTTGGTCACCTTATCTGAGGAAGGATGTTCTTGCCATGGAGGGAGTGCAGTGAAGATTCACCAGACTGATACCTGGGATGGCAGGAATGACATATGAAGAGAGATTGGGTCGATTAGGCTTATATTCGCTAGAGATTAGAAGAATGAGAGGGGATCTCATTGAAACTTATAAAATTCTAACAGGACTAGACAGACTAGATGCAGGAAGGATGTTCCCAATGGCGGGGGAGTCCAGAACCAGGGGTCACAGTCCAAGGATAAGGGGTAAGCCATATAGGACTGAGATGAGAAGGAATTTCTTCACCCAGAGAGTGGTGAACCTGTGGAATTTTCTACAACAGTAGGCAGCTGAGGCCAACTTATTAAATATATTCAGGAAGGAGTTAGATATATTTCTTAAAGCTAAAGGGATCAAGGGATATGGGGAGAAAGCAGGGACAGGGTACTGAATTTGGATGATCAGCCATGATCTCATTAAATGGCGGAACAGGCTCGAGGGGTCGAATGGCCTACTCCTGCTCCTATCTTCTATGTTTCTAAAACAATTCCGCCTCTGTCACAGATATTAATAGCCATAATATCTATATTTCCCTTTTGATTATTTAACTGCTTTACTTTAGAAGATTTACCCACATTGCAATTCTAACTCAGTTACATTCTAAAGTTGTGTTAAATTAACTAAAATAGCTAGTCTTTTTAAGTTAAGTTGGTTTATGAATTTGCCACTTAAGCAAAGATGAAAAGAGCTTGTGCAATGGGTAATAGTTTTGCACTTCCCTTATGTGATAATATTCCCTAATCTGTTGAACTATGGTCCTTCCTGAGATTGCTAGGAACAGTATAAAAGCAAGAGCATTCATTATGCTACCTTAATAGATCTTTCAACAAAGAACATTTGCTTTTCCTTGAGTCTTTGCTTCAGAAAACAGACAAAATGCCAGCAGATTACAACGGTACATGGGAAATGATAGAAAATGAGAATTTTGAAGGCTACCTGAAAGCTTTGGGTAAGTTTTGATTGTTCGATAGAATTTACTGAAGGACTGGCAATCACGAAGATGAAAATTTTCTCATTTTTATTTTGGTGCGAGATCTATACACAGAATAATGGAGTTGTAGGTTGTAAACTTGAAGCCATTATAATGTGAGAGGGACACAACTCAAGACTTTTACGATAGCAAAATACTGCAGATGTTGGAAATCCGAAATAACAACAGAAAATGCTGGAAAAACTCAGCAGGTCAGGCAACATCCGTGGAGAGAAATTTGAGTTGACGTTTCGGGTTGGACCCTTCTTCAAAACTGGAAAGAAAAGAAACTAGACCAGAGGCAGGGCTGCGATCGGACAAAAGAATAAAAGAAACAAAAGAAGTAAAAGAGATTAGAAGCTAGACGAGATGGTAATAGGCTGGGATTAGGTGTAAAGTGTACTGGCAGGGCAAAAGATAGCTGCCAGGTGTGAGAGAGAAACAAAAGGAAAGGGGGGGGGGGAAGGAGTGGAACAATTACAAGAGAAAATGAAATGGGGGCCGAGCTTATGATCTGAAATTGTTGAACTCGATATTGAGTCCGGAAGGTTGCAGACTGCCTAATCGGAAGATGAGGTGCTGTTCCTCGAGTTTACGTTGAGCTTCCGTGGAACAATACAAGAGGCCAAGGACGATGAGGTCCGAGTGGGAATGGAGCGGTGAATTAAAATGACAGGCGACCGGAAGCTCGGGGTCACCCTTACGGACTGAACGGAGGTGTTCCGCAAAGCGGTCACCCAATCTGCGTTTGGTCTCCCCAATGTAGAGGAGACCGCATCGTGAGCAGCGAATACAGTATACTAGATTGCGAGAAGTACAAGTAAATCGCTGTTTCACCTGGAAGGGATGTTTGGGGCCCTGGACAGTGGGAAGGGGGGAGGTATAGGGGCAGGTGTTACATCTCCTCCGCTTGCACGGGAAGGTGCCAGGCGAAGAGGAAGGGCTGTTTGGGGTGATAGAGGAGTGGACTAGGGTGTCTCGGAGGGAGCGGTCCCTGCGGAATGCTGAAAGGGGAGGGGAGGGGAAGATACGTTTGGTGGTGGGATCACTTTGGAGGTAGCGGAAATGCCGGAGGATGATCCGTTGAATGTGGAGGCTGGTGGGGTGACAATTTCATTCACTTTGCCTCCAATTTCCACCCTTCCCTCACCTTCACATGGTCCATCTCGGACTCTTCCCTTCCCTTCCTCGACTTCTCCGTCTCCATCTCTGGGGATAGGTTATCGACCAATATTTACTACAAGCCCACTGACTCCCACAGCTACCTGGACTACACTTCCTCCCACCCCGCTTCCTGTAAGGACTCTATTCCATTCTCCCAGTTTCTCCACCTCCGCCGTATCTGCTCCGACGACGCCACCTTCCACACCAGTGCTTCAGACATGTCTTCCTTTTTCCGCAACCGAGGATTCCCCTCTACTGTGGTTGACACTGCCCTCGACCGTGTCAGTTCTATCTCCCGCACTTCTGCCCTCACCCCTGCCCCTCCCTCCCGGAACCACGATAGGGTTCCCCTTGTCCTCACCTTTCACCCCACCAGCCTCCACATTCAACGGATCATCCTCCGGCATTTCCGCTACCTCCAAAGTGATCCCACCACCAAACGTATCTTCCCCTCCCCTCCCCTTTCAGCATTCCGCAGGGACCGCTCCCTCCGAGACACCCTAGTCCACTCCTCTATCACCTCAAACAGCCCTTCCTCTTCGCCTGGCACCTTCCCGTGCAAGCGGAGGAGATGTAACACCTGCCCCTATACCTCCCCCCTTCCCACTGTCCAGGGCCCCAAACACCCCTTCCAGGTGAAACAGCGATTTACTTGTACTTCTCGCAATCTAGTATACTGTATTCGCTGCTCACGATGCAGTCTCCTCTACATTGGGGAGACCAAACGCAGATTGGGTGACCGCTTTGCGGAACACCTCCGTTCAGTCCGTAAGGGTGACCCCGAGCTTCCGGTCGCCTGTCATTTTAATTCACCGCTCCATTCCCACTCGGACCTCACCGTCCTTGGCCTCTTGTATTGTTCCACGGAAGCTCAACGTAAACTCGAGGAACAGCACCTCATCTTCCGATTAGGCAGTCTGCAGCCTTCCGGACTCAATATCGAGTTCAGCAATTTCAGATCATAAGCTCGGCCCCCATTTCATTTTCTCTTGTAATTGTTCCACTCCTTTTCCCCCCCCCTTTCCTTTTGTTTCTCTCTCACACCTGGCAGCTATCTTTTGCCCTGCCAGTACACTTTACACCTAATCCCAGCCTATTACCATCTCGTCTAGCTTCTAATCTCTTTTACTTCTTTTGTTTCTTTTATTCTTTTGTCCGATCGCAGCCCTGCCTCCGATCTAGTTTCTTTTCTTTCCAGTTTTGAAGAAGGGTCCAACCCGAAACGTCAACTCAAATTTCTCTCCACGGATGTTGCCTGACCTGCTGAGTTTTTCCAGCATTTTCTGTTGTTATTACAACTCAAGACTTTTATGTGCCTATAAGTGATCAATGCCACCAATTTTGTTTAATGTCTGTAATACAAGTTCCTTTAATTGTTGCTTCTCTTCATGAAAAATGCCTTGCATTTTGTGATAATCTGCCTGTACAGGTGAACAGCGTGTGGGTAATCAAGAGCAATGGCAGGAGTTTTTATATAGGTAATAAAAGAACCAGTGCATATATCTTCTAAACAGGTATTTTATTAGTGTTACACAGAAAATGTTGCCACGTTGTAATCTACTTGTGAGTCAAGTTAAATTATCGGTTTATAAAATGATAAACTTCGTGATCATTTATCTCATTTGCTGTTTGTGGGACCTTGCTGGTGTAAATTGGCTGCCATGTTTGCCTACAAAACAACAGTGACAATACTTCATAAAAGCAAGTAATTGGCTGTGAAGCACTTTGGGATGTTCTGACGACATGAAAGACACTATAAAAAGTTCTTTCCTTCTAATTTAATACAAGTCAACCATTAGCATTTTGGCAGCCGTATCCACATATCTCCATTTACCAGCAAATATGTCTGCAAACTAGAATACACTCCCCTGAGCACCGTTACTTGAGTTGACACTGCTAATAGAAGTAATTCCCATCGCTGTATACTGCAGGTGGGAATTTTTGTAAGAACAGGAATTCCTGCCTCCTGAGGGAGCAGTAATTCGTTGAGTTAAAGAGGTGGGGGGAGGGGGGAGAAAGTGCCAGCATGAACTGTGAGGGCTGAGAAGAAAGACTACCAGGTTGAACTCTGGGAAAGAGGGAAGAAGAGTACTAGTTTGAATTGAGGGTTGGAGAAGGTCTGTGACAAGTTGGGGAGTTGGACGATGTATGTTATCTTTGCGAACTGGGTCTGAAGTGAGTAGCGCGGTGAGTGTCTCACCTCCTGACTCCCCAGAGCCTTTCCACCATCTACATGGCACAAGTCAGGAGTGTGATAGAATACTCTCCACTTGCCTGGATGAGTGCAGCTCCAACAACACTCAAGAAGCTCGACACCATCCAGGACAAAGCAGGCCGTTTGATTAGCACCCCATCCATCACCTTCAACATTCACTCCCTCCACCACTGGCGTACCGTTGGCTGCAGTGTGTACCATCTACAAGATGCACTGCAGCAACTCGCCAAGGCTTCTTCGACAGCTCCTCCCAAACCCGTGACCTCTGCCACCTAGAAGGACAAGGGCAGCTGGGGCACGGGAGCATTAAAAATCTACCAATCAATGATTGTGAAGTATAAAAATTGTTAAAATTGACCAGGTTATAAAATGTTCTGGGGAGCTTAGCCTCTGACCCTCCTCTCTCCCCCACCCCCCACACGCCCCCATGCGTCCCCCCCCCCACACACCCCCCCACCCCATGCGGCCCCTGCCCCCCCACGCCACCACCCCACCACCCCCCAGAAATGTCCAGCCTATTTTGTGCCTTCAACATTTGGATTCTCATTCCAATTTTCATTTACATTTTTTTTTCTCCAATACATGGAAGGAATATACAGTAGTGTATTTCTACAGCTTAGGTTACAAAGCCCCTGTATTCACATGTTTTCACATGGCCTAGGCTTATAATCAGTCTGATCTTGAGTTGTCAACTTTTTGCAGGCTGTGTCTGTGTTCTTGAAGCTACTTGTTAGTTTTCTAGGTTGATATTTATGTATATTGTAGTTATGGATCATTCACCTTCCTGCAAACTTGGCAGCATGTCCTTGGTCACTGCCCCTTGTGCATCCCTAATACAGTCAGAATACAAAAGTGAATAATCCCATGAGTCTGTCATATTGAAAGAAAAATACTGGTTTTGATTTTGTTAAAATTTTAGGAAGAATGTTTTCTGGTAGATCAGGCCTGCCAGACCAAGCATGCAAGCTTTTAGTATAACAAAGGTTAGGCCAGGCCATATGTTCTGTTACTGGAGCAGGGTGTATATGACAATAGGTGCTTATTTGAAAAGATTACCCTTTTAAAATTCACACAAAATGCTTCAATTGTCTGAAATGTCCCATTTTGCAATGAACATGTCTCCTGCATAATTTATTGCACATAATAAGCTGAACTCCTGTATTGATACACTGGGAGTGCAGTTATATTGCAAAAGGTATTGACAAAATATTGCTTCATTCACTAAATGTTATCCGATGATCATAATAAATTGCTTAATCAAATTTGTATTTACAAGTAAATCAATGGCATTGTTTTGCCTTTCATCTACTGTGAGCACTCAGTAGGAAAGGAAGCAACATGTCCTTTTTAAAATTATGCTTATGAAAAGGCAGATGTAGATTACCTTTTCTCTATGCTCATTTTCTTGTCTCCCCTAATGCACATAAGGTAGTGAACACGATGCACAAGCTAAGCACCTTAAAGGCTTTTGTGGTGTGCTTTCTTTAAAGGCTTTTTTCACAGGGAAAGAAGACTGCAGAGGGGAAAAGCTGTAAGAGTGGGAACGTGTGATAATCTGTCAAGACTGACAGGCAGCTACTTTACAAGAATAATTCTGAGTCTGAACTTGACTTTTAGGGATTGAAACCACATGAATAAACCATTTTCTGAAGTGTTCTGGCAGCCTAACTTCAAATGTGTTTCTTCTGAGAGCCTACACACAGAAAACATGACAACAATTCTATTTTTATCAAATTAATAAAGTTTTATACCCTTCGTCACGTGGTTACTTGTGGGCCCATAACTGTCATGGCATGCTCTTGATTAATCAATGGACTCCAGTCACATGATCCATAACGCTTGGCATTTTCTCTTTTTTTTATTGTTTATTTACGGGATGTGGGCGTTGTCAGCACTGCCTCCTTTTGTAGACCTTGAGAGAGTTGTATGGTCTGTAAACTTCTAGTTGGTCTTCTTTCTCATTTGGTACAGCATTACTCTGCCTGTCTCCGCCATTTTATCTTCCTCCTGCTCTTGTCTACCTCCATTATAAGGACACAAATGTGGGAATGTCCATAATGAACCTCATGGTTAAGGCTCCATGACAGGAGGGTGGGAAGAACATGATTTTCTTTCCTGAAACTGCTGAAAGGAAGCTTGCAAAATCCTTTCTTAGTTGCACAGCTAAGAACAGATCTTTCTAATCACTTCAGTCCAAACTGATCTTATGGACAAAGAGTGTGGATATTCAAAACTTCTGAACTCAACCACTTCCTGGTTTAGCAATTCCTGTTAGTAACTTACCTTTCCACTCAGGAAAGCCCCAGAGTGCATCTCACTCAACAACCGTTTTTCTGTGTTGGAAAACGGTGAAAGTGACGGTTCCTCTGGGGAGTGCAACCAGAGTCAAGTTCACAGCACTGTGGGTGGCTCAGCTGCACAAGGGGGGAGGAGTAAGAGTGGAAGGGCAATAGTGGTAGGAGACTCAATTGTGAGGGGAGCAGACAGGCGTTTCTGCGGCCGCAGACGTGACTCCAGGATGGTATGTTGCCTCCCTGGTGCCAGGGTCAAGGATGTCACTGAACGGCTGCAGGGCATTCTGAAGGGAGAGGGCGAACAGTCAGAGGTCGTGGTTCACATTGGTACCAACGACATAGGTAGAAAGAGGGATGAGGTCCTGCAACAAGAATTTAGGGAGCTAGGTCGCAGATTAAAAAGCAGGACTTCAAAGGTTGTAATCTCTGCATTACTCCCGGTACCACGTGCAAGTGAGTATAGGAATAGGAGGATAGAGCAGGTGAATGCGTGGCTAAAGAGTTGGTGCAGGAGGGAGGGCTTTAGTTTCCTGGATCACTGGGTCTGTTTCTGGGGAAGGTGGGACCTGTACAAGTCGGACAGGTTGTACCGGAACCGAACAGGACCAACATCCTTGCGGGGAGGTTTGCTAGTGCTGTTGGGGTGGGGGGGGGGGGTTAAACTAACTTGGCAGGGGGATGGGATATGGAGTGGAGCTATAGTAGGGGGTGATGCATAGCCAAACATAGAGGAAAAAACAAGTCAGTCTGGAAGGCAGAGCAAATATGTAATGGCACAAGGGAGCATGGCAAGGCTGGAAGGCATTTATTTTAATGCAAGGAGTCTTACGAGTAAGGCAGATGAATTGAAGGTGTTGATGGGAGTATGATATTGTTGCTATCATAGAGAAATGATTGAGGGAGGGGCAGGACTGGCAGCTCAATATTCCAGGGTATAGAATCTTCAGGCGAGAGAGAGGAGGGTGTCAAAGAGGAGGGGGTGTCGCAATATTAATCAAGGAAGTCAATTACTGCAGTAAGGAGGGATGATATCTTAGCAGGTTCCTCTAATGAGGCCATATGGGTAGAACTTAAAAACAAAAATGGGGCAAGCACTTTGCTGGGAGTGTACTATAGGCTCCCAAACAGTCAGGGGAAGATAGAGGAACAGATATGTAGGCAAGTCTCAGAGAAGTGTAGAAATAATAAGGTAATAATAGTAAGGGATTTCAACTTCCCCAATATTAACTGGGATAGTCAGAGTGTGAAAGGCTTAGAGGGTGCGGAATTCTTAAAGTGCATGCAGGAGAGCTTTTTGAGCCAGCATGTAAAAAGTCCTACAAGAGAGGGGGCGGTACTGGATCTAATTCTAGGGAATGTAGCCAGGCAAGTGGTAGAAGTGTCAGTAGGAGAGCATTTTGCTGACAGTGACCATAATTCAGTGAGATTTAAGGTAGTCATGGAAAATGTTGGATCCGTGGTTCAATGGATAAATAATCACATGGATTCTGTACATTAACAAATAACAGGTCTTTACTGGAGGAGGGTAATCTCTAGACTGGGAGTACAGAGGCATGTGCAAAGCTTATATACCGGTGAAGTCACTGCCGGTACTACAGTATACAGAAGCTGTAAAAGTAGTTCTGACTTAAAGGCACATACACTACAATTCCTCCCCTTTTAGATTAACAATACCCGCTAATATTCAAATAACAATTAACATTTTTACATGTACATTAAACAACAAAGGTCCATTTATAGATTCAGTCTTGGGGCGGCTTCCTGACCCTTTCGGGATAGCGCCTTTCCAGAGGTTCTTGTTCTTGGTGCAGAGGCGATTCTGACCCCTTTTCATCGGGTAGTTCATCGGGTTCCACTGCTACTGGGTCTGAAGTAGATGCTACCGGTGTGTCGGGTTCATCCCCAGGTACTCGAGACATGGGGTTGACGCGTTCCTGGGATGCTAAGATCCGATCGACGTGGCGTCTCACAATGTTCTCCCCGACATCCACTGTGTACATTAATGGCCCCTGCCTTGTACATATCGTTCCGGGTTGCCACTTCTCTGTTCGATAGTCACGGGCCAAGACTGGTTGCCCTACATTGAAGCTCCTTGTCAGCTTCTCATTGATGTGCTGGAATTGTTTGTCCTCAATATTTCTTCGCACATTTGGTCTGAGCAAGTCCAGACGAGATCTCAACCTTCGGTTAAAGAACATCATGGCCGGGGTCTGGTTGGTAACTGCATGTGTCGCGTTTCGGTAGGCGAATAAGAAATTGTCCATCTTATGCTGTAGTGGAATTTCATCATCGCACATGGCCTTTAGCGCCTTCTTAAAGGTTTGTACGAACCTCTCAGCCAATCCATTTGTGGCTGGATGATACGGGGCAGATGTGTAATGCCTTACCCCATTCCTTTTCATGAATTTTTAGAACTCGTCGGACACAAACTGTGGTCCATTATCAGAGCAAATCTGCTCTGGCAAACCGTTTCTGGCAAATATGGTCCGTAGGACTGTAATCGTTTTCTCTGTAGTGGTTGAAGACATTTTTATCACCTCAGGCCACTTTGAATGAACATCCACTGCTATTAAGAGCATTGAGTCCATGAATGGACCAGCGAAATCAATATGCACCCGTTGCCATGGAGAGGAGGGCCACTCCCATGGGTGTAGAGGGACATGTGGTGGTGCATTTTGGACCTTCTGCCATCCTAAGCAGATCTTAGTTAGGTCTTCGATTTGTTGATCGATTCCCGGCCACCACACATAAGCCCTAGCAAGGCTTTTCATTTTCACACCCCCCAGATGACCTTCATGTAGCTCATTTAGCACTCCCTCCCTTAACTTGGGTGGAATCACCACTCTGGATCCACACATCACTGTCCCCTGGCATACTGACAGCTGTTCTCTTCTGGATGAGAATGCTGGCAACAGTGAGTCGCCATGTGTTGGCCATCCCCTCACCGTCAATTCATATACCCAGGACAGCGTCGGATCATTGCGGGTCTCCTTCTCTATATCCGCGTTTGTTACTGGCAATCGTTCAATTATCGACGAATAAAATATCTTGATAGGGTCCACTGCTGGTGCTTCCTCCACAGTAGGCAGCGGCAGGCGCGATAGCCCATCAGCGTTCCCATGCTGTTTCTTGCCTTTATATTCTATTTCATATTGATTCGCCCCTAGAAACAGGGACCATCTTTGTAACCGCTGTGCAGTCATTACTGGAATGCCCTTCTTAGGATTAAAGATGGAGACAAGTGGTTGGTGGTCAGTCAGCAAGCTGAACTTCTGCCCATGCAGATAGTGGTTGAATTTCTTTACTCCCCATACTAGGCTGAGGGCCTCCCTGTCAATCTGGGCGTAGTTGCGCTCGGCTGAGGTTAGTGACCGAGACGCAAAAGCTACTGGCATCTCCAACCCGTCTGGGAATTTGTGCGACAGCACCGCTCCAATACCGTAGAGTGATGCATCACATGCCAAACGAATTGTTAGTGCTGGGTTGAAATGGGCCAACACTTCTTTTGATGTGATCAATTCTTTACACTTCTGGAAAGCTCGTCTATGTTCGTCATCCCACTTCCATGGTACCCCTGTTTGCAGTAGGGTGTTCAGCGGGTGTAATACCGTAGACAAATTTGGTATGAACTTGTGGTAATAGTTTACCAGCCCGAGGAACGACCTCAGTCGTGACACATTTTCCGATGCTGGAGCCTTGACTACTGCCTCAATCTTGTCAGGGGACTTATGTAACCCCTCTTCATCGATGACGTGGCCACAATATGAGATCTGCTTCTGGAAAAACTCGCACTTGTGGCGATTAGCTCGTAGCCCATACTCCTTTAATCTGGTGAGCACCTTCTCCAAGTTGGCGAGGTGATCACCGTCATTTTCGCCCGTGACCAAGATGTCGTCCAAATAACACTGGGTCCCTGGAATCCCTTGCAGGACCTGATCCATTGCCCTTTGCCAGATAACCGGAGCCGAGGCTACTCCAAACACCAGCCGGTTGTATTGATAGAGACCTTTATGAGTGTTGATCGTAAGGTAATGTTTCGAAGCTGCTTCTACCTCCATTTGCAAGTACGCCTGGGCTAGATCAATTTTGGTGAAGCGTTCACCTCCAGATAGCGAGGCGAAAATATCCTCAATTCGTGGAAGCGGATATTGCACCGTGTGAAGGACTGGGTTCACTGTCACCTTAAAATCCCCACAGATGCGGACATTCTTTGGTTCCCCAGGCGTATTACTCAATGACCTCTTCATTACAGGAATGATGGGTGTAGCCCACTCGCTCCAGTCCACTTTTGACAGTACTCCTGAACGTTCCAACCCTTCCAGCTCTGCTTCAACAGCTGGTCTGATCGCATAAGGCACTGGTCTGGCCTTCAGAAAGTTTGGGCTTGCATTTTCCTCTATTTTAATCATTGCTGTTATTCCTTTTAGTGTTCCTAGTCCCTCCTGGAACACTTCTTTTGCGTCAGTTAGCATTTTTGACAGTCGTCCAGGTGTGTCGTCGTCATCCTTTTTGGCCTCAACCTTCAGTGCCTGTATGGAATGCCAATCGAATTGTATCTTCCGGATCCATTCACATCCTAGTAGTGGTGGTCCTCCATTTGGCAATACATATATATCCATTTTAGGTATTTCCTGGCCTTTATATGTCACTTTCACCCTTATTTTTCCTTTGGGGTAGACTTTTTGCCCCGTATACGTCTTCAAGACAATCTTTGTAGCTTTCAAGGGTATGTGTGAAAATAGCCGCTTGTAGTCTCTTTGATTTATGACTGTTAGAGCTGACCCTGTGTCCAATTCCATTTCCACTTGGACTCCGTCTATCTTGAGTGTAACCCAGATAGTCTGGTGATCCTCCATTTCGGTTGCCTTATGTAGTTTCAGACAACCCAGCTCCTTGCTTCCGGAGTCTGTGTCACTTTTCTGTTCGTCTGAACCATTGTCCATCACCTGGTGTACCTTTTTGTACTTCTCCTGTGGAGATTTCTTACTGTTGGTTTTCTTCCCAGACCTGCAGACTCTTGCTATGTGCCCTGCTTTCCCACACTGTCTGCACACTTGGTCCTTGAACCAACAATCTTTCTGGTCATGTGTTGTTCTGCCGCAGCGATAGCACTTCCCTGTTCCATAGGACATTTCATTGGTGCCATATTCTTGCGGTCTCCGTTGTATCTCTGCAGCGCCCCTTGCGGCTGCTTCGTGTGATACTGCCATACTGAAAGCTTTGTCCAGCGTAAGGTCCTTTTCTGATAGAAGCCGTTTCTGTGTTCCTTCACTTTGTAGCCCACACACAAACTTGTCCCTTAACGTGTCTGCTAGTCCCGCTCCAAACTGGCAGTGTTTCGATAGCTTGTGCAGTTCTGTTAGGTACTCAGCATTGCTTTCGTCTTTGTGTTGGTTCCTTTTATGGAACTTAAATCGTTCTGCTATCAGCAGCGGTGTGGGGTTTAAGTGGTCCTGTAGGATTTCTACTATGCTTTCAAAATTCTTGTTTACCGGCTTCTCTGGGGTTATTAGATTTCGCAGTAACCCATAGGTTTTTGCACCCATGGAATTTAACAGAACCAGTGCTTTATTAGCATCTGGCACTTCATTCGCCCTGCAGTATACCTCAATACGTTCCACATATGTCGCCCAATCTTCAACTTCATTGTCGAACGTAGAGATACTGACACTCTTCGGCATCCTTGGGTGTGCGTTAACTATCACCAATGGCGCCTCCCGCGCTTCCCCTTCTTCTCCGCTGGCACAAAATGGCGTCTCCCGCGCTTTCCTTCCTTCCCGCGCTCGCCCTTCTTCTCCGCTGCGACTTCTCAAAATGGCGCCTCCCGCGCTTTTCCTTCTTGTCCGCGGCTCAATGGCGTCTCCCCTTTCTTCGCCCCGCGGACCCTGTTCAGCCCGTGATCCCTGGCTGTGCTTTGCGCGTTCTTCTTTTGATATTTTTCGACGCCGCTCAGTCTAGAACCCGGCTGTTTCTTACCCTCTCTCTCTCCGGTTTGTTTTATTTTCCTCGACGCCGCTCGGTGTTCAACCCCTGGCTGCGCTCTGCGTTCTTCACCCTCTGTCTTACCCCGTCGACGCTGCTCGGCTCTCTCTCCACCGTCGGTCGGCTCCAGCCGCCACTGCTCGGGAAGGGTCTGCGCTGGACCTGTCGTCGGTCTCTTACTGCTTGTTGTGGCTGGGGAACCAAGCCCGGCTCTCCACAGCCTCCCCTGCGAAGTTGGATCTCTCCCTGACTGCTGGGCGGTTGCTCGTGGTCAACGCCCGTGTTCCTGGCCTCGACTATTTTTTTTATTTTTTATGTTGCAGGTAGATTCGAATCGACACTCGTTGCCGCTGTTGGATCCGTGGTTCAATGGATAAATAATCACACGGATGCTGTACATTAACAAATAACAGGTCTTTACTGGAGGAGGGTAATCTCTAGACTGGGGGTACAGAGGCATGCGCAAAGCTTATATACCGGTGTGGTCACTGCCGGTACTACAGTATACAGGAGCTGTAAAAGTAGTTCTGACTTAAAGGCACATACACTACAGAAAAGGACAAAGATGGACTGGAATTAAAGGTTCTAAATTGGGGGAAGGCCGATTTTAATATGATAAGGCAGGTTCTGGCCAAAGTGGACAGGGATCAGCTACTTGTAGGAAAATCCACATCAGTGTAGTGGGAGTCATTCAGAAAGGAAATAGAGAGAGTACAGCACCAACATGTTCCCGTAAAGGTCAAGGGTGGGACCAACAAGTCCAGGGAACCCTGGATGTCAAGGGATATACAAGAATGGATTAGGAAAAAAGGAGAAGCTTTTCGCAGATACAAAGGACTAAAAACAGTGGAAGCCCTAGAGGAGTATAGAAAGTGCAGAGGGGTACTTAAAAAAGAAATTAGGAGAGTGAAGAGGGGGCATGAAAAAACACTGGCGGGCAAAATAAAGGAAAACCCCAAGGTGTTTTTTATATGTATATTAAGGGCAAGAGGATAACCAGGGAAAGAGTAGGGCCCATTAGGGACCAAAGTGGCTATCTGTGTGTAGAGCCGGAAGATATAGGTGAGGTTTTAAATGAATATTTTGCATCTGTGTTCATTATGGAGAAGGACAATGTAGGCATAGAAATCAGGCAGGGGGATTGTGATATACTTGAACAAATTAGCATCGAGAGGGAGGAGGTACTAGTGGTTTTAGCGGGCTTAAAAGTGGATAAATTCCCAGGCCCAGATGAGATATATCCCAGGCTGCTGTGTGAGGCAAGGGAGGAGATTGCAGTAGCTCTGACACAAATTTTCAGAACCTCTCTGGCCACAGGGGAGGTGCCAGAGGACTGGAGGACAGCTAACGTAGTACCATTATTCAAGAAGGGTAGTAGGGATAAACCAGGGAATTACAGGCCAGTGAGCCTAACATCAGTGGTAGGGAAATTATTGGGAAAAATTCTGAGGGACAGAATTAGTCTCCAGTTGGAGAGGCAAGGATTAATCAAGGATAGTCAGCATGGCTTTGTCAGGGGGACATCATGTCTAAACAATTTGACTAAATTTTTCGAGGGGGTGACTAGTTGTGTGGATGAGGGTAGTGCGGTTGCTGTAGTCTACATGGACTTCAGTAAGGCTTTTGACAAAGTCCCGCATGGGAGACTGGTCAAGAAGGTAAGAGCCCATGGGATCCAGGGCAATTTGGCAAATTGGTTCCAAAATTGGCTTAGTGGCAGGAGGCAGAGGGTGATGGTTGAAGGTTGTTTTTGTAACTGGAAGCCGTGTCCAGTGGGGTACCGCAGGGATCGGTGCTGGGTCCCTTGCTGTTTATAGTGTACATTAATGATTTAGATATGAATGTAGGAGGTATGATCAGTAAGTTCGCAGATGACACGAAAGCTGGTGAAGTGGTAAATAGCGAGGAGGGAAGCCTCAGGCTACAGGACGATATAGACGGGTTGGTCAGATGGGCAGAACAGTGGCAAATGGAATTTAACCATGAAAAGTGTGAGGTGATGCATTTTGGGAGGACTAACAAGGCAAGGGAATACACAATGAGTGGTAGGACCCTAGGAAGGACAGAGGATCAGCGGGACCTTGGTGTGCATGTACATAGATCCCTGAAGGCAGCAGGACAGGTAGATAAGGTGGTTAAGGAGGCATATGGGATACTTGCCTTCATTAGCCAAGGCATAGAATATAAGAGCAGGGAGGTTATGATGGAGCTGTACAAAATGCTAGTTAGGCCACAGCTGGAATAGTGTGTGCAGTTCTGGTCGCCATACTATAGGAAGGATGTGATTGCATTGGAGAGGGTGCAGAGGAGATTCACCAGGATGTTAACTGGGCTGGAGCGTTTCAGCTATGAGGAGAGACTGGACAGGCTGGGATTGTTTTCCTTAGAGCAGAGAAGGCTGAGGGGGGACCTGATTGAGGTGTACAAAATTATGAGGGGCATAGATAGGGTAGATAGAAGAACTTTTCCCCTTAGTAGAGGGGTCAATAACCAGGGGGCATAGTTTCAAGGTAAGGGGCAGGAGGTTTAGAGGGGATTTGAGGAAAAACTTTTTCACCCAGAGGGTGGTTTAAATCTGGAGCTCACTGCCTGAAAGGGTGGTAGAGGCAGGAACCCTCCCAACATTCAAGAAGCATTTAGATGAGCACTTGAAACGCCATAGCATACAAGGCTACGGGCCAAGTGCTGGAACATGGGATTAGAATAGACAGGGCTTGATGGCCGTGCAGACACGATGGGCCGAAGGGCCTCTTTCTCTGCTGTAAAACTCTATGGGCTGGATTTTGATTGAGGTGGCGTGTAGGAGGCGGGACTACAACTTTCAGGGTTGTAATCCCGCCTCCATTGAGTTGTGGCCAACCCACGCAATTTTCACTTGATTGACCTTGTTGAGCTCGCCCAGCGGGCTCAGCAGGCCAATTAAGGGCCACCCAACAACAGGTGATATCACAGATTGACATTTCATCTGTCAAAAGCTTTTGCCAGATGAAATATCAGCGTTTGACAGCTGTTTGAAGCAGTCAAACACTGACAATCTGTTCTCTAAGTTAATTCCTTCCTCTCAGGCTGATTTAGAGATCTCTCCAGAACAGAAAGCTGAATGCTGCCGCTTTTGACAGCTCGCGGCCATTTCACTTTCTGTGCCGGTGAGATGAGGGACTCCCGAGACCTGAAGGAAGGCTGTAAAGGTAAGTAAATGTAAGTAAAATTTCTTTAAACACTTTACACACACCAAACACACTTACCTCTGAACTCATGCACCCATCACTCACCTGAGCACTGGACATCTCGAACCCTCCAAGCTCTTCAGCCGGACGGCCCACCTCGCTAACTTGGCGTGGTTTGGAGCCATCGGGAATCCCACACTTCAGCAATAAAAATAGGGATTAGGCTAAAAACTGCCTGTTAACTACCTGTTAACAGGCAGTTAATTGGCACTAATCCCCTTCCCGCCTCGGGGTGGCGGGTCCCAGCACAGGTCGGGCATCCGCCTCCTTTGAAACTGGCATGGAGGCGGGTTGGGGGAGGGATGGGTTCGTGCCCCCTGATTTCGAGATTTTAACCCCCCACACACCTCCAATCCTGCCTCCACGGCCCAATGAAAATCCTGCCCCATGACTCTCGACAAGCGTATTTAAGTCCAATGTAAATGACAGAATTTCGGAGACAGCACCTATTGCCTTCATTATCCTGTTTGCATACATGCACCACTTTCAGGTGGGCACATATTCTGCCAGCAGCCAATTCTACCACACTTTAGTATGTATTTTGGAATGTGTGTAACTCTAGCTTATGCCGGTCGGAACTACACCACTTTGGCAACCAGAGATGGGCAATAAATGCCCTTGCCAGCAATGCCCACATCCGAAGAATGAATGCAAAATACCTGAATTTGGGCTTCTAAGTTCTTGCCGTCATTATGGACATTCCTGTATTTGTAAGTGTAGATTTTCCAAATCTTCTCCTGTGGCAAGGTACCTCACATGCCAAAAACATGCATCGGTAAACCACAGGTCCACTGCTCGTTATTTTCCAATGTGTGTTCATGGCATCCAAAATACCTCACCACAAGGAACTCAGAAAATCTACCCTAATGCCAACAATTAGGTTATTTACCAACTAACAGGTTAAAGCTGCCGTGGCCCAGCTCTACCTGTTCTTTCTTGACAGTTGATAAGTTATTTAATATTCCAGGCTGAAGTTATCAGGATGTGAACAAACCCTATAGTGACGTTCTCACATTACTTGAGTCATCATGTGATTGTGTACACACCATCTTCCACCCAAGTCCGAACTTGTCAAATAACAAAATGCATGATAAATCACTCATATTATTAACCTTTCCATGAGCGAATATTAAGAATGTATTTCTTACATTTTTCTCCTATTGTCATTTCTTTTTATTCCTCATCATATAATTATTCTGTCTCCTCATTAATATGTAAATCTTCAAAATTATATAAGCTGAATTCAGTCATGTGAAATGATGAATTGAATGTCAAGGGAGTTTGATCAAAATTAAAAGTGGGCAATTTTGCTTCATCTGCAAAAATCTTAAATAATGAGAATCTTGTCTTCCAAGGAGGACTGATATAGGCTAAGGTGAGCTGTGCCCAAATAGTTGATCAAATGCCAGATTTGAACAATAAGTAGGGAAAGATAAATTTATGCAATCATTATCCATTTAATAGTGGGATGGGATTTCTTACCTAACTGCATTAATAATAATTATGTAGATGAGGGGGAAATATAGAATATATATGAATAAGGATTACAAGTAGTAAAGGATGATAATGGGGACAATGTAGGAATGAAAATTAAACATAGTGACCTAGATTAATCTGCCCCTCCCACCTCAGCAGATCTAGAGCAGGCGCAATTGGAAATTTGCTCAGATATGCCCTCCATCATACCACCGTATTTGTGTGTCTTCCCCCATTTCTTAGAGTCCACCCATATGTGACAGCCGTATGTTAAATAAATGCAAATGAGAAAAATATGCCATCTGACATATTTACTGGCATATTTATTCAGGCAGCTTGGAGGCTCCTTATATCCTTCCACTGTGACCGGGCCCTTGAATTTTCCACATCCATTTTGGTGTGACTCTCCAGCTAGGCCAGAAAGCCTGCCTTCAAAATGTAAATGACCCTGAGGTTGAACATTCATCTAGGGTCATGGGCATATGTCCATGGCAGGCAGAGTCCCTGCCCCGGTGGGGATGTCTCCCAATCAAAGGGGAATAGAAAATCTGAACCAGTGTGTATTTTTATGTGCAAGATATGTTGGTGAGGATCAAGCATAACACATTATGTTGAATCCTCATTCATACCTTACCCTCTAAAATAAAACAACAACTCTAAAATAAAACAACAACAACAACATACAGGGCCTTGGTGAGACCACACCTTGAGTATTGTGTGCAGTTTTGGTCACCTTACCTGAGGAAGGACGTTCTTGCCATGGAAGGAGTGCAGCGAAGATTCCTGGGATGGCAGGAATGACGTATGAGGAGAGATTGTGTCGATTGGGCTTATACTCACTGGAGTTTAGAAGATTGAGAGGGGATCTCATCGAAACCTATAAAATTCTGTCAGGCCTGGACAGACTAGATGCAGGAAGGATGTTTCTGATGGCCGGGGAGTCCAGAACCAGGGGTCATAGTCTAAGGATAAGGGGTAAGCCATTTAGGACTGAAATGAGGAGGAACTTCTTCACCCAGAGAGTGGTGAACCTGTGGAATTCTCTGCCACAGAGGGCGGTGGAGGCCAGTTCATTAAGTATATTCAAGAAAGAGTTGGATATATTTCTTAAGGCTAAAGGGATCAAGGGATATGGGGAGAAGGCAGGGACCTGGTACTGAATTTGGATGATCAGCCATGATCTCATTGAATGGTGGAGCAGGCTCGAGGGGCCGAATGGCCTACTCCTGCTCCTATCTTCTATGTTTCTATGTTTCTATGTTTAGCACAGAAAAATGTTCCAGGATGCTTCACAAAGGCATAATCAGATAAAAATGGACATTGAGACAAAGAGGAGATATTAGAAAGGGTGACCAAAAACTTGGCTGAAGGGGTGGGTTATAAGGAGGACCTAAAAAAAGGAGAGGGAGGTGGGCAGGTGGAGGATTTTAGGGAGGCAACTCCGGAGTATGGGGTCTAGCCAGCTGAAGACAGGATCCAATGCTGCGACGAAGTGGGGGAGGGCTGCACATAAGGCCAGAGTCAGTGAGTATACTCAGAATACTCTGGTGTACCCTCCACTACACCCCTGGTAGTACACGAGCAGGGACTAGAACCCTATAGTGGGAATCTTGGAGAATTTGTGTTCATTTTGCAGTTTCCTTACCATCTGGATGCAGGCATGATGCTAGGTGAATACTCCCCCTCTCCAACCTTCTCACTCGGGCAGTTCGTACAACCAAAAGAGCGTGAATAATATTTCAGGTGACTTTGGGCCATGCTGCGCCTATCCTTTTAGGAGTAAACCTACACCAATGCATTATTTGCGTAAATCCAGTATACTCATGTGAGCAGATCTTTTACATGGGAGTGGGACTATGTAAACGAGTAGCAGAGGGTTTTGCCGGACGTAGCTCAGAAGCGGTGCAAACAATCAAGGAAATTTGCTTGTTGGGAAGTTATAGCGTAAAACTGTTGTCAATCAGTTACATGCGAATTTCCTCAACAGCAAAAAACATGGTGCACCGCTGTAGTTATGCCGATACTTGCCAGAAAATTCCGGGCCATTGTAACACTTCCAATATTAGCACTGTGTAAATTGAAACATCTCCCACAGATATGGAGTTAAATGTAAACCTTCTGCACAATTACTGGAAATCATAAGAATTGCAACACTTTTTTCAGTACCTGGATTTAAGCACTTAATTCCTTTGAAATTAGATTCTTGGGAAACTTAACAATAGCACAATTCATATGTACACATGTGCTACATCTACTTACATATAGTTAAGAATATTTTTAATAAATAAGGAAAAATATATTGCATGATTTTGAAAGAGGATTTGTCATCAAGTCCACTGTCAAAAGGGACTAATATGCATCTGAATTAGTACTGGTATGAACCTAACTCACAAGGCAGGTGTGGTTGAAATTAGCACCAATTTGAACGTATTATATGCCATGTTGGAGGTCGAAGTGCATCTGATTTTGGAGCCAGTCTGTGCCAGTACAATCAGAGCAATAGTATGACTGCTATCAGTGAGTCATTCAGTATCTCATTACTGCATTATGAGTCATTTGCTCAAGGTTAGGAAAACTTGCTTATTAAAAAATATTCCGTATATCTTTCGGAGATTTGTATTTCAACAAAATGCTCAGGAATTATTTTGTTGCCAATTTCCTCCCTCCTTTTTCCTCCTCTTTTCCTAGAGGCACTAACTCCTTTTGGAGTATGGTTCCATGGGTATCAGTCACTCTGTGCTGCCTCTGCATTATTCACAGTTTGAGCCTAGACAGGCTATTTGACCATGGGCAGTAGCCATGTTTGATCCTGTCCTCACTCATTTCCTCAGCATGGGCCACTGGAAGTGGAAATCCTCATTCATTTTCCCTTCTCTAGTCCAGGATCATTGAGGCCAATTTTAGCACCTCAGCTGCCATGTTGTCTGAGATCAGCTAACTCAGGATAGATTAGAAATCAAACCTGAGACTTTCTTTTCTGCTTGGGTCAGTTACATCTTGCCTTTACCAACTGAACCATGGGCTGGAATTTTACTGACATACTCAAGTGCAACTTGGAATGTATCTTCTGCTGCATCAGTGCTAATCTGACACACGAGCACCAAAACTAAACTACTGCCAAAATAATATGAATGCATGCAGCACAGATGCCAACCTTTGATAAAGTAGATTGCAGCCTTCAGTCTCCTCTTAAAAAGATTGTCCCTGTAAGAAATAAAACACATGAAAATATATAGGGGTTGGGGGGGGGGGGGGGGAAATTCAACTTTGGCGGAGTACAAAATGGGTGGCCGAGAATCAGCTATGCTGCCTGATTCGGGCGGAGTGTATAACGGGCGGAATGTATAACGGGTGGCCAATCTGCTATCGCCCATTTTGCGTACCCGCCAAAGTTGAATTTCACCCAAATACTCTCTTGTTTTCTTTCAAGGCCATCATAACCTCTCAACTTTCCCTGTGGAATTACAAAGTTTTATTATTTTTCTTCTTAAAATAAGCCACATTCGAGATTGAGATAACCCACAGTGCGGATAGCTAAAGAGACTCCAACTAATAATGATTCATTCTTCTTAGGATTGAAGTAAATACTGTGCAGATAAGTATAGATGTAAGTGAACATTTGCCCTGTGGAAGATGATGAATTCTGTGCATCCGAGTCAATGGATGAGACATCTGTGGAAAGTGTATGGTAATTGTTACATAGTACAGGTTGTGATTTTCTTTTGATATTTTTGAGTTTCATTCAAATACAGTAGGGGTTAGACAGAAATGACACATAACTTCATCCTTTTAGCTATGGTTGTTGATTGAAACAATTAGGATAAATCAATGAAAATGCTAACTGCATTTGGTACATGGATAGGGTAGGTTCGGAATGATCTTTTTTTTATTTTTATGACTTATGTATCTGTGTACAACTAAATTTTCTGGTAAAATTCAAGAATTCCTGTAAATATGGAAAAACTGACTCTCCAAACCTCTATTCAGTCTCTCAGAGTTTTATAGGGAAATTTAATATTTGTGCAATTTTGTTGGAATCATAAAGGAATTCTTTATAAACACATTGGCCCAGAAATTCAGGTCCCAACGCGTGAGTACGGATGGAGTACTCACGCGTGGACCCGATGGAAGTGCCGGTTTCTTGCAAGCACTACGCATGCGCGGGAAACCGGCATTTCTGATCCTCTGAACTAAGGGGTTCAGAGGTCAAACGCGTGCGCGCAGGAGTCTGCGCGTGCGCGTTGAACTTCCTCTTTTTTTACAGGTTTGCCCGTACGTGAAGGCCTCTACTTTTTGCACATTTAAAAGCCAGGCATAAGAACTTCATTTTAAAAGGTAAGTGGTCAATTAATTAAAATTAGAACATTTTTTCCACAGGTTTATTATTTTTAAATACTTTACAGTAAGGTAAGTGTATTTTTAGCCCTGATTTTTTATAAAATTATTTTTTTCAAAAATTTAAATTATTGTTTAAAATAGTTATTTAATGTTATTTATAGTTGATTTAAATAGTGTGATTTTTTTTCAAATTTATTTTAAGGTTAAGTACTGTTTTGGGCGCCCGGAGTTTTCATGAGTTTGACAGTTCTTTCTGTCAAACTCATGAATGGACTTTTCCCTCCTCCGATTGGTTGCCCAGTGCTCACGTGATCCCAGCCGACGCATCGCGCTAAGTACGCCGCTGGATCACGCAAGCACAGCATGCCGGGAGCTGGACCGGGCCACAGAGAGGAAATGCACGCAGACCCAGGCCTCAACTGCTGGTGCGCTAGGTAAGTGTAGGTCTGGGGCTTGCACCCGCGGGAAGCCCCCAACACGAATTTCTGGGCCATTTACTATTTTGCTATAAATAGGATTCGGAGGATATCTTCTCCTTTACTTTAACTTTTTTGCTCTGTGTGTAAAATTAAAGAAAAATTATTTTACTAAATGGGAATTTTTCTTCAACTAACATACAGAGCAAAATATACCCTCCACTAATCTTTGCTTAATCTTTGCTCTGTTTATTTTGCTCTCCTCCTTTCTAATAACAGCCCCATGTTTTTATGTGGACAATTCCTCACAGTAATAAGTGGTCCAGAAAAAACACTTAACAGCAGCAGCCAGTTACTGACTAATCAATGTTATCATCTGTTGACAGAGCGCAGAGAATTCTCAGCTGAGCACAACATTTGAGCTTTACCCCATCAAAGTGCAGTTCACAAACCATCACTGTCTTGAGGATCAGATTGGCTCTGTTATTGGCTGCTGCAAGTTTTTTTTATATGTGGGAATGCCCGTGATGGTTTTGAAACAGAAGAAGCATTAAGTGCAATTTTGATTGGTGATGGGATCTGTGAAGCTCTCACTTAGATGCACTGCATAGTGTGATAGTGTGCCATACAGAACAGGAAGCTTTCAGGTTTAGTCATGTTATCAGTTTATACCCCTGAGGGGCAAGAGCTCTACTTGCCAAAAAAACCCAGCCATGGGCGACTAAAGAGGTAAAGGACAGCATAAAACTAAAAGAAAAAGCATTCAAAAATGCAAAAAATAGCACAGATCCTGGCGAATGGGAAAGATACAAAGAACAGCAAAGGGTCATAAAACAGATAGGAAGAGTTACAAAAAGGGAGTATGAAAAGAAACTTGCAAGGGATATCAAAATCAGCACAAATAATTTTTACAATTATATTAGGAAAAAGAGGGTAGTCAGGAGCAATATTGGCCCCTTAGAAGCTGAAAGCGGTGATATTGTCAATGATAATAAGGAAATGGCAGACGTGTTGAATAATTACTTTGCGTCAGTATTTACAGTAGAGGAAGAGGATAGCATACCAGAAATCCCATGGAACTTAATATTGAATCAGAGACAGGGACGCAATAAAATTAATGTAAGTAAAATAACAGTAATGAAGAAAATAATGCCACTAAAGAGTGGCAAATCCCCAGAACCAGATGGTTTCCCTCCCAGGATGTTAAAGGAAGTAGGTGAGCACATTGCAGATGACCTAACTATAATCTTCTAAAATTCTCTCCATTCAGGAACCGTTCCTTTAGATTGGAAAATTGTGCATGTCACTCCACTATTTAAGAATGGCGAGAGAGGGAAACCAAAGAATTATAGACCAGTTAGCCTAACATCTGTTGTCGGGAAATTGCTAGAGTCTATAATTAAGGATAGAGTGACTGAACACCTTGAAAATTTTCAGTTGATCAGAGAGAGCCAGCATGGATTTGCGAAAGGTAGGTCATGCCTGACAAACCTGATTGAATTTTTTGAGAAGGTTTCTAAAGTAGTGGACAGGGGAATGTCTATGGATATTATTTATATGGACTTCCAGAAGGCATTTGATAAAGTCCCACATAAGAGACTGTTAACTAAGGTAAAAGCCCAGGGAATTGAGGGCAAATTATTGACCTGGTTAGGAAATTGGCTGAGCGTCAGGAGACAGGCAGTAGGGATAATGGGTAGGTACTCTAATTGGCAGGAGGTGAATCTTATGTTCATTAATAAATAGACATTCTTATTATGAACACAGCTAGCTTCTGCTAGACACTTTTACTGAGCACATGTGGACTAGGTACAGTATCTGTAGAGGCTTCCATCTTGACTACTGCCTTGTGGGTAACCTAGTGCCTCATGGGTAATGTAGTCTTAATATGCATACAGCTGGGTAGTGTAGTCTTATATACAGCTCTACACAGCTCTACGGCTCCACCTAGTGTCCACTATAGAATGACATGTTATTGATCATTACAGTGACTAGTGGTGTCCCACAGGGTTCTGTGTTGGGGCCTCACCTACTCACTGTATTTATTAACGACTTAGATGATGGCATAGAAAGTCATATATCCAAATTTGCCATGTCACAAAGATGGCAGTGTAGATGAAAGCAAAAATCAGTATCCAATGGCTCCTGCTAGAAAGTATAGATGGTTGGGCATCAAGTGAGGATGCAATCAGCTGTGATGCTCTCCTTGATAAAATAGTCAGCTGGAATTCGCTGATAAGGCACATCATTAAAAAATGGTCACACAGGCAAGGTACTGAAGGGTTTCAACATCTGTGGAACCAAATAGCAGCAATGATTCAATGCTCTTAGGGAAGTAGGTGAAAAAAATCAAAGGACAAAAAACCTCTCGTTGCATGATTTTTCTTTCATTCTTTGTGGCAGAGTATCCACATCCTTGACTTAGAACTTCCCCCACACAGCACAGCGACACAACAAGTTGGAACATCATTGTGCTGAACCATCATCATTCCTTCAGCAATTTAAGGAATTGTCTCAGTGCCTCATGGTCAGAGGTGAATTTATTGGTGTATCAAAATGGTCACATTTGGTGACAAATGGAAGCTGCTGTAACAAACTTAAAATGAAGTGGCTGTACAGCAGAGATAAAGGGCTCAATTTTGTCAATGGGGTGCTTTTGGAGGCGGGACTCCTACTTTTTGGGTTATAGTCCCGCCTCCATCGACTTGTAGTCAACCCACGCTATTTACCCTTGATTGACCTTGTTAAGCCCGCCCAGCGGGCTTAGCAGGCCAACTAAGGGACACCTGGTTACTGGTGATGTCAGCGATTGACATTTCATCTGTCAAGAGCTTTTGACAGATGAAAAATCAGCATTTGGCAGCTCTGTGAAGCTGTCAAACACTGACAATCTGTCTTCTAACTTGAGTCCTTCTACTCAGACTCAGTTAGAGAGTTCTCCAGACCAGAGAGCAGAGGCTGCAGCTTTTGACAGTTCAGCGACCATTTTGCTTTCTGTGCCGGTGAGCTGAGGGACTCCCGAGAACTGAAGGAATGAAGCCTGCAGGAGAAAGTAAAGGTAAGTAAAACTTATTAAAACACTTTGCACTTACTTCACACATTTACCTCTGCACACATGCACCCATCACTCACCTGCACAATGGACATCGCGACCCCTCCAACCCCTGCAGACCGACGGTCCGCCTCGCTAACTTGGCATGGTTTGGAGCCATCGGACAACCCACACTTCAGGGCTAAAAATAGGGATTAGGCAAAAAACTGCCTGTTAACTACCTGTTAATAGGCAGTTAATTGGCACTAATCCCCTTCCCGCTTCGGGGAGGCGGCTCCCAGCACAGTTCGGGTACCCGCCTCCTGGGACATTGGCACAGAGGCGGGTTGGGGGCGGGATGGGTTCCTGCCCCCCGATTCTGCAATTTCCCCACCACTCCCGCCTCCAAACCCGCCTCCTCGGGGCTTGGAAAATCGAGCCCAAAGTATCACTGCAACTTAGTTGGAGTTTACTGCAGCATTTCTGGTTGAAAATAACTGAGTCATTGAATAAGTCTATTCTTGAATAATTTAAATCCACAAAGGTGAAGGAGTCAACTAAATAACTCTCAAAAAAACTTGCAGTACAATACAATAATTTTGAAGTTTATTTAAAGCACTCTGAATAACAGCTAAAAAATAAAAACTAACTCATGGAAGTAACTGAGGCTGTCTTGAGAGCCTTTTCTCAGTATTTAAGCAGTGGATTTCTGCATTTTCATATTACTGACAACTGAACCATTAGTGCTCATGGTTCATTCAGCTGTGAGGTATACTTGCTATAGAATTTCCTAATAAGAAATGACAGGTTGGCCTAGGATTTTTGACTCCTACCCAATTATTAATGCCTGGCAGCATTACATATTAACAATGTGTGGCCAACTGGCTCAAAAATTGATTAAAAACTTAATAAAACTTCAACATAAAATGAAACTATAGAGGGCGATTTTCCCAATGGAGGCGGGTTGGAGGCGGGTTTCGGTTTGGGTGGGTTCCAAATCCGCCTCCACTGAGAGGTGGGAAAAATTTGCAATTTTCCCCTAATTGGCCAGTTGATTTCAGAGGTGTAGGTTCCCCTGGGCCAATTAGTGTTTTGGGACTGAAACTCGCCTCTGGTGACGTCACTTATCCAGCTTCATTTAAAGGCTGCTTGCTGTCTTGGCTCATTCCACTGGTTTTTGGTCGATGCTGCACCACCTCCAAGCTGTTATCTCCTTGCCAGCTCCAAGACAAGGGCCTACCCGAGGTTCTCGGATGAGGCGCTGGGTATGCTGGTTGAGGGGGTGAGAGCTAGCAGGGAGGTGCTCTTCCCCTCATCTGGGAGGAAGAGGCCTCCCAAAGAAACCAAGGCTGTGTGGGTCCAGCTGGCAAGGGATATAACCTCCAGATCTGTGTGCAGATTGGGTGATTGTTTCTGTTTATTGATGAAATGCCATCCCTGTGGGAATGTATTAAAATTAGGTGATGGCAAACTGTTGGTGTGATGGCATCTGTTATTTCGGCTTAGGCAGCTCCACATTGCGGGCTCCGTGACACTTGCGTGGTCAGGTTGGTGGTCAGAGTGAAAGGAGGCCAGAGAGTCATGTCCATTGTCTATCATGTGTTAAGAAGAAGCCAAACACATGTGCCACAATGGGCAACCTATGCAAATCTGGCCAGGATGAGTGCATTCCTTGCACAATGTGCTTCCATGCGCTGGCGCCTTCTGCCCTGTGCAGCATCAGGTGGGTGAGCAGGAGGTTGAGGCTCCTGCTGCTGTTGCTGCTGAGCTGCCTGGTTCTGCTGCTGACGTGGCTGCTCCTCATCCGAATCTGAAGTCCATGGTGAAAGGAAATAAATGGTTCCCATGCTGCTGGCAGATACCTCCATTGGGGAAGCGCTCAGTCCAAGCAGGGAGAGGGTCTTCCAAGGGGGCCCCACAGTTGAGAGCTAGAAGCTACAGCACCTCTGACTTCGGTGGCCTGCTAAAAGTGCTGAAAGACCTTTGGAACAAATGTTCTGCCACCTGCAACTACTCCCTGATGAAAGCTCAGTTTTAATGGTGGAGCTGCAGCTGTGAGGAGTGTTATATCTCAAGAGTTTAATAACCTTACTTGTATAACAATTAAAAGAGTACACAGGAGAGAGAGTTCAGTTAACAGCCATCTTTCCAGAGAATCTTCTCAACTTAATGCACTCAATTTCCCATAGTGCATTGCACATCCCAACTACGGTAAGCTATGTGGGACAATTCAAATACAACATTCAAAATACACAACAAGGAGGCCACCCACTTGTCAACCCGCCAGGATTAGCTGGCATGGTTTAGGAGGGTCGTGCAACATGCTGAAACTGTGATAAATTAATGAAGGCCTGTCAAAATAGGATTATAGAGGCCCTTAATTACTATTTAAGGGTCTTAACTACCTCTCCCGATTGATGGAGGCGGGACCTAATTGCACTCATCAAACCCGCCACCAGCAAAATTGCGCGGAGGTGAGTTGGAGGCGAGTTCCAAACCTGCCCTCAATTTTTGCCATTTTGCCAACTATCCCGCCTCCAATTCCGCCTCCTCAGGGCTGGGAAAATCACCCCCAAAGATTTTTAAAAATTATGGACAGGAATGACTCAAGTCTAATCTTGGGTTTCAGATGACAGGTATATATACAGCTCAAGCTTCAACCTTGAAACTTATTGTAGCTCCACTGGATTCTTGCCTTGTAATCATTCCTGGGTATTCTTTATTCTATATATAATTAAAAATACTTTTAAATTTTGGCTCCTGATGGAGGTAAATAGTTTTAAAGTGGATTACAGGTGTGACTGAATGTTGGGGATTTCTGTTGTACTATCGTGATCACTCGACACAAAACCTTGCATTGATTCAGGATAACTGCAACCCTTATTTTATCAGATTTATTGGTTACTGCAGCTAAAATGTACCCTTAGCACAGCTCGCTGACAGTCCTGTTGTACCAACAGCTGTAGCTTAATAAGCAGACAGTGACAAAAGGTCTCTATTATAGCCTAGAGGCACAAGATTCCCAATTATTATATTCTTCAACTAGGCTACTAAGTATGATTGGATAATGAGCCCTCATCACTTAAGATAGTAGTTTTTCATTATTGCCAATTGTCTGACATCTGCTGGTGATGGTCTTCAATGTGATATCAGCTACAGCCTAAACACGACCATGTTTCATTGGAAACAACATAGCACAAGCTGTTCTCTGAGTAAAAGCTGATCACAGTGCCGGGCTGGGCAAAAATATTCCATTTTTTAAAAAAGTCAGCTAGCTCACAGATAAAATGAAACAAATATTATTGACTGCAATTTTCTAACTGTAACTGTGAAATCACTGCCCATATATAATACAAGGGACCTCAGCTGTGTAATAATGTTCTCACCAAATAGAGTCTTGATCATTTCCCTCAGGGGAAAAGCTTACCTCTGTAGGCCTGAAGTGTCATTCCTATTTGTATATAATGCCATGTCACTGTCTATAAGACTCTGATATAAATGCTTCACCCTGATAACAGCATTTCAAGCAGTCAGTGAGCTTAAATAAAACTGTAACAAGAGCTTTAGATTCCTCATGCTGAACTGACTCCTGTCTCTCCAATACAGACATAGACTTTGCCACTAGGAAGATTGCAATTCATCTCAAGCAGACAAAGGAAATCAAACAGGAAGGAGACAAATTTGTCACTAAATCTCTAAGTACCTTCAGAAACTACAGCCTGGATTACACAATTGGAGAAGAATTCGAGGAACACACAAAAGGCCTAGATGATAGAACAGTCAAGGTATATGTTGTTTTTCAATGAGGGTATTTTTCTGGGTGTTTCTATCTTTTTGTATTTTTCTTGCCTTTTTTCTCGTCATTTGCTTGGCCTAACACCTTGCAACTGAAAGGGAGGATGTGTGACCTGTTTCCAGGCTAACACTAATGCCCCTTTTAAATCAAGCACTAGTACCAAGGAATGCCCACGCTAATGATTAGCCCCATCATGTCACTCCCAAATGGGTTATTTTTAAAAACAAGAAATGTCAACTGAGAACTGTAGTGTATGTAACTGTTCTACCTTTAAGAGAACTATTGTATGTAACTGTTCACCTTTAAGAGAACTATTTTAGGTGTGGCACTACTTTATCTTGGCTGCTGTATACTGTAATACCGACGGTGACCACACCAGTATATAAGTGCTGTGTCAGGATTTATTGGGCAGATTCGCCCTGACCTTCGAATAGTAAAGTCCTGTTTAAGTTACTCTTGTAGTCTGTGTATTACTTCGCTATACAACCCACAGACTTTACAGTGGCGACGAGTTCGATCTTACCCTGCGGCAACAATACTTCTGAAGAAGTAAACGAGCGTCGAAAAGAGGCACCCGCCCTCGTCGTTTTGCTGAGAGAAAACTCGAGTCTGCAGACCAAGAAAGGAGGAAGATTTCAAACACGAAGTCTTCCATCAGCAACAGGCACGGATTGTCCCTTCTGCCACGGTGGTGAGTGAGCCGATCAACACGAGAAGCAAGTCGGCCACGGTGACTGTGAGTAAAGGGAAAATAGAAACAAATAAACGGAGGATAAGGGCGGTGCACTCGACCACGGTCGAGGGGGAAAGGAGCCGGACAGAAGTCGGGCCCAGAGGCGCTGAGACTGGGGCAGCGTGGAGCAGAAGCCGCGGTACAAGCGGGCTGGGGAGCGTCGTGAGACGGCTAGACCGCGATGGCGAAAAAGGCCGGACAACTACCGCGACCACGAGGCGCTGCGACCGGGATCGTAAGGCGCGGGAAGATATAAAAATAAATAAGCCACGGAGAACTCAGCCGCAGCCGGGGAGGAAAGCACCGGACTGCGAGAAGCTGGGAGGCGCGATTGGGGTGAAAAAGGCCAGACAGTGATTGAGGCCACGAAGCGCTGCGACCGGATCGTAAGGCGCGGGACGATATAAAATAAATAAACCGCGGAGAACGTAGCCGCAGCCGGGGAGGGAAGCACCGGACTGCGAGAGGGCTGGAGGCGCGATTGGGAGCCCGAGCGAGCGGGAGAGACAGAGCCCGAGCGAGGAAGGCTGAGCGAGATCCAGCCCAGCGGCTGAAACTGTTCGCCGCCAACGGGTTGTACCCAGCACCGGCTGCCCTGCCGAGAGAAGGGAACGCGCTGAAGCCGACGCGCAGGCTGCAAACCCGAAAGCCAGCGGCCGTCGCCCGAGGGAAGCTTACCCCTCCTGCCAGGGGAAGAAACGCGGGAAGCCGCCAGTAGGCGGGGAAGAAGACAGAAGCGGGAACCGCCATTTTTAAAGTGGGCGGGGAAAGAAGATAAGCGCGGGAAACAGCCATCTGGAAAAAAGAAAGTTAAAGAATATTGTTGTTGTTTCTCAGGAAGAGTGTGAAGATGCCTAAGCATAGTAACAGCAACGGTTTCAATGCCGAGGTGGAAGACTGGCCCACGTATGTAGAACGCATCGAGATATATTGTACGGCTAATAAGATAGCAAATTATGAAAAAGCTCTAACCTTATTAAACTCAATGGGTGCAAGGACATACGGGTTATTGAAGCATCTTCTATCACCAGCTAAACCGGCGGATCAGTCTTTCGATAATATTGTTGCTGTCCTGAAGGATCATTTTAACCCCGCACCGCTGATGTTAGCGGAACGATCTAAATTTTATGGGAGAACGCAACGAAAAGAGGAAAGCAACGTGGAGTACTTGGTCGAGCTGCGTAGACTAGCGAAATACTGCCAGTTTAGAGGAAATCTGACAGAGGCATTGCGAGACAAGTTCGTGTGTGGATTGTCGAAGGAAGGAACGCAAAAACGACTACTCGAAGAGAACGATCTTACACTTGATAAGGCTGTCCTTACTGCAGCATCGCACGAAGCCGCAGCGAGAGGCACGGCGGAAATGCAGCGGAAGACAGCGGTACTCAGTGTGGATCAAATGACTTCGGGTACAACGAAATGTTCTCGTTGTGGGGAGACAACACACGACCAGAACCAATGCTGGGTTAAAAACCAGGACTGTAGGAAATGTGGCAAGCTTGGCCACATAGCTAAGGTATGCCGGTCAGGAAAGAAGAACAACAATAATAAGTCACCGCAGAAGAAGTACAGAAAGGTACATGAGGTGACTGGGAAGAGTCCAGATGAACAGAATTCGGACTCAGACTCCAACAGCAAGGCACTGGGTAGTCTGAGGATTCATAATGTGAGTAAAGAAGCTGACCGACAAACTATCTGGATCACACTACAGATTGCAAAAGTCCAAGTGAAGATGGAAGTGGACACCGGATCGGCGTTGACGGTCATGAATAAGCATGATTACAAAAAGTTATTCAAACATATTCCCCTACGGGATACGGAGATAGTATTGCAGACATACACGGGGCACAAAGTATACCCCATCGGAAAGATAGAAGTCAAGGTGAGATACAAAGACAAAGATCACCAAAGGATGGACTTGTATGTGCTGCCCGAGGGAGGTCCACCACTTCTGGGACGGGAGTGGATCAGGAAAATAAAGATAGACTGGCATTCACTAAACACAATGACGGTAGATTCCGGGAAGGAAGAGGTCAAACCTGAACGGTTGTCCAGAATATTGGACGAAGCTAAAGAGGTATTCCAGCAAGGACTGGGAACACTGAGAGGAATTAAAGCAAAAATCAAGATTGCAGAACATGCAAGCCCAAAATTTTTCAAAGCCAGATCGGTACCTTACGCGATACGACCTGCTGTGGAGGCAGAACTGGAAGAGCTTGAACATTCAGGGGTACTGTCTAAGGTGGACTGGAGTGAGTGGGCCACGCCCATTGTTCCCGTCATGAAGTCTTCATCAAGTAACAAGCCAGGGGGACTGGGGAAGGTCCGCATCTGCGGAGATTTCAAGATCACAGTTAATCCGGTGCTTCACACGGTACAATACCCGCTTCCGCGGATTGAGGATATCTTTGCTTCATTGTCTGGCAGGCAACACTTCACCAAGATAGACCTGGCACAGGCATACTTACAAATGGAAGTCGAGGAAGAGTCGCGCCAGTATCTCACAATCAACACGCACAGAGGCTTGTATCGTTATAATAGACTGGTTTTTGGAGTAGCTTCGGCTCCAGCAATTTGGCAGAGGGCAATGGAGCAGGTCTTACAAGGTGTTCCAAGCACGCAGTGTTACTTGGACGATATCCTGATTACGGGAGAAGACGAGGAGGAACACCTCACAAATTTGAAACTGGTGCTCACCAGGTTGAAGGAATATGGCCTTCGAGTTAATCGCCAGAAATGTGAGTTCTTCCAGAAACGGATCTCGTACTGCGGTCATGTCATTGACCAAGAGGGGCTGCACAAGTCGCCTGACAAGATAGAAGCTGTCGTGAAGACCCCCGCTCCGGAAAACGTTTCACAGTTGAGATCGTTTCTGGGGTTGATTAATTATTATCACAAGTTCCTGCCAAATTTATCCACGGTGCTACATCCGCTGAATGCTCTGTTGCGGAAAGAAGTGCCATGGAAGTGGAGTGAGGACTGTAAAAAGGCCTTTCGCAGAAGCAAGGCGTTGATTACTTCTGAGGAAGTGTTGGCTCATTTCAACCCAACGTTACCCCTTCGTCTAGCTTGTGATGCTTCCCCTTATGGAATTGGAGCAGTACTTTCACACAAGTTACCAAATGGCTCAGAAAGGCCAGTCGCATTTGCGTCCCGATCGTTGACCTCCGCGGAGCGAAATTACGCTCAGATAGACAGGGAGGCCCTCAGCCTTGTGTGGGGAGTAAAGAAATTCAATCATTACCTGCAGGGCAAGAAATTCACATTACTGACAGCCACCAGCCGTTGGTGTCCATATTCAACCCTAACAAGGCCGTTTCCATTATGACAGCGCAAAGGTTACAGAGGTGGTCCGTGTTACTTGGGGCACACCAATATGACATTGAATACAAAAGCTCCAAACAGCATGGAAATGCTGATGGGTTATCGCGCCTACCGTTGCCGATAGTAGAAGAGGCGGCTACAATGGACCCGGTAGAGATGTTCCACTCATCCATAGTAGAATGTCTACCAGTAACCAATTCGATGATCGAGAATGAAACAAGAAATGACCCGACTCTCTCACGGGTCTACGATCTAACAGTGGAGGGATGGCCAGCACATGGCGAACCAACACTGCCAGCATTTTCGCAACGGAAAGAACAGCTGTCAGTGTGCCAAGGAACCTTGATGTGTGGATCGAGAGTGGTGATTCCACCCAAACTTCAGCATAAGGTGCTAAAGGAACTTCACGAGGGGCATCTGGGTGGAGTGAAAATGAAGAACCTAGCAAGAGCGTTTGTGTGGTGGCCAGGTATTGATGGAGACATCGAGGAAATAACCAAGAGTTGTCTAGGATGCCAGAAGGTCCAAAACGCGCCACCACAAGCTCCTCTGCATCCATGGGAGTGGCCCTCATCTCCTTGGCAAAGGGTACACATCGACTTTGCTGGTCCATTTATGGACTCAATGTTTCTAATAGCGGTGGATGCACACTCCAAGTGGCCGGAGGTAATAAAGATGTCCTCCACCACCACGGAAAAAACCATCACAGTATTAAGGACCATGTTTGCCAGGAATGGGCTGCCGGAACAGGTCTGTTCTGATAATGGACCACAATTTGTGTCCGAAGAATTCAGGAAGTTCTTAAAAAGCAATGGGGTCAAGCACTACACGTCAGCCCCATACCATCCCGCCACCAATGGCTTAGCTGAAAGGTTTGTCCAGACCTTCAAGAAGGCCATAAAGGCCATGGGTAATGAGAACATCAACTTACAACATAAGGTAGATAACTTCTTGTTGGCGTACAGGAATGCAACACATGCGGTCACAAATCAAACTCCCGCCATGATGTTTTTCAATAGAAGACTAAGATGCCGGCTGGATTTGATTAAGCCAAATGTCAGAAGGGACGTAGAGAACCAGCAATTCCAGGGCATGAATGAAAGGCCAACTAGATCTTTTCAGACAGGTCAACAAGTTTTGGCCCGGGACTACCGTACCGAGAAATGGCAGCCTGGAACTATTGTAAAAAGGCTAGGGCCGCTGCTGTATACAGTGGACATTGGTGACAGCATAATAAGGCGCCATGTTGACCAGATCATAGGGTCATCCACAAAGAGCCAACCTACTCCACAACCTTACACGGCTAATGTAGAAACAGAGATACCCAGAGCACCTACCTCCGATCTGGTAATACTGGAATCAGATGATCCTGACACTGTCCTTCAAGCTGAATCGGCCTTGCCGGAAGAACCTACTACCCCACCGAAAACTACTGCACCACCGAGGCGTTATCCGGACAGAGTCAGGAGACCTCCAGAGAGACTGAATCTGTGAACTGTTTTACATAATTTGTATATATGTTCTAATGATATGGTTAATGGGGAATAAGTATGTTGTAAGCTAAAAAGGGAGGATTGTAGTGTATGTAACTGTTCTACCTTTAAGAGAACTATTGTATGTAACCGTTCACCTTTAAGAGAACTATTTTAGGTGTGGCACTACTTTATCTTGGCTGCTGTATACTGTAATAACGACGGTGACCACACCAGTATATAAGTGCTGTGTCAGGATTTATTGGGCAGATTCGCCCTGACCTTCGAATAGTAAAGTCCTGTTTAAGTTACTCTTGTAGTCTGTGTATCACTTCGCTATACAACCCACAGACTTTACAAGAACTTTACAAGGTTTTATTCTACAATGATGCTTATGAATTAGTTGCTCTTGCTAAACAAGTTTACAATATATAAATATGTTAGGTTAGAAGGTCTGTCCCCGGGGGGCATAATTCCAGTGTAGTTGTGCCAGGGGAGTCACGATGTGGGGTGGAACCCAGATTTTCCAGGCTTCTACCCCATTTAAGTTAAGATGAACATCACAACCTGGGGGAGGGTGGGCGGACGCTTCTTCTGCCTGGCCTCCCAGTGTGCTGACAGCAGTTTGGTCACATGTTGTGGGCTCTCCCAGAAATCCTGCCCAACTTAGGCTTGTTAGTTCCCATGGTATCCATGCTTGCTCAGAGCAGGGTGTCGCTCCGAGATCCCAGTGGCAAAGCGGGGTAGGCAGCTATGATTAATGTTGACCTTCACCATCCTTCCCCTAAATTCCAGAAGGTAAAGACGTTTTATATCCTATCCTCTGTAAGCCTCTATCAAAAACTGAATGCAGGCTTCCTATCATCCCACACTTCTTTATTTTCCTTCATATGTTAATGTCAATAGTTATTACCATTGCTGCTTAGTATAGGCGAATCTACTGTAGGAATCATATCACTCTCTCTAGTTAAGGTCCATAAATAAAAACCCCACCATACTGACTTGTATGTTACCTATGCCTCAGCATTGGCAAAACCTCTTCAATAAGTTTCAGCTATCCAAATTAACAGGTGTAGGAACTACTGTAATTTAAAGTCCAAATGAACAGGTTCTACAGTCACTTACCATCCAAACAAAACATTTTTTAGGTTGGAAGGAGAGAGAAACCCCTAACATGTTTGATGCCTCTTTATTATCGATGGTTTAGGTATCAATGACTGGAAATATCTGTGGTTTTTATTGGTGAGGTAAAGTCAGGCACCAAATGCGATTTTGAACACATGGCTGCAACATTTTTACCAATACTTACTGGTGAACTGGTGTTCTGGAGTCCAGCTGGCATTTGTGGCAATGGAGTAAATGAGATTAGTTTTATACCAATTCAAAACTAGATTAAAAAAACCCAATTCTTATGCTTCTCCCCCCTCCTAAAATGTTGGGATATGGTTCCACGAGTGCCAGGTACCCTCACCCAAGTGGCCATCATTCAAGATTGAGCCTTGACAGTGAGTGTAGGCAGACTATTTGGCTGCAGGGGCATCAGAGCCAATACTGATCCCATCCTCACCAATGTTCACACATGCATGCTCACAGCAGATGTTACTGGACACCAATCAAGAACAGGAACCCTGGCTGAACTTCCACTCCCTACCCCAGGGACAAAGAGGCCAATTGTAGCAACCCAACTGAGATAAGCTTGTTCAGTACAGACCAGAGATTGAACCTAGGGCCTTCCTGGTCTGTATTGCTCAGCTATACAAAGTAATTATACTCATTAGTCTTGAAGTCCAATAATAAACTTATTTGTTTCCTTGCAGACGCTGGTGCAGTGGGATGGTGACAAGCTGGTCTGCGTTCAGAAGGGTGAGAAGGCCAACAGAGGGTGGAAGCACTGGATCGAGGGCGATGAACTGCACTTGGTAGGAAACCTTATGCAGGATGATTACACAGCACTCTGATTAAAGCCATGCCCGTAATGTGATGAAATATTATTTACATGAATGCTGGGTCAAATGCTTTGCCAAATAAAACTAATCATTCAATTGTGTTCTTATAAAATATGGATGAACAATTGCTTTGACATTAATGGTCCAATAGTTTCAGTTCAAATATAAAATACATCTGCGTGTCACGATAAGAGGATGCTGCGACCTGCAGAGAGTAAAAATAAAGCATTGCCACTGGCTCTGCTTCCTGCATCTCTTCTGATGCGCTGTCTGTATCTCACCAGTTGTCTCTCTGTGAACAATATACGTTAATGTTACTGTAAATTTCATTTTACTAGAGGCACTGATGTATAAATCACTCACCATGTATCACACGTGGCAAACAAGGACTGCAATGTTCAAAGAGTTCTCAGGGCAATGCGAGATGGGCAATTTTACTAGAGGCACTTGCCTTGCTAGCTTTCCCCACATCCCCCTCACAAAAAAGTTATGGAAATAGAAGAAAATGACATAATATAGAATAAGAGAGGGGAAAAGTGTCTTTAGAAGAAAAGTGAGTTAGAGCTGAATAATAAAAGAGGTTGGTGCACTGTCCTTTCAATCCAACCAAAAGTGTTTCCTCACTGTAGGAGTCCCATGTAAAATGAGTTTGGCAGTTTGAATCCAGTTCCTGGTGGGCACAAAACCGCTCATAATTTGGCATTAGATTGGTACGTCATTGAGAAAGGCCACAGGATAAGTAGTATGGGAAATGGAAAAATATCACACAGGTTAATTGGAAAGTGCTATTATGAGGTTGGTGTAAAAACACACTATTGGAGCAGAGCAGAGTAGAGATGACTTTACTTTGCATCTAGCCCATGAGGCAGCAATAGCTGCTGACACTATCGAGTAGATTTTAACTTTTGGGCAGCCGACCAGTGGAGGATGGTGGGCTCAGGTGCTCGTATCAGGTGGGCTTTCAAATTGGCGGTAGCCAGAGTGTCAGCATTAATGAAGCTATGAAGTAAGCCTATGATCCCAATTTGAGGCCCTTACTGCCCCATTAATGCCGGTTTAGGTGAGTTAAAATCCACCCATTTAAGCAACTGAAATGGATTAGTGCTACATTCACCAGCAATAACATACCTCAGCAGTAAAGGAAGCAAATATAGCCCAGTACTTATTGTAAAATAAGGGAAAATCAGGAAGAGTGGGAGTTAAAATAGATTGGGTTAATTTCCCGCTCCATTCCCGCCACATAGCGATTTAAACACCCCTATTTCTTCAGGTGGCCAAGGCATCCACCTGAATCAGGAGGAGCCTTATACATGTATGCAAATGTAGGTGCTATGATGTAGATAGGACCCTGATGGCATTTGAACCGCTGACTGAGCAGGGTGCTGACTGGGGCCGACCCCTCAGTGAAACCTGGCCTGCAGGAAGAATAAGCCCAGCGAGGTCAGTAGTAAGCTTTCATTTGTGGGTCCAGGAGGAGGAGGAGTGCTCCTCTGGGCCCCACAAGGAAAGTCTGGGCCTCTGCTGCCCTGGGCTCTCCCACTTCGCACACACGAAGCAAGCTACCTCTTCCTGATCATTTCAGATGGGCAGTGGACCGGGATGTAAATGAGGCCCGGCCTTTAAAATCAGTCAAACTCTCTCTGCTGCTCGGGGGCTGCCTGCTCGCCCAGCTGACTTACTGAGTTAAAATTCCCCCTTCAATGTTTATTTTTAATTAATTCATGGGATGTGGGCGTCACTGGCAAGGCCAGCATTTATTGCCCATCCCTAGTTGCCCTTGAGAAGGTGGTGGTGAGTTGCCTTCTTGAACCGCTGCAGTCCATGTGGTAAAGATTATAATTTTTCTTTCATTAGTTTTTATTCCCCAATTTTCTTTGGTCACCTGTCCTCTCATGAAGGGAATATGTTGTGTTAGCACCAGGAGCCCTGATACTTTCTGATACTTTGTCCAAATGGCCATCTTTCAGACAATATGGGCAGGATTTTCATTGAGCCACGGAGGCGGGATTGGAGGCGTGTGGGGGGTTAAAATCACAAAAACTGGCATGCGGGAGCCCCCCCGCCCCACCCCCCTCGCCTGGTTCCCGACTCCGAGCAATTTTAACTCAGGTGTGTCTGATGGTCCCGACTCCATCCCGCCTCCAACAGGCGGGACTGGTCGTTAAGGCCCTTAACAAGCACTAAATGGCCTCTATAATCCTATTTTAAAAGGCCCTTGCAATGTTAACCCTTTTCCCACGTGAAACACGCCTGGTGGGAAACACGAATGTGAAACCTGGCGGGAGCACTATTGGATTGTTGACTATCAAATGCAGGTCAAACTTTAAAGAGGAGATTTGACCAGCCATGATTTGCAGGTGGCAGGACTTAGTGGTCTCAGGTCTGGGGCAACTTTTAGAAGGCTTAACCACACCTGTGGAAGGTTGGAGCCTGACACCCATCTCCAGTGTAACCTCCTGGGAAACCCCTCTCGCCACCTTCACTCAGCGCGTCCTCAACTGAGGCATATACCAGAAGCATGGGAGCCATCTATTTCCTTCCCATCTAGGCATTAGAGGAGCTCGAGCACCAGCCGCGGCACCAGCAGAACCAGGAACAACAGCAGAACCAACAACAGCAGCAGCAGCAGGAGTGCCAGGCTGCTGCTCACCCACCTGAAGCTGCACAGGCCAGAAGGAGCCAGCACCTGGAAGCGCAGGAGATACCCCCCAAACAGGGTCTACAGACACAGGGTCAGCTATCTCAACATGTCTGAGCAGTAGTGCCAAAGGCGGCTCCGACTTTCACGAGAGGTAGTGACTGACATCTGTGCAATGCTACAGCAAGAGCTGCTGCCCAGAGGACCAGGTGGAAAAGCATTACCAGTGGCCGTCAAAGTCACCACCGCACTCAACTTTTTTGCCTCAGGCTCATTCCAGGGATCAGCAGCAGACATCAGCGGCATCTCCCAGGTGGCCGCACACACTTGCATAACGCAGGTAACCGATGCCCTCTTTGCCCTCGCGCACAATCACATCCATTTCACCAAGGATCGAGCAAGTGGCACAGCCCGAGCGGTTGGAGTAGCTCATCTGGCAGGCTTTCCAAGGGTGCAGGGCGTCGTTGACTGCACACATGTGGCCCTTAAGGCACCCCATTGCAATCCAGGTATTTTTGTCAACCGCAAGGGCTTCCACTCCCTTAATGTTCAGCTGGTGTGTGACCACAAGAAGGAAATTTTGCATGTTTGTGCCAAGTACCCTGGCAGTTGCCATGACTCCTTCATACTGTGCCAGTCTAGTGTGCCTCTGCTATTCAGTCCGCCAGACCAACTTAACGGATGGCTACTTGGAGACAAGGGCTATCCCCTGAGGACGTGGCTAATGACGCCGTTAAGGAGACCATCCAACGAAGCTGAGGAGAGCTACAACTCCAGCCGCATGTCCACCAGAGCCATAATCGAGCAAACCATCGGTTTGCTGAAGATGTGCTTCAGATGCCTGGATAGATCAGGTGGAGCCCTGCAGTACTCAGCAGCCAGGGTCTCCAGAATCATCGTGGTTTGCTGTGCACTTCACAACATGGCACAACTTCGTGGCTTGCAGATTCCCGAGGAGCAAGTGGCTCCTCACATATCCTCCTCAGATGAGGAGGAGGAGGTGGAGGAGGAGGAGGAGGAGGAGGAGGAGGAGGAGGAGGAGGAGTGCAAAAACGAACATCCTGCAGAGGCCCATCAACCAGCGGCAGCATTACACGAGAACCTTGCTACCCGGGATGCAAGGAATGCACTCATCCTGGCCAGATTTGCTTAGCCTAGCCAATCAAACACTTCTGCCTCGCAGCTTCTTACCAGAGCATTGACAATGGCCAAGAACCAGAGGATTCCTATCACTCTGACCACCATTCTGACAGTTGCAAGTATTCCTAAGCCCTCAACGTGGAAGGCACAATAGCGAAATGACAGACGCCACAATTGCAACATTTGCCATCAGAATTTTTATGTACAATAACGAAGTGATGGCATTTTTACAGTAAACACAAAATTGCACCCAAGTGACTAGCCTTGTGACTATTTGTGCAGAATTTTCCTCTTACGCATGCTCCTACGTGGTGCCTCCCCTGTGGCTTCAGCAGATGTGGAGGCCCCTTGCCCACTTTGCTGCTGCTCCTGTCTCGACACCTTTGGTGGGTGTCCTCTGGGGTTGCGAGCCTGTGAGGGCTCGTCAACAGTCTGCTGCTCCTGCGGCTGTGCAGGGGCTGAGACGCCTATCTCACTTGGGTGTGGACTCTGGTGGGGCTCTGACTGACGACTCTACAGTGGCATGGAAGTGTGAGCGCTTGGAGAGGAGTCCCCACTTTCTTGAGATCTACCACCAACCTCCCTCTTATGGATCAGGTCCCCCTCAGCACCTGCAAGTGGCTGGAGAGCACCTTGCTGCACATCAGGGAGGCCATGGGGACCCGTATCTGCAATGGCAGTCCTACTCAGAAGGACTTCCATGAAGGTCTGGTTTCTCTGTTCAATAGATGCCCATCGCTCCTCAAGAGATGTCATTCTATTCTGAACAATTACCATGTTTTCCATACCCTGGCGACTAAGCTCTTCCATGGGCGTAGCCATCCTCTCCTCTACGGTAGCCATCCTTTCCACGGAGGTAGCCATCCTTTCCGTGTTGATGCGTTCATGCGCCAATGACTCCACAAAGGCTCTGGTCATGTTCGCTATGGACTCCTCCATTCACTCCACACTTGCAGCGACCCTAGAGACAAAACCTGCCGGAGACTCCTGCATCTGTGCCTGGGTCCATCTCCTGGATGGACCCAGAGGCAGAGGTTCGACATGCTGCTGAGCCGAGCTGGCAGAGTCCTGCGCCCTCCGACTAGGGCTCTCCACTGCTGTCCCTGTCTCCACAATCTGCTGATGCTCACTTGTGAGCTGTGATACACCAGGTGACAACACTACTCTATGTCCCGAAGGTCCCACCGAGGTGTGAGTGTCTGCGCTGGTGCTTGGTGCGCAGATTTCTGGTGACGCTGCGCCTTCAGAGGTTGCAACTTCCTCTGAGGAGTCTGGCTGCTCAGCCTCTTCTTCCTGGCTAGGGGGGACGGATGCTTGTGATGGTCCTGTGGGGGAGTAGAGGAAAGAGTCAGAGATGTGATGCCAAGGCTACATGCACATTGCTTTTTGCAGATGCTTATAAGTCCATCTGTTAGAACTTCACAATCATTATCAGCGACTCATGCAATGTCAAAGAGAGAGATGGGAAACTTTTCTGTCACCTGCTTGCTGTGTTGCATCCGTCTGTCCGTCCCCCATGTGCGCATCATCCTCGACTCACACTATTTCGAGTACCGCCTCCTCCCAGGGGTCAGGTGGACTATTGAGGCTGTCCCTCCTCCTGTCCTCGCTCGCTCTCCTTTGTTGTGAGCTCTCTTTTCCTGCAATGAGGGAGACAAGTGGAGGTTGAGTGAGAATGAAGGAGTGAGTGTTGAGATTGCATAGCATAGATACTTAGAAGGAGACAAAGAAGGAGTGAGGTGGCAAGACCAAGGGCCCTCCCTGTGTGTTGTCAGTTGTTTTCATAGCATCACAGTGATAGGGAGTTTGAGGGCTGCATAGTCGAATAGTTACGTGAATATGAGCATAGAGAGAGAGGGAATGGGTAAGGGTACATGGATGTCAGTGTCAAGTGGGATGTGGAGGAAGAGATTGCTAAAGCTGAGTGCTGGTGAGGAAAGGCAATGGGGATCAGATTGAGGGTGATGGGAAATTCATACTCACTTTTCCAGTGCGCTGAAGGTCATGAAATCTTTTCCATCACTGACTCCAGGTTCATTGTGTGACTCCCAAGGAGTTGACCTTCTTAGCCACCTGCAACCACACTGCTTTAGTCTGCTTGGGAGGCCTCTTCCTCTCTGAGGAAGGGAAGAGCACCTCCCTGTGGGCCCTAGCCCATCCACCAATACCTGCACAGCCACCTCGTCGAAGTGAGGAGCTGATCTGAGCCTCCCACTTGTCATCCTTGTTGAAGGTCCCTCTCACACCAAACGGAGAAAGCTTGGCAGCCTGCAGAAGAAGCAAGGCTTGCTGTAGACCTTAAATGCAGCAGCAATGATGACATCGGAGGCAACTTTCAGTCATGAAAAACCCATTTGCCAAGGGTGCCCACACGTTGGAAATCAATTGGACAATTAAGTTAAAATTGCATCAATCTCCCACATCCATTTAGATTCGGGTGGATAACACGAAATGCGGATAACACGACACCATCCCGCACCTGAGTGAAAATCCTGCCCTATGTGTTCGGGGTTGTTCATCTGTGGGGGTACCACAGCCAAGCTTGACCCTGTGAATATGCTATTTCATTGGTGATGTGCTAAATAATGTATTGTTCTTTTTTCCCTTGCAGGAGTTAACGTGTACCGACCAAGTGTGCCATCAAGTTTTCAAGAAAAAATAAATGAAAAGATGTTCAACACAGATTTTTGTCAATCAACATAAGTGTGGACATTTATTTTTCTTACATGCAGCAGATCTATGCCCAATGTCACTCTATGTGTGTTGTATTTTGACAATAAAGGGAGCTTTGTACACTGTATGAATAGTGATTTAAATTACACTAAATTTATTTGTACAAAACACCATGTAGAATAAAAGCAACACATTAGGAACCTTCAATGCCTAGCTTCCAGTGATTGCTTCCAAAGCAACAGCACATTCTGTTTGATGTTCAATGCCAATAATGCATCAGTGGGACTCAGATTCAACCTTATTTGCCTCAGGCAAACACACCTCCCTTTGGCTTGTCCTCCAGAGAAAAGCTCCATCAGAACTCGCAAAAAATTCTCTGTTCTCCCAGCTGGTTCAAGGCAAGAGAGATGAAACATTACATAAGAGAACTCAGGAAAGGAAAAATGTTTCAGGATTTTTGGATTTCTGTTTTTATAATTACTCCATTTTGGTGTAGCAAGCCAGGTGTGGCATTACGATAATTTGCAGCAAAAACGATAAATTCAACACATTGCTTTATCTAATCAATAGGAACTTATAACTGGAAAAATGGTCTTAGAACGCATTTAACAAAGCAAGATTTAAGCTCATTTTTGTGTTTATGCGAGGCGTAGCAATCAATAACAGCCTCCGGACTCCCACCAGCATTGTTTAACCTCATTAAGACCACTCCTTTACTTTACCAAAACAAAGTTCCCATCAAAAATCTTTAAATAAAAACACTCAGCTGAACAGTGGAGAGAGAAACAGAGCTAATGTTTCAGGTTGTTGACTTTTCATCAGAAAAATCTTTAAATGTCTCTCCTGTTGAGGCATTGTTGAGTCTCACTAGTAATCATGAGAAGACCATGGTGGTAATTTTTAACTTCACCGGCTGGGCAGTAACCTGGCGGAGCGGATTGGCCGCCTGTTGTAGAACCTCCTTGATTTTTGTTACGTTCGAATTGATGGGCGGGCAAACTGCTTGACCGGGTTACTGCCCAGTTTGCGACGTTGAAAATTACCACCCATGTCTCAGACTGTTCCATTAAAGAGGCTGCTCGATGGCTCCGATAAGGAGAAGATAGTGGATATGAGCAAAATAGTACTATAGAGGAACCATAAAAACTTCTGGCTGGACATTCCTCCATGTGTTTATAGTTATCTCGTGAGCAAAGTTATAGTGGGTACATGCCTGTGAGATAAATGCGCCACATAAAGACTTTCCAGGGATTAGGGTAAGGAAGATAATGTTTGGAATAAGGTATATAAGATGCATTAACAGAGACATGGTTCCATCAAGGCCAGGAATGGGTTCTTAATATACCTGGTTAGCAAGTATTCAGGAACGATAGAGAAGGAAAAAGAGGAGGGGGTGTGACAGCATTGATTAAGGACGATGTTATAATTCTAAATAGAAAGGTTGAACTAGATGGTTCTAGGACTGAATCTATTTGGCTTTAGTTAAGGAACAGAGGGGCAGCTGTTACATTGCTGGGAATTTTTTTTATAGAACTCCAAACAGTGAGAAGGAGATAGATGAGCAAATTTGTTGGCAAATTTCAAAGGCATGTAACAAAAATAGTGTAGTAATATTAGAAGACTTTGATTACCCTAAAATTCCTGGGGAAAACATAAGGGCAGGGAAGGAGAGGAATGTCAGATATGTGTACAGGAGAACCTTTTCGAACAATATGTCTCCAGTCCAACAAGGAAGGGAGCAGTATGATAGCAAAATACTGCGGATGCTGGAAATCCGAAATAACAACAGAAAATGCTGGAAAAATTCAGCAGGCCAGGCAACATCCGTGGAGAGAGAAATACAGTCAACGTTTCAGGTCGAAAACACAGGAAATGAAACAGATTAAAAGACCAGTTTGGGGGCTGGGAAATGGGGATGAGAGAACAAAAGAGAAGTGAAGAGCCATTAAGAGGTATTCAAAACGAGACGAGATGGTGATAGGACTAGTAAAGAGACAAAAGACGGCTCTAGATTAGGTGTGAAATGCGCTGGCAGAATGAGAGACAGCTGCCATGTGGGAGAGAAAAAAAGGGGGAAGGGCACAAAACAAAGGTGTGGATAAAAAATATATATAAAAATGTAATAGGGGCTGAGGTTATGATCTGAAATTGCTGAACTCGATATTGAGTCCGGAAGGCTGTAAAGTGCTTAATCGGAAGATGAGGTGCTGGTCCTCGAGCTTACGCTGGTTTTCCGTGGAACAATGCAAGAGCCCGAGTATGGTGAGGTGTGAGTGGGAATGGGGCGGTGAATTAAAATGACAGGCGACCGGAAGCTCGGGGTCACCCTTACGGACTGAATGGAGGTGTTCTGCAAAGCGGTCACCCAATCTGCGTTTGGTCTCCCCAATGTAGTGGACACCACATCGGAGCAGCGAATACAGTATACTAGATTGCAAGAAGTACAAGTAAATCGCTGTTTCGCCTGGAAGGGGTGTTTGGGGCCCTGGACAGTGGGAAGTGGGGAGGTATAAGGGCAGGTGTAGCATCTCCTGCGCTTGCACGGGAAGGTGCCGGATGAAGGGGAAGGGGTGCTGGGGGTGATAGAGGAGTGGAGTAGGGTGTCTCGGCGGGAGCGGTCTCTACGGAATGCTAAAAGGGGAGAGGAGGGGAAGATGCGTTTGGTGGTGGGATCACATTGGAGGTGGCGGAAATGGCAGAGGATGATCTGTTGAATGTGGAGGCTGGTGGGGTGAAAGGTGAGGACAAGGGGAACCCTACCATGGTTCCGGGAGGGAGGGGCAGGGGTGAGGGCAGAAGTGCGGGAGATGGAACAGACACGGTCGAGGGCCGTGTCAACCATGGTAGAAGGGAATCCTCGGTTGAGGAAAAAGGAAGACATGTCGGAAGCACTGGTATAGAAGGTGGCATCGTCGGAGCAGATGCGGCGGAGATGGCGAAACTGGAAGAATGGAATAGAGTCCTTACAGGAGGCGGGGTGGGAGGAAGTGTAGTCCAGGTAGCTGTGGGAGTCAGTGGGCTTGTAGTGAATGTTGGTCAATAACCTATCCCCAGAGATGGAGATGGAGAAGTCGAGGAAGGGAAGGGAAGAGTCTGAGATGGACCATGTGAAGGTGAGGGAAGGGTGGTAATTGGAGGCAAAGTGAATGAAATTGTCTAGTTCAGGACGAGAGCAGGAACCGTCACCGATACAGTCATCAATGTAACGGAAAAAGAGGTGAGGGAGGGGACCCGAGTAGGACTGGAACAAAGAGTGTTCCACATAGCCCACGAAAAGGCAGGCATAGCTAGGACCCATGCGGGTACCCATAGCAACACCTTTGATTTGGAGGAAATGAGTGGAGTCAAAGGAGAAGTTGTTCAATGTGAGAACAAGTTCAGCCAGGCGGAGGAGGGTGGTGGTGGATGGGGACTGGTTGGGCCTCTGTTCAAGGAAGAAGTGGAGCGCCCTCAGGCCATCCTGGTGGGGGATGGAGGTGTAGAGGGATTGTATGTCCATGGTGAAAAGGAGGCGGTTGGGGCCAGGAAACTGGAAACCTTTGCCCGGCACCTTCCCGTGCAGGTGCAGGAGATGCTACACCTGCCCTTATACCTCCCCCTTCCCACTTTCCAGGGCCCCAAACACCCCTTCCAGGTGAAACAGCGATTTACTTGTACTTCTTGCAATCTAGAATACTGTATTTGCTGCTCACGATGTGGTCTCCTCTACATTGGGGAGACCAAACGCAGATTGGGTGACCGCTTTGCAGAACACCTCCATTCAGTCCGTAAGGGTGACCCCGAGCTTCCGGTCGCCTGTCATTTTAATTCACCGCCCCATTCCCACTCAGACCTCACTGTCCTCGGGCTCTTGCCTTGTTCCATGGAAATCCAGCGTAAGCTCGAGGAACAGCACCTCATCTTCCGATTAGGCACTTTACAGCTTTCTGGACTCAATATTGAGTTCAACAATTTCAGATCATAACCTCGGCCCCTATTACATTTTTATATATATTTTTATCCACACCTTTGTTTTGTGCCCTTCCCCCTTTTTTTCTCTCCCACATGGCAGCTGTCTCTCATTCTGCCAACGCATTTCACACCTAATCTAGAGCCGTCTTTTGTCTCTTTACTAGTCCTATCACCATCTCGTCTCGTTTTGAATACCTCTTAATATCTCTTCACTTCTCTTTTGTTCTCTCATCCCCATTTCCCAGCCCCCAAACTGGCCTTTTAATCTGTTTCATTTCCTGTGTTTTTTCAGTCCTGACGAAAGGTTTCGACCTGAAACGTTGACTCTATTTCTCTCTCCACGGATGTTGCCTGGCCTGCTGAGTTTTTCCAGCATTTTCTGTTGTTACTTAGGAAGGGAGCAGTGTTGGATCTGATTCTGGGAAATGAAGTAGGGCAAGTAGAGAGGGTTAGAGTAGGAGATCATCTAGCTAACAGTGACCATAACATAATTTGGTTTTGAGTAATTATAGAAAGAGACCAGAAAATATTGAAGGTAAAAATACTCAACTGGGGAAGAGCAAATTTTAGTGGTTTAAGAAGGGACCTAGCACAGGAAAATGGAGGAGGCGATTGCAGGGTAAAGCAGTAATGGAGCAATGGATGGCATTCAGGGAAGAGATCGTTCAGGTACAAACTAAGCATATTCCTTTAATGGGAAAAGGTAGAGCATCCAAAGTGAATGCACCCTGGATGACAAAGGAAATAAAAGATAAAATAGAACAGAAAAAGAAGGATTATGACAAATGTCAGGAGCAGGATTTGGTTAATAACCAGGAAGATTATGGAAAGTACAGGAAGGAATTGAAAAAGTTAATACAGGAGGCAAAGGGAGATCATGAGAAAAGATTAGCAGGCAACATTAAATTGAACCCTAAAACATTTTATAAACATATAAAGTGTAAATGGTTAGCTAGGGAAAAAGTGGGGCCAATTAAGGACCCAAAGGGAAATCTTCATGTAGAGGCAGAGGACATGGCTAAAGTATTAAATGAGTACTTTGCAGTTGTCTTCACAAAGGAAGTGGATGATGTGCAGGTTACACTTGTTAGGGTCTAATTGGAGCCTGAGCGTGCCAAGTGATATACGAGGTCGACGCATTACCCAACTTAGACTTATGTGAATAAACTCACACAACCAAATAGTTTGAGGGAAGTAAAAATGCACAGTTTAATGTACAGAGCGCTCTGGGAGAAGAAGAACAGTAGACCCCGCGGTCTCAGCTGCCAGCTTCTCGGTTTTACAATAGTAGCCGAGCTTCTTTTATACAGTTTAAAAACAGGAAAGGTACCATATCAGCAATTATTACATTAATTCCTTGGCCAATCTGGTACTTCAGCATCCTTCAACTTTGGCCAATCCAATACCTTAGCAACCCTTAATCACATTCTGTTAAAAACAAGTTAATTATATTATTATACCGTTAGCTATCTTCTTTCACAAACAACTTAATTATATTACTGTTAGCTAGCTTCTTTCATGTGACATGTTGGTATTTCGCAACCCTATTCTCACAGTGATACCTATGTCCTGCCAGTTGCGTAACCCTGCCCTTAAACACCCTTTACCTCCCTTGTTCTTCCTAAACATAATTTTTCGCTCTTACAGTTTTACCCCAACAGTTGACTAGCCGTTCCTGTCTTACGTCTGTACAAGTGATATCACAAGTTGGTGCAAGCAGATCAAGCCAGCTGTCTGTTATGCCAGTGTCTGCAAAATGTCAATAAATGCCAAGTATTTCAGCAGGCACTACGGTGCCATTTTAAATTTTCCTCCAACAGCCCCTCTTTTTGGTCCTGGAGCATGATCCTCTTGCTCCCAGATGACCATCGTTCTTCGTTTCTTCACAGGGTTGGTTTACAACCACTGACTCATCTCGTGAGAACCGGCCGTTCCGGCCACGTCATCATACGTTTCTTCTTCTTCACCCGTATTTCTGGGCAGGAGGTCGGTGTATTCTTCGACAGAAGCTATTGGCAGCACAGCTTTCACAGCAGTTTGACAGCGCATTTTAATAATACTCAATGCACAGCACAGCAGTATACATATCACAACTATGATCAATATCATTTGCATTAGCCAAGCACCCCAGCCTGATCCTCCCAGTAACCAATCAAACCATTTGCCTCCAATATTGGATTGATGGAGCAAAGCTACTTGTTTTTGAATATGGTCCGCTAGGTTGGTAATATTTTCAGAACTGTCTGGGATATATGTACAGCATTCTGCTCCGATCATGGCACGTGTACCTCCCTGTGCAGCTAGTAGGTAATCTAGTGCCATTCTATTTTGTAGGGCAACAGTTCTTAGGGCTACCATTTCAGCACTCATCTCTCTCAGGGATTCAGCCGTGTCATTGGCTACTCCCTCAATTATGGTTGCCAATAACCATATTTCTTGAGAAGTAAACACTATTCCAGCCGTGGGGAACATAGCTCCTCGTACCACCTGCCAGGTGGGAAGTTCTCCTTTAGTACGACTATGCTTGTGGTGGTCTTTCAATTCCTTTATGTGGTGTACGTATGGTACTACATACCCCAAATAGCATGATCCTGCCCAATTCTCTGGTAGCCAGTGGTATGCTCTATGACCGCATATGAAGTATGTCCCATTATAGGCTGTCATTATCTGTCCCGGTTGTTCGGGGTTTATGTTGGCGCGGAAGACGGTAAACCCATCTGGTTGTCAGTATCTGTTCGCCTGGTCCCATTCCATGGTTTATTATTGGTCAAATTCATCAAATTGGTGGTATTGAACCACCAGCTTTCCATGGAATTTCCTGCATTATATGTGGTAAAATTTTGTATACAATAACTTTTTACCACATCAATTCTGATCCCTTCAGTCTGTTCTGTACCGCGCTCCCAACATATCTCCCCAATCGGCTAGCCCTTTCCTGACATATTGGTAAGGACTAAAAAGGGGGGTTCTTTCGTATTAACCATATGTTGGCTTATACCATTCTTTAAAATTTTCTAACGAATATCCTCCCCCCCGGAACTCATTCCTTAGGCTAGTCCATTTCTGTTCCCATGTTTTTCCGAAGGTGGATAAGGTGGTATTTTTCTGTTTCGTATGATTTTTATTAATTATCCATTCTGCCATATCTGCGAGGTTCAAGGGTATTGGTCGCAAGGGTATCCCTCCTTTTGCATGAGTGGGAGTATGGCTACATACCCAACAGGCATCTATCCCACTCAGTTTGGCATACTTATATGACATATATAAAAACGTATTTACATGCAGCTCCCTTTTCTTGCGGGAGTTAAGTATACCTTCCGTGGCAATACCAATTAACGCAACTATACATAAAACACTTAACAGCCTCATGTTGTTTTGGGGCTGTCACCTTTTGCTTGCAGTATTCAATCTGTAGGTTTAAATTACATGGTTTTTTTCTCTCGGGAACAATTTATGGGTTATAGACTTTTAATTGGGTCCAATGTTTCCACTTTCCTACACCCCTTATGTCCAGACAGGCACAGGTGTCTCCACTGATTATAACCTCATAGGGTCCAGACCATTTTGGGGCAAATCCCGGTTTTCCAGGTAAGTTTTTTAACATTATCTTAGATCCAGCGGGTGGAACCTCGGGGAGCATTTGTAATTTCAGCTCCTCGTCCCTTTCCTGTTGACGGTTCCAAACCCCCGCCCTCATTTCTTTTAGTTGGTTACTTAGTTCCAACACATATCATTTTAGCCTGTCTTTTAAGGGCCCCACATCTGCTCCACCTGTTATAATGCCTTCTGGTAATTGCATTGCTCGTCCTGTCATTAGTTCATAAGGGGTTAGTCCAGTGGTATGATTGGAAGTTGCTCTCAACTTCATTAATATTATGGGTAACACCTCCACCCATGTTTTTCCAGTTTCGGCTATAGCTTTGGCCAGAGCTAATTTCAAAGTTCTGTTCATTCTCTCTACCATCCCGGAGCTTTCGGGGTGGTAGGGTATGTGGAATTTCTGTTTGATTCCCATCAATTTGCAAATGGTTTTTACCACTGTTCCAGTAAAGTGCGTTCCTTGATCAGAATCTATTTGCAATGGTACTCCCCACCTTGGGATAACTTCTTCTGCCAAAAGACGCGCAACTGTTAATGCGGTACAATTTCAGGTAGGAAAAGCCTCTACCCACCTTGTAAACTGATCAATTATTACTAAACAATATATTTTTCCGTGTGATGATGGCAGGGGGCCAGTAAAGTCAATTTGTAAGTGTTCCCAAGGTCCCCTAGGTCGAGGCTGATGTGCCATTCTAATTTTTACAGGCCTGCCTGGATTATATTGTGCACACGTCACACACTGGTGACAGTGTTTTGCTATCTCTCTTCCCATTCCAGGCCACCACCAATCACTTGAGAGAGCTTCCTGCATGGCATCTCGTCCTGAATGCGTCAGGCCATGATGCAGATCCAGTAATGTTAACCTTAAACACTCTGGTGCTAATACTTTAGTATCCTTCCTCCAGATTCCATCTGATCCTTGTACTGCCCCTTTCTGTTTCCATTCATCCTTTTCTACTGGCGGGGTATCTTTCTGCAATTTCTGTATTTCAATTTCTTCCATTTGTACGCTCCCTACGGGATAACTGTCTTTCTCTTCCTCTAATTCTAGAGCTGCCTTGGCCGCCAAATCGGCCGCCTGATTACCCTGTTGATTTAGCCAGTCAGGGTTACCCTGTTCTGGGGCCTTCTGGTGTGCCTTTATTTTTATAACGGCTACCTTACTTGGTTTTGCCGCCACATCTAATAAGGCTCTTATTCGTTGTTGATGTTTAATAGGTTCCCCAGTCGTTGTTACAAATCCACGTCTTCCCCAGGCTGTCATATAGTCGTGTACTACCCCAAAGGCGTACCGGCTATCTGTATAAATATTGACAGTTTTTCCTTCTGCTAATTCAAGGGCTTTGGTTAGGGCGACTATCTCCGCAACCTGTGCGGATAGTCCTCCTTCTAATCGCCTGGATTTTACTGTTTTAAGAGTATTGTCCACTGTTGCCCAGCCTGTTCTAGGTAAGCCGTTAGTATATTTGTGGGATCCATCTACATAGAAGACCTCTTCTGTCTGTTCCAAAGCTTCTTCCTTAATCCACCTTTCCTCAGCTTCCTCATCTATATCCCCACACTTATGTGGTTCTCCTTCGTTTAACATTCCTGCGGCTGGGTTAACTCCGGTGTCCCGAATTATTCGTACTGATTTATCCGCTGGTACTAATACGGCTTCCCATCTTGCCCTCCTCATATTTGAAACTGACCCTAATCTTCCGGTATTTAACATTTCTACCAAGGTGTGTTTGGTATGGAGGATAATTTCTCCTGTCATTACGATGGGCTCACTAACCTTTACCGCCCATGCTGCACAATCCAGGGCAGCTACACACCGAGAAAGTCCGGCTGCTGCCGGACATCGTCGTGTGGAATAATAGGCTACTGGTCTATTATCACCCCCGTGGTCTTGAGTGACTACCGCAGCGTAGAAGCCTCCTTCATTTTCACAATAGATGTGAAATGGCTTACCTATATTGGGTAATCCTAATCCTGGAGCTAATGTTAAGGCAGTTTTTAGTTCGGTATATGCATTTTCTTGTTCCGATCCCCATTCTATCTGATCGAGGGCCGCTTTCCCTCCTTTTACTAATCTTTGTATTGGCTCCGCTATTTTAGCAAAGTTGGGGATGAAGTTCCTACTATAGTTAAAGAGTCCTAATACTTTCCTAACTCCTCTAACTGTACTGGGTCTGGGCATAGCCCGTATAGCCGCTTTTCTATCTTCTGGCATTGTTTTAGTTCCTTGCGAAATTTTATGGCCCAAATAGGTTACTTCTTGTTACGTCCGTGAATAATTGAGACACGGACAGCAGGAGTGAACAAAGTAAGTCTTTACTGGTGGAAGTCAATAGTGAAAACTAAAAACACAGAGGCTCAATAGCGCCTTTTATACAGGGGTGGTCACTGCCGATACTGCAGTCTGAGACCAGTTACTCTCTTAAAGGTACATGCACAACAATTCCTCCCCTTTTAGATAAACAGTACATAACATTCATTTAACAACTAAATGATAACTAGTTACAATCACAATTACTGTTGCTAGATACATTGGTTAAGTTTAAGCAATTATAAGTTCAATCTTTGAGGAGGCTTCCTGATTCTGTCTGGATAACGCCTCTTTGGGGTATCAGGTTCTTCTGGCAATGTTGAGTCGGGATCAATGTCGTTGTTTGGTTCATCTGCTTCCAATATTACCGGTTCTGCGGTAGCTGCAATTGGAACGTCGATTTCATTACCAGGTGTATCAGATCGTGGTGTGGAGTTGACATTTTCCCGTGACTCTAGAATCTGGTCAGCATGGCGTCTTACAATGCTCTCCCCAACGTCCACGGTATACATGAGAGGTTCTTGTCATGTACAAATCGTTCCTGGCTGCCATTTCTCAGTGCGGTAGTCCCGGGCCAAAACTGGTTGACCTATCTTAAAACTCCTGGTCGGCCTTTCATTCATATTCTGAAACTGCCTGTTCTCCACATCTCTTCGGACATTTGGCTTAACCAAATCCAAGCGGCATCGTAGTCTTCGATTGAAGAACATCATGGCTGGAATTTGGTTGGTAACCGCATGTGTCGCATTCCGGTAGGCAAACAAGAAGTTGTCCACCTTGTGTTGTAGGGGTATATCTTCATTACACATTGCCTTGATAGCCTTCTTGAATGTTTGGACAAACCTCTCGGCCAATCCATTAGTGGCTGGATGATATGGGGCAGATGTGTAATGCTTAACACCATTGTTCTTTGAACCTCTGGAACTCTTCAGACACAAACTGTGGTCCATTGTCAGAGCAAATCTGTTCAGGCAGCCCATTCCTGGCGAATATGGTTCGTAAAACTGTGATAGTTTTTTCCACCGTGGTGGTTGAGGACATTTTTATTACCTCTGGCCACTTTGAATGTGCATCCACCGCAATTAAAAACATCGAGTCCATGAAGGGACCAGCAAAATCAATGTGCACCCTTTGCCATGGAGATGAGGGCCACTCCCATGGATGCAGAGGAGCTTGTGGTGGGGCGTTTTGGACCTTCTGGCATCCTGCACAGCTCTTGGTCATCTCTTTGATTTCTCTATCGATTCCCGGCCACCACACAAACGCTCTGGCTAAGCTCTTCATTTTTACCCCACCCAGGATGGCCCTCATGAAGCTCATTGAGCACTCTATCCGTCAACTTAGGTGGAATTACTAATCTGAATCCACACATCAAGGTTCCTCTGCACACTGACAGCTGTTCTCTTCTCAGCGAGAATGCTGGCAGCAGTGGTTCGCCATGTGCTGGCCATCCCTTCACCGTTAAATCATAGACCCGTGATAGTGTTGGGTCATTCCGTGTTTCCTTTTCTATGTTTGCATTCGTCACAGGGAGACATTCGACTATGGTCGAGTGGAATAACTCCATTGGATCCACTGCAAGGTCTTCTTCTTCCACCGTCGGCAACGGTATACGTGACAATCCATCAGCATTTCCATGCTGTTTAGTTCCTTTGTACTCGATGTCATATTGGTGTGCCCCTAGGAAAAGGGACCATCTCTGCAGCCGTTGTGCTGTCATTATCGGTACGCCCTTCTGAGGGTTGAAAATGGAGACAAGAGGTTGATGATTGGTTAGTAGAGTAATTTTTGACCGTGCAGGTAGTGATTGAACTTCTTCACCCCCCACACTAGGCTGAGGGCCTCTCTGTCAATCTGGGCGTAGTTATGCTCGGCAGAAGTTAACGAGCGTGACGCAAAAGCTATCGGCCTCTCTAAACCATCAAGGAATTTATGTGACAGTACCGCCCCAATGCCGTAGGGAGACGCATCACACGCCAGCCTGATTGGCAGTGCTGGGTTGTAGTGAGCCAATACTTCCCTTGAAGTGATTAAGTCCTTACTCTTCTGAAAAGCACGCTTACAATCATCGCTCCATTTCCATGCTACCCCCATTCGTAGCAGGACGTTCAGTGGGTGCAGAATTGTCGACAAATTCGGCAAAAACTTATGATAGTAATTCACCAATCCGAGGAATGACCTCATTTGCGACACATTTTCAGGCGCTGGGGCCTTAACAACCGCTTCAATTTTGTCAGGGGACTTATGTAACCCCTCTTCATCAATAACGTGGCCACAATACTGTGGTAAACCACTGTCATACCTGTCTGTGTCTGTATGTGTATTCCACTAGGTACAGGTCTGGACATGCCTCGGCTGACTCCTCCCACTATTCCAGGTATATAAGTGACTACCTCCCAGTCCCTTAGTATTCTGGACGGGTCGACCACTCGAGACAAGACCTTCATTCTTTAGTTAATAAAAGCCTGATTGTTACTCGCTCAACTTCAGTCTTTTGAGTAATTGATGGCGCATCAAATACGATATCTGTTTCTTTAAAAATTCGCACTTGGGGCGGTTGGCTTGCAGCCCATGTTCCCGTAGTCTAGTGAGCACCTGTTCTAGGTTGTTAAGGTGTTCACTGTCATCTTCACCTGTTACAAGGATGTCGTCCAAGTAACACTGAGTCCCCGGAATCCCTTGCAGGACTTGTTCCATCGCTCTTTGCCATATCGCCAGAGCCGATGCTACTCCGAATACCAATCGATGATACTGGTAAAGACCTTTGTGAGTGTTTATCGTGAGATACTTCCTAGAGGACTCCTCAACCTCCATCTGCAAATATGCTTGTGCTAGGTCAATTTTTGTAAACGCTTCCCTCCAGACAGTGAGGCGAATATGTCTTCTATCCTTGGAAGAGGATATTGTACTGTGTGAAGGACCGGGTTCACCGTCACCTTGAAATCCCCACAGATGCGAATCTTCCTTGGCTCCCCGGACTTATTGCTTAACGTTTTCTTCATGACAGGAACGATGGGTGTCACCCACTCGCTCCAGTCGACCTTAGACAACACGCCCGCCTTCTCCAGATTCTCCAGCTCTGCCTCGACGGCTGGGCGAATTGCATATGGTACCGGCCTTGTTTTGAAAAACTTGGGAACTGCATTCTCTTCTATTTTTATCGAGGCGGTTACGCCTTTAAGCGTGCCCAGTTCTTGTTGAAATACCTCTTTGGCGTTAGCTAAGATTGTTGACAATCGTCCAGGAGTGACGTCTTCATCTTTTTTACCGTCCACCGTCATTGCATGAATGGAGTGACAATCTAAGTTTATCTTCCTGATCCATTCCCGTCCCAATAACGGTGGTCCACCATTTGGCAGTATGTAGAGATACAATTTCCGTATTTTCTTGCCGTTGTATTCGACAGGCACCCTTATTTTTCCTCTGGGGTATACTTTTTGCCCTGTATACGTCGTCAAGACGATGGATGTCTCTCTCAAGGGTATGTGTGAAAATAGCCGCTCGTAGTCTCGTCGATTCATGACGGTTAACGCTGATCCTGTATCCAATTCCATTTTTACTTGGGACCCTGCTATCGTGAGGGTGACCCAAATGGTTCGGTGATCCTCTTTTGCGATTACATTGTGAAGTTTGAGACAGCTTAGTCTCCTGTTCCCGGATTCACTATCGCTCATCTGGTCTTCGGAACTACTGTCCGTCATCTTTTGTACTTTCTTGTACGGTTCCTTAGTAGCCTTTTTGTTGTTGCTGGTCTTCTTCCCAGACCTGCAAACTCGTGCAATGTGTCCCATCTTCCCGCATTGCCTGCATATTTTGTCTTTGGACCAGCAGTCCTTCTGGTCATGGTTAGTTCTGCCGCAGCGATAACATTTTGCAAATCCCTGTGTCATTTCGTGGGTGCCGTATTCCTGTGGTTTTTGTTGAATTTCTGCAGCTCCCCTGGCTGCTGCTTCATACGATACTGCCACGCTGAAAGCCTTATCTAGCGTCAGCTCTTTCTCTGAGAGTAACTTCTTCTGTGTTCCTTCACTCAGGAGTCCACAGACAAATTTGTCCCGTAGGGTATCTGCCAGTCCTGCTCCGAACTGGCAGTGCTTTGATAGCTTGTGTAGTTCCGTAAGATACTCAGCATTGCTCTCATCTTTGTGCTGAGTTCTCCTGTGGAATTTAAATCTTTCTGCTATCAACAGCGGTGCAGGGTTTAAGTGTTCCTGTAGGACAGCAACAATTTCGTTAAAACTCTTCGCCTTCGGTTTGGCTGGAGTAATCAGGTCCCGCAATAGGCTGTACATTCTAGCGCCCATTAAGTTTAGCAATATCGATGCCTTTTTCCCCTCCGCTATTTCGTTTGCCTCGAAATATACCTCGACTCTTTCCACATACGTGGTCCAGTCCTCTATTGTATTATCAAAAGCAGTGATACAGCCAGTCTTCGGCATCTTGCAAATCTAAAATGGCACCTCCCGCGCTTTGCCTTCTTCCCCGATTTAACAAAATGGCGCCTCCCGCGCTTTGCCTTCCTCCCCGCTGTTGTTAGCGCTGCTTTCCACGGTTTCTTGCGCGTTTAATATTGATTTTTTTTTTCTTTTATTATTTTCCCTTCGTGGAGCGGACCCTCTGGGACACTTCCCTCCCTCTTCTTAGGTCCGAACGCTGCCCGGCTCCGAAGCACCGGCTGCGCCCTGTGTGCTCCACCCTCTCTCTCTCTCTTTGCTTCCCGACTCGCTGCCCGGCCCCGTTGAAAAGCCACCCGATCGAGCTTCAGCCCGCCGCAGCCCAGGAAGGATCAGTGCACTACCTGCCACCAGCCCGATTAGCTGGGAAGCCACAGACCGAGGAACCAAGCCTGGCTCTGGACAGTCTCTCCTGCAAGTTTCCAATCCGACGATTTGGAGGGCGGTTGCCCACGGTCGACGCCCGTTTCTCGAGTTTCTTTGGATTTTATTTATTTATTTATTTTCTTTCTTCTGGCTTCGACCTTCAATAACGTCATCTGAGGTGCTGCCGAGTTGCAGGTAAGTTCGTTTCTTACTCGTCGCCAATGTTACGTCCGTGAATAATTGAGACACGGACAGCAGGAGTGAACAAAGTAAGTCTTTACTGGTGGAAGTCAATAGTGAAAACTAAAAACACAGAGGCTCAATAGCGCCTTTTATACAGGGGTGGTCACTGCTGGTACTGCAGTCTGAGACCAGTTATTCTCTTAAAGGTACATACACAACGCTTCTGATTTCCCAACTTGCGCTTTTTTGGGGTTCACTTTAAACCCTTTACTATTTTTGCTCGTAACACCAAATAGAGTGCACAATTGTGGTCTTCCTCCTTCTCTGAAGCAATGAGGAGGTCATCCACATATTGTAGAATAGTACTTCCCTTCGGGAGGTCAACTGTCTCCAGTAGAGACTGCATGACTCTATGGAATATAGCCGGACTGTTATGGAACCCTTGTGGCAAGCGGGTCCATGTGTATTGCGTATCTCCTGTAGTGAACGCAAATTTCTCCTGGGAGTCTGGGTCCAAAGCTAATGACCAGAATCCATTTGCAATATCTAATACCGTGAAAACTTTATGTTCTGCGCTTAACCTATTTAATATTGTCGCTGGATTTGCTACAATAGGATGTAACTTTGGTGTTACTTTATTTAAAGCGGTATAGTCAATAGTTAATCTCCAAGTTCCGTCGGGTTTTCCTACCGGCCAGGTAGGGGAATTGGTTGTGCTTTCCGTTTTACGCACTACTCCCTGTTCTTCCAATGTTTTAATTGTTTCCGTAATTGCTTTCTTAGCTTCGGGTTTTATTGGGTACTGTCGATGCGGTTTATGCTCTGGTCCAGGGATTTTAATTGATTCCATTCTTACTTTTCCGGTATCTAATTTATCCTCTGCCCATACGCCTTTTACGGCATTACATATTGTTCCAAAATTACCAGTTTCTAATTTCCAATCCCGGAAAAGAGGTTTAGCAGTTGCTATTTTAGTGCAATTTGCAGCATATTGGTTTACTTCAGTTTTACTTCCATCCTGTCTAGGCCAGATCAATTTTCCTTTATGACAGTCAATCAGGATTTTATATTCCCTCATAAGGTCATTTCCCATTATAGTTCCTTCATTATTTTTACACACATAAAATCTCATCGGGATCAAATGGCCATCTAATTCGACCACTTGTACTGTACTTAAAAAGGCAGGGGTCTTTGTTCCCCCTAATCCGGTCAAATAAATTTTAGTTTCTGTGGTGGGTAAAGGTAAATCGGTTATAGACATAGATGCGCCAGTGTCCACTAGCATGTTACACTGTCGGCCCCCTACTAGTGTGGACACATAAATTCTACTATCTCCCTTATCTTTAATTACGGGGGCCACTGCATGTCAGTGCCCTCCGTCCCGAGCATCCCTGAAGGCTTGGCGTTCTCGGTATTCATCACTGGTCATTTTTCCCTGTTCTTGATTTAACCTACAATAACATTTTTCCCATGTGTGACCTCTCTTTTTACAAAATGAGCATTCCTGTCGCGGGGCTCTACATTCTTTAGCAAAGTGTCCTTGTTTCCCACAATTGTGACAATTTCCCTTCGTTTTGAGTCGTGCTTTCTGGCCGTTTCCTTGTACGGCTGCTACCTTTTCTTGCTTGATACGGACCGCGTGGGATTGTTGGGCCTCCAGGGCATCTACAGAGCATGCCCATTGGACAACTGCATCATAGGTATTAGCAGCCACAACTCCCATTTTTCGGATCCTTCGGTGTTCGGTTGTCAACCCATCTTTAAATAATTGTACAAAGGCAGGGTCTTCCATTTGGGGGTTAATTTGGCCTGAACTCTCTTCGTATATCGTAAACAATCATTCACCAAATTCAGAAGACCCTTCTCCTTTTTGTTGTCTACAAGCTGTGATTTTATTCCAGTTTGTCTGTGCTGCCCCCAACACCCTTTGTACTTCTGCCTTAAATGGTATAAAAATTGCCTGCAATGCATTTACTTCAGTAGTGTGAGGCAATTGAAGTGCCCACTGGCCATCCCTAAATTGGGTAGGTGGTGCGGCTCCCTGCCCCATAAGTCTCCATCTGTCCGCGGGACAGGCTGCTCTCACTAATTGATGTACATCTCTAGTATGTAATTGGTGACTTTGCCATGTTCGTTCTAAGTTTTTCCAGAACTCTATTATTGCTACGGGGTTTTAATGATCCCAAAAATTGCATTATCTGTTGTCTATCACCTGGCGTGAATGGTGTCCATTTTGCAGAGGGGGCGGCTATCGTGCCTCCCCGTGCCACAGGGGCCATGGCAAATGTTTCAATTCCTGCCTCTTCCCCCGTACTTGGGGCCATGGTGGCTGTTTTTTCTTCATAGGGTGGGACGGGTTCTCCCATATCTCCCAATACTGGCATCATTCCATACGTATTTTTACTTGATTCTAAATACTCGGGTTTCTTCTCTAGTTCCCTAATTTTGACGTCTTTGGCTTCTAACTTACTATCTCTTTCTTTTATTCCAATCTTACATTTTTCAACGGCTTCTTGTAAGCCAACCAATTGGTGGACCAAGAGTATTCCTGCCTTTTTAGTCTTGTCCCTTTTCTCCTTTTCCCACCATTCTCTTTGTGCTGCCAATGTCTGACTCGTATCCCATCCATCTCTCCGCATTTTTTATTAGGGTTCTCCTATCAGCCATATACTGATTACTAAGGGAGCCCGAAGGCCCCCATGTTTGACCCTTACCTGTCATCTTGTAAATCCTCTCCTTACCCTGTGTTGTCAGAGGTACGTCCTCCTCACGAAGAGAAGCGAGCATACGTGCAACCTATGTATCGGTGGTTCCCCGGGACCTTCTGCCGGTCCAACCCCGAAGGTAGTAAGCGACGTCTACGAGTTTTACCTTATGATCCTTATAAATGCCCTACGAGATACAAACAAACAAAGAATACCACAAACTTTCGGTTAACTGTGAATTCTCACCTCTCATCAAACCCCTTTCTTGTTCTTTTGATCAGTCGGTGCTCCGGTGTCACCCGTCTAGCGTCGCTAATTGATGGACGGTCAAAAATTTGACTACTCGCCCGAGATCACCTCTGGTTGCTCCGGCGCCCTCTGAGCTGATCCTGCCGACTACGCCAATTTGTTAGGGTCTAATTGGAGCCTGAGCGGGCCAAGTGATATACGAGGTCGACGTGTTACCCAACTTAGACTTATGTGAATAAACTCACACAACCAAATAGTTTGAGAGAAGTAAAAATGCACAGTTTAATGTACAGAGCGCTCTGGGAGAAGAAGAACAGTAGACCCCGCGGTCTCAGCTGCCAGCTTCTCGGTTTTACAATAGTAGCCGAGCTTCTTTTATACAGTTTAAAAACAGGAAAGCTACCATATCAGCAGTTATTACATTAATTCCTTGGCCAATCTGGTACTTTAGCATCCTTCAACTTTGGCCAATCCGATACCTTAGTGACCCTTAATCACATTCTGTCAAAAACAAGTTAATTATATTGTTATACCGTTAGCTAGCTTCTTTCACAAACAACTTAATTATATTACTGTTAGCTAGTTTCTTTCATGTGGCATGTTGGTATTTCGCAACCCTATTCTCACAGTGATACCTATGTCCTGCCAGTTGCGTAACCCCGCCCTTAAACACCCTTTACCTCCCTTGTTCTTCCTAAACATAATTTTTCGCTCTTACAGTTTTACCCCAACAGTTGACTAGCCGTTCCTGTCTTATGTCTGTACAAGTGATATCACAAGTTGGTGCAAGCAGATCAAATCAGCTGTCTGTTATGCCAGTGTCTGCAAAATGTCAATAAATGTCAAGTATTTCAGCAGGCACTACGGTGCCATTTTAAATTTTCCTCCAACACACTAAAAGAGAGGGAAGTTATGGACAGGATAGTAATAGATGGAGAAAATGTACTGAAAGGATTAGCATGCTGAAAGTTGATAAGTCACCTGGTCTGGATGGAATGTATCCTAGGTTGCTGAAAGAAGCAAAGGTTGAAATAGCAGAGGCATTGGTGACAATCTTCCAATCCTCATTGGATACAGAGGAAGTGCTGGATGACTGGAGGGTTGTGAATGCTATACCACTAGTCAAGAAAGGGGTGAAGGATAAACCAGAAAATTACAGGCCAGTCAGCCTAACATCAGTGGGGAGGAAGTTATTGGAAACCATTATCGGGGACAAAATAAACTATCATTTGGAAAGGCATGGGTTAATCAAGGAGAGCCAGCATGGATTTGTTAGCATGAAATCTTGTCTGACTAATTTGATTGAATTTTTTGATGAAGTAACAGAGAAGGTTGATCAAGGTAATGCATTAGATGTTGTATTTATTGATTTTCAGAAGGCATTTGACAAAGTGCCACGCAGGAGGCTTGTTAAGAAGATGGAAGCCCATGAAATTAAGAGGAAAGTGGGGGTATGGATACAGAATGGCTCAGTGGCAGGAAGCAGAGGGTGGTGGTGGATGAATGAATTTCAGACTGGCCGGTGGTTTGAAGTGGTGTCCCCAAGTGTTAGTTTTGGGTCCATTACTGTTTTTAATTTTTATAAACGACCTAGACTCGGGTGTAGGGAGCAGCATTATAAAGTTTGCAGATGATACGAAACTTGGCAATGTAATAGATACTGATGAAGATAGTTGTAGACTTCAGGATGACATAGATAGGATGGTGAAATGGGCAGAAGCATGGCAGATGGAGTGCAATACAGAGAAATGTGAAATGATGCACTTTGGAAGGACTAATATGGAAAGACATGACACAATTTTGAAAAGTGTAGATAAGCAGAGTGACCTTGGTGTCCATATACACAAATCCTTAAAGGTGGCAGGGCAAGTTGATAAGATGATTAAAAAAATCATATGGGTTATGTAGTGTATGTACCTTTAAGGGGAGAACTACTTTTTACAGCTCCTGTATACTGTAGTACCGGCAGTGACCACACCTGTATATAAACCCTGAGTAGGGATCTGTACTGTTAGTTTTAGAGTAACCCTCATCCAGTAAACACCGTTGATTGTTCCTCTGCAGTCTCTGTCTATTTATTGAAGGACACCATACATCAAGATTCACGGATTTAACATTGGCGACGAGTCGATTCAAACCTACCTGCAATCCTGCAGAAGAAGGCCGATTCCAGGGGCATGGGCGTCGACCATCCGGCGGAGACTCCAGCGAGATGGGCTGGCAGCAGGTACGGCACAGACCTTTCCCGGACGGCGGCGGCTGGAGCCGACCGACGGCACAGGGGAAGGCCGAGCAGCGTCGACGGTGTAAGAGAGAGGGTAAAGTGCACAGGGCGCAGCTGGAGTTGAAGACCGAGCGCCGTCGACGGAAAAAGAAAAAGAGAGAGAGAGGGTAGTGCACACGGGGCGCAGCCGGGGTTCAGGACTGAGCGGCGTCAACGAGAGAGGCGCGCAGGAAAACACGCAGAGCGTGGCCAGTGTTCAAGGGCTGAGCAGCGTCCGCGGGGGAAGAAAGGAAAGCGCGGGAGACGCCATTTGAGCCGCAGCGGAGAAGAAGGGAGAGCGCGGGAGACGCCATTTTGAGCAGTCTAACCACACCCAGGGATGCCGAAGAGTGGCAGTGTCACAGCGTTCGACAATGAAGTCGAAGATTGGGCGACATATGTAGAACGCATAGAAGTGTACTGCAAGGCGAATGAAGTGCCAGATGCCAGGAAAGCACTGGTATTGTTGAATTCCATGGGTGCAAAAACATATGGCTTACTGCGAAACCTAGTAACCCCAGAGAAGCCAGTGGAAAAGGATTTTGAAAAGATAGTGTCAATCTTACGGGACCACTTAAACCCCACACCGCTGCTGATAACAGAAAGATTTAAGTTTCACAAAAGGAACCAGCATAAAGATGAAAGTAATGCTGAGTATTTAACGGAACTGCACAAGCTATCGAAACACTGCCAGTTTGGAACGGGACTGTAGTGATCAATAGCATGTCATTCTATAGTGGACACTAGGTGGAGCCGTGGAGCTGTATATAGCTGTATGTATAAGACTACACTACCCAGCTATATATTATATTAAGACTACATTACCCATGAGGCTAGGCTACCCACAAGGCAGCAGTCAAGAGGAAGCCTCTACAAGATGCTATACAAGTCCACATGTGCTCAATAAAAATAACTAGCAAAAGCTAGCTGTGGTCATAATAAGAATGTCTATTTATTAATGAACATAACCTGGTACCAGGGTGGTGAAGATCTGCTAAAAATTGTGAAAAGCGACATGGAGAATTTGAAGACACCAGAGCGTTTGAAACTCACAGAAAAAATTGACTACAATTGGCAGACTTTTAAACAGCAATTCGAACTCTACATTGCAGCCATCGGATTCGGTACGAAGCCAGACGCAAGGAAGATAGCGTTGCTGCTTACGGTTGCAGGCCCACAGGCGATAGAGGTATTTAATACATTTGTATTTAATCCAGTGGAGAACAGAGACTAATTAGACGATGTGCTACAGAAATTTGATGCACATTGTTCTCCCAAAAAGAATGAGACGTATGAAAGATACATCTTCCGTTCTCAGACACAGCAACAAAATGAGACTTTTGATAGCTTTATAACTGATCTGAAACTGAAAGCACAGACATGTAATTTCTCTGAGCTCAAAGCATCCATGATTCGTGACCAGATTGTGTTTGGTATTCATGATAAAAAAAAGTCAAGGAACGTCTGTTGAGAGAAACCGAACTAAATTTGGAAAATGCGGTGAAAATATGCCAAGCCAGCGAGCTAGCTTGAAATCATAGAAACATAGAAGATAGGAGCAGGAGTAGGCCATTCGGCCCTTTGAGCCTGCTCCACCATTCAACGAGATCATGGCTGATCATCCAAACCCTAGCACCCGGTCCCTACACCGACAGCCATCCCACCCAAGCCCTATCCCCGTAACCCCATAACCCCACATTTAATCCCCCCTAACACTAAGGGCCAATTTTTATCATGGCCAATCAACCTAACCCGCACATCTTTAGACTGTGGGAGGAAACCGGAGCACCCAGAGGAAACCCATGCAAACACGGGGAGAATGTGCAAACTCCACACAGACAGTCACCCGAGGCCGGATTTGAACCCGGGTCCCTGGTGCTGTGAGGCAACAGTGCTAACCACTATGCCACCGTGCTGCCCACGCGAAGACTTTCAGTGACATCAATAATGATGCGAATGTAATGAGTGATAATGCTGCTGTCGGTGCTGTGTCCTACAAGGGGAAGAAACGTGGGCAGAACAGAAATGAAAAGCAATCGGAGGATGACATTTTTAATTGTAAACGCTGTGGTTACAAACACCAGTTAAGACAATGCCCAGCGTTTGGAAAAATGTGCACAAAGTGTAATGGAAAGAATCGCTTTGTCAAACAATGCTTTTCAAAAGTAAGAACAACGAAAGGGCAACGAGTTAATGTGATTGAGGACACTGATTTAAGTGAGACATTTTTTGTAGGAATGGTGTCATGTGACGATATCAAAAAAGATACAGAAAATGTGCAGCCCTCAGAAATAGACAATGCTGAACATAAAGTTAATGCAGTAAAAGAGGACAAATGGATGATCCCACTGCAGATAAATGGAGCATTAGTTACATTGAAACAGGACACTGGGGCAAAAGCAAACTTAATCAGTATGAGTGACATTAACAATATGAAAGAAAAGCCCAAAATACAGAAAAAGTCAGTACTACTGAAGGACTATAATGGACAGAAAATAGATAGCTTAGGTGTATGCAGACTTAAAGTGACAGTCAAAGACAAAGTGCATCATCTCATGTTTTCTGTTGTGGCTGAAAGGCTTGATTCACTATTGGGTGACAAAGCTTGTGAGGACTTAGAACTGGTCAAAAGAGTCTACCGTATAAACTGTGCCATAAGCAGACCAGATGACTCGGTGGATTCTGTAGTGAATAATTTCCAGGATGTGTTCAAAGGATTTGGAGTTCTACCATTCACTTACAAGATCCAGCTAAAGCAGGATGCTCAGCCAGTGGTACATGCTCCACAAAGAGTTCCAGCACCCCTGTGTGACCGGCTCAAGAATGAACTGGACAGAATGACCACACTAGGAGTCATCAGGAAAGTTGAAGAGCCAACAGACTGGGTTAACTCCATGGTATGTGTAAAGAAAAAGAACAATGATCTAACAATATGCATGGATCCAAAGGACTTAAATGCAAACATAAAACGTGAACACTACCAGATTCCCAAGCGAGAAGAAATCACCAGTGAAATGTCAGGTGCTAGATACTTTACAAAGCTCGATGCCTCACAAGGATTTGAGAAAACTGGATGAAGAGAGCACCAAATACTGTACCTTCAACACACCATTTGGCAGGTATTGTTTCCTCAGAATGCCTTTTGGGATAATATCTGCATCTGAAATCTTTCATAGAGCGATGGAACACATAATTGAAGGTCTGGAAGGAGTTTGCATCTATGTTGATGACATCATCATCTGGGGCTCCACACTGAAAGAACACAATGAGAGACTGACTAAAGTGCTACAGAGCATACGCCGGAATGGACTGAAGCTCAACAAAGCCAAGTGTCAGTTTGGCGTCCAGGAAGTCACTTTCCTAGGAGATAATTTATCTGGTAAAGGAATAGAGCCAGATATGGAAAAAGTAAACGCCATACTCAAAATGCCCCGACCCACTGACAAAAAAGGAGTGCTATGCATCATGGGGATGATAAGCTTCATTGGAAAGTTCATTCCTAACTTGTCAGCCAAGACAGCCTGTCTGCGAGACCTGCTACATAAAACAAATGAGTTCGCATGGACAGAAAGACATGAACAAGAGTGGATAAACCTCAAAACAGTGCTGACAACCACACCTGTACTCACCTTCTTCGACCCAACCAAAAGAATCAAAGTGTCAATGGATGCATCAAAAGATGGCCTAGGTGCGGTCTTGCTACAAGCAGAGGGTGAAGATTGGAAGCCTGTTGCCTATGCCTCCAGGTCTATGACTGATACTGAGTGTCGATACGCCCAGATTGAAAAGGAATGTCTAGGCTTGGTAGTTGGACTAGAAAAGTTTCATGGCTACATATATGGACTTCCCACCTTCACAGTTGAGACAGACCACAGTCCTCTGGTTGCCATCATAAAAAAAAACCTGAATGAGATGTCTCCAAGGATTCAACGACTCATGATAAAGCTGCAAAGATATGACTTTGAACTGATCTACACACCAGGGAAATACATAGTGTTAGCAGATGCACTATCCCGAGCACCCACAATGAGTCACGTGAGCTCTACTGAAGAAGATGTGGATGTTCATGTGAGTATGGTCACTGCTGCGCTGCCCGTGTCAGACACAAAATCAAAGCAAATAGCAGAAAAAACAGTAAAAGATACAATATTACAAACAGTAATAGAGAACATTCATCATGGTTGGCCAAAAGGTTCCTGTCCAAAATATTTTCACATAAGGTCAGAATTGAGTGTCGCAAGTGGACTATTACTAAAACAGAACAGAATAGTCATTCCGCAGGCTCTACGTCAAGACATGCTCAAAAGGATTCATGAGGGACACCTCGGAATTGAAAAATGCAAAAGGAGAGCAAGAGGCACTGTTTATTGGCCTGGCATAAATAAGGACATTGAGAACATGATAGGCAAATGTGAGGCATGTCAGAAACACCAAAACAAACAAGCAAAGGAACCAATGATAGTAGCTGACATACCAACAGCAGCATGGCAAAAGGTTGGTATGGACCTTTTTCATTTAAATGGTAAAGACTATCTAATAGTGATTGACTACTATTCTAACTATCCTGAGACGGCGCTGCTCTCAAGCACCACAGCAAGCAGTGTCATAATGCATGTGAAATCCATCTTCGCCAGACATGGAATTCCCAGGATTGCCATTAGCGACAATGGCCCGTGCTTCAACTGTAAGGAGTGGCAACAGTTTGCAGCACATTATGACTTTCAGCACATCACATCCAGTCCTTTGTATGCTCAGTCACATGGTAAGGCAGAGAAAGGTGTTCAAGTTCTCAAGCAGCTACTGAAGAAAGCGACAGAAAGCAAGTCTGATCCTTATCTCGCCCTGCTGAGCTACCGAGCCTCACCTTTAGACTGTGGTTCTTCACCTGCTGAACTACTAATGGGTTGCAAGTTGCGCACCACGCTACCCTGCTGTGCAAAAGAACAGCAAAGTGAGGAACTGAGACAGAGACATCAACTGTTAAAGCTGAAACAGAAATCATACTATGACAAGTCATCCAAAACTCTAAAACCATTGACAAAGGATGATGTTGTCAGGATTGAGGATCCAGATGCATGGAACAGGAAAGCTACAGTTCTTGAGGAAGTAGGACCAAGTCATACACTGTTAGAACTGAGGAAGGACAGATTCTCAGGAGGAACCGCCGTTACCTCCTAAAAACACAAGAGACTATTCAAGACCAGATTGATGACAATGCCGCAACTGCATCTTGTCATTCACCGCCAGAACAATCTCATGAAGACACATCAGACTTACCCGTGTTGAGAAGATCCACACGTGAAGTAAAAGAGCCTGATAGACTTAATCTTTGAGTACAATGTAAAGCTTTGAAAATGTGTTGACTGTTTTGAAAATGTTTATGTTTATAGAGCACTAACAAAAGTGTTACTGATATTATCTTTATTGTTTTCTTGAAAGCTGATTGATATTGGGGCAGTAATTCCTCCCCAAACGCGTGAGTACGGAAGGGGTACTCACGCGTCTGGTCGGAGGAAATGCCGGTTTTCAGCATGCACATCGCATGCGCTGAAAACCGGCATTTCCTCTCCTCTCACCCAAGAGTGGAAGAGGCTAGCGCGTGTGTCTTGGATTTCCTCTGTTTTGGGTGATTTGCGCATGTGTAAAGGCCTCCGGTCTTTACGCTTGTAAAAAGCACACGTAAGTATTTATTTTTACAGGTAAGTGGTGTTTTAGTGCAATTTAGAATTTTTTTTCCACAGGTTTATTATTTTAAAGAATCTACAATAAGGTAAGTTTAGTTTTAGACCCTTTTTATTAAAAATTTATTTTTTTCAAAAAAAAAAATTATTGATTAAATTTTTTTAAAAACTTATTTATACTTAATTTAATGATTGGGATGTTTTTAAAACATTTATTTAAAGCTTAAGTAGTGTTTTGGGGTGCAGTACTTCTCATGAGTTTGACAGTTCTTACTCTCAAACTTATGAATAAAGTTTCCCCTCCCCTGATTGGCTGAACAGTGCTCACCTGATCCCAGCCGGCACATTGCACTGGGTCAGGTTAGCACAGCGCGCCGACATCAGAACCTGGCCACTGAAAGGAAATCCACTGTGGGCCAGGTTTCAGATGTCGGCGCGTAGGGTGAGTGTGCATCGGGGGCTTGCACGCGCGGCAAGCCCCCGACACCAAGTTCTGGGCCATTGATTTTGTTAAACCTCAAAGAAAGGGGGATGTAGTGATCAATAGCATGTCATTCTATAGTGGACACTAGGTGGAGCCGTAGAGCTGTATATAGCTGTATGTATAAGACTACACTACCCAGCTATATATTATATTAAGACTACATTACCCATGAGGCTAGGCTACCCACAAGGCAGCAGTCAAGATGGAAGCCTCTACAAGATGCTGTACAAGTCCACATGTGCGCAATAAAAATAACTAGCAAAAGCTAGCTGTGTTCATAATAAGAATGTCTATTTATTAATGAACATAACAGGGACTAGCAGATATTTTAAGGGACAAGTTCGTGTGTGGGCTTCAAAGTGAAGGAACCCAGAAACGGCTTCTATCAAAAAAGGATCTTATGCTGGACAAGGCTTTCAGCATGGCAGTATCACACGAAGCAGCAGCATGGGGCATGGCTGAGGTACAACGGAGACCGCAAGAATATGGCACAAATGAAATGGCATACAGAACAGTGAAGTGCTATCGCTGCGGCAGAACAACACACGACCATAAGGATTGCTGGTTCAAGGGCCAAGTGTGCAGACAGTGTGGAAAAGTAGGACACATAGCAAGAGTCTGCAGGTTGGAAAAAAAAACCAGCAGCAAGAAATCTCCACAGGAGAAGTACAAGAAGGTACATAACGTGACGGAGAGTAGTTCAGGCGAACAGAAAAGGGATACAGACTCCGGAAGCAAGGAGCTGGGTTGTCTGAAACTACATAATGTGATCAAAATGGAGGATCACCAAACTATCTGGGTCACGCTCAAGATAGCCGGAGTCCAAGTGAAAATGGAATTGGACACAGGATCAGCCCTAACAGTCATAAACCGAAGGGACTACAAGTGGCTATTCTAACATATACCCTTGAGAGATACAGAGATCGTCTTGAAGACGTACACGGGGCAAAAAGTCTACCCCAAAGGAAAAATAAGGGTGAACGTTATATATAACGGCAAGGAAACACCAAAAATGGACCTATATGTATTGCCAGAGGGAGGACCACCACTACTAGGACGTGAATGGATCCGGAAGATACAGCTAGATTGGCATTCCATACAAGCACTGACTGTAGATGCCAAAAAGGATGACGACGTCACACCTGGACGACTGTCAAAAATGATAACTGACGCACAAGAAGTGTTCCAGGAGGAACTCGGAACACTAAAAGGCATAACAGTGACGATCAAAATAGAGGAAAATGCAAGCCCAAAATTTTTTAAGGCCAGACCGGTGCCTTATGCAATCCGCCCAGCCGTCGAAGCAGAGCTGGAAGGTTTGGAACGTTCAGGAGTACTGTCCAAAGTGGACTGGAGCGAGTGGGCTACACCCATCGTTCCTGTAATGAAGAGGTCATTTAGTAATACGCCTGGGGAACCAAAGAAGGTTCGCATCTGTGGGGACTTTAAGGTGACAGTGAACCCAATCCTTCACACGGTACAATATCCGCTCCCAAGTATTGAAGATATTTTTGCCTCGCTTTCTGGAGGGAAATGCTTCACTAAGATTGATCTGGCCCAGGCGTACCTGCAAATGGAGGTAGAAAAAGCCTCGAAACAGTACCTCACGATCAACACTCATAAAGGTCTCTACCAATACAACCGGCTGGTATTCGGGGTAGCATCAGCTCCGGCTATTTGGCAAAGGGCAATGGATCAAGTCCTGCAAGGGATTCCAGGGACCCAGTGTTATTTGGATGACATCCTGGTCACGGGCAAAAATGACAGTGATCACCTTGCCAACCTGGAGCAGGTGCTCTCTAGATTGAAGGAATATGGGCCCCAAGCTAATCGCCACAAATGCGAGTTTTTCCAGAAGCAGATCTCGTATTGTGGCCACGTTATTGATGAAGAGGGGTTACATAAGTCCCCTGAAAAGATTGAGGCAGTAGTCAAGGTTCCAGCACCGGAAAATGTGTCACAAGTGAGGTCGTTCCTCGGGCTGGTGAACTACCATAAGTTCTTGCCAAATTTGTCTACCGTACTACACCCACTGAACACCCTACTGCAAACGGGGGTACCATGGAAGTGGAATGATGAATGTAAATGAGCTTTCCAGAAGAGCGAAGAATTGATCACATCAAAAGAGGTGTTGGCTCATTTCAACCCAGCACTATCAATTCGGCTGGCGTGTGATGCATCACCCTATGTCACTGGAGCGGTGCTGTCGCACAAATTCTCTGGCGGCTCAGAGAGGCCAATAACATTTGCGTCACGATCACTAACCTCAGCTGAGCGTAACTACGCCCAGATTGACAGGGAGGCCCTCAGCCTAGTGTGGGGAGTGAAAAAGTTCAACCACTATCTGCACGGGCAGAAGTTCACCTTGCTGACTGACCACCAACCACTTGTCTCCATCTTTAATCCAAAGAAGGGCGTTCCGGTGATGACTGCGCAACGGCTACAAAGATGGTCCCTTTTTCTAGGGGCGAACCAATATGAAATAGAGTATAAGGGCACGAAACAGCATGGAAACACTGATGGGCTATCACACCTGCCACTGTCTACTGCGGAGGATGCACCAACAGTGGACCCTGTCGAAATATTTCATTCGACTATAATTGAACGCTTGCCTGTAACTAACGCTGAGATAGAGAAGGAGACCCGAAATGACCCGACATTGTCTCGGGTATATGACTTGACGGTGAAGGGATGGCCAACACATGGCGACTCACTGTTGCCAGCATTCTCATCCAGAAGAGAACAGCTGTCAGTATGCCAGGGGACCTTGATGTGTGGATCCCGAGTGGTAATTCCACCCAAGTTAAGGGAGAGAGTGCTCAATGAGCTTCACGAAGGCCATCTGGGAGGGGTGAAAATGAAAAGCCTTGCTAGGGCTTATGTGTGGTGGCCGGGGATCGATCAGCAAAGTGAGTACCTGACAAAGAGCTGCTCGGGATGCCAGAAGGTCCAAAATGCACCACCACATGCCCCTCTACACCCATGGGAGTGGCCCTCATCTCCATGGCAACTGGTGCATATTGATTTTGCTGGTCCATTCATGGACTCAATGTTTTTAATAGCCGTGGATGCGCACTCAAAATGGCCTGAGGTGATCAAAATGTCCTCCACCACCACGGAGAAAACTATTGCAGTCCTACGGACCATATTTGCCAGGAACGGCTTGCCAGAGCAGATTTGCTCTGATAACGGACCATAGTTTGTGTCCGAGGAGTTTCGAAGATTTATGAAGAGGAATGGGGTAAAGCATTACACATCCGCCCCGTATCATCCAGCCACAAATGGATTGGCTGAGAGGTTCGTACAAACCTTTAAGAAAGCAGTAAGGGCCATGTGCGATGACGACATTCCACTGCAGCACAAGGTGGACAATTTCCTGTTAGCCTACAGAAATGCGACACGTGCAGTCACCAACCAGACCCCGGCCATAATCTTCTTTAACCGAAGGTTGAGATCTCGTATGGATTTGCTCAGACCAAATGTATGAAGAGATGTTGAGAATAAGCAATTCCAGCACATCAATGAGAAGCCGACAAGGAGCTTCAATGTAGGGCAACCAGTCTTGGCTCACGACTACCGAACAGCGAAATGGCAACCAGGAACGATATGCACACGACAGGGGCACTAATGTACACAGTGGATGATGGGGAGAACATTTTGAGACGCCATGTTGACCAGATCCTAGAGTCACAGGAACGAGTCAACCCCATGTCTTGCGTACCTGGTGATGAACCCAATATACAGGTAGCATCTACCCCAGCAACGGTAGCATCGGAAGCTGATGAACCAACCGACGACAGGGGGCCAGAATCGCCTCCGCACCAAGAGCAAGACACTCAGGAAAGGTGCTATCCAGAAAGGTTCAGGAAGCCGCCCCAAAGACTGAATTTATAAATGGACTATTTTCAGTTAATGTTGCATGTTAAAAGTGTTAATTGTTAAATGAATGTTATGATACTGTTAATCTAAAAGGGGAGGAATTGTAGTGTATGTACCTTTAAGGGGAGAACTACTTTTTACAGCTCCTGTATACTGTAGTACCGGCAGTGACCACGCCTGTATATAAACCCTGAGTAGGGATCTGTACTGTTAGTTTTAGAGTAACCCTCATCCAGTAAACACCGTTGATTGTTCCTCTGCAGTCTCTGTCTATTTATTGAAGGACACAATTGTTGTGTATGTACCTTTAAGGGAATAACTGGTCTTAGACTGCAGGACCGGCAGTGACCACCCTTGTATAAAAGGCCCTAGCAGGCTTCTGTAGTTTCAGTTTCAAGCTGCCTCTTGTTCAGTAAAGTACCTGTTAAACTGTTCTCCCGAAATCCGTGTATTATTGAGGCGCGGACTTTACTGTGGCGACGAGTAAGTTCGAACTCACCTGCAGTGTGGCATCATCTCATGGGGATCTCGCCTGAAAGGATGGTCCTGGAAATTCGTAGTCTGAGCAACGGGCGTCGACCGAGGGAACCGCCCAAAGAATCCATCGGTGTTTGGAGAATTGCAGGAGAGACTGTGGTTCCAGCGAATCGTGCTGGTAGCAGGTAGCGCGCTGACCCTTTCGGACTGCGGCGGGCTCAAGCTCGATCGAGCGGCTCTACAAATCGGGCCACGCAGCATCACCGGGAAAAGAAAACAAGAGAGAGAGGGTGGAGCGCACAGGGCACGGTCGGTGCTCGACAACAGGACAGCGGAGAGAAACTAAACGGGGGGGAAGGAAAGCGAGACGCGCCGAAGCTGCGGTCGCCGCCATTACCCCATAGAACGCTAGGAGCAGCGTGGCAGTAAGGGGAAGAAGCAAAAGCGTGGGAGGCGCCATTTTGTCCCGTTGGGGAAGAAGCCAAACGCGGGAGGCGCCATTTTATTCCATTGGGGAAGAAGCAAAAGCGCGGGAGACGCCATTTTAAATCGCCCAAGATGCCGAAAAGTGGCAGTATCACTGCTTTCGACAACGAGGTAGAAGACTGGACCACATATGTGGAAAGAATTGAAGTGTACTGCAAGGCAAATGAGGTGGCTGATGGAAAGAGGGCGTCGGTATTATTAAATCTGATGGGTGCGAGTACGTACGGCCTATTGCGGAATTTAATTACCCCAGCTAAACCAATGGAGAAAAGTTTTGAGGAGATTGTTCATATCTTACAGGAACATCTAAGCCCTACACCACTGCTGATAGCAGAAAGATTCAAGTTCCATAAAAGAAACCAGCACAAAGATGAGAGCAATGCTGACTATCTTACGGAACTACGCAAGTTATCGAAGCACTGCCAGTTCGGAGCAGGACTGGCAGACACCTTACGGGATAAGTTTGTCTGCGGGCTCCAGAGTGAAGGAACCCAGAAACGACTACTTTCAAAAAAGGACCTGACGCTAGAACAGGCTTCCAGCGTGGCAGTATCCTACGAAACAGCAGCACGGGGAGCTGCGGAAATACAACAGAAACCACAAGAATACAGCGCTAACGAAATGGTGTATGGAGCAGAAAAGTGCTATCGCTGCGGCAGAACAACCCATGAGCAGAAGGACTGCTGGTTTAAAGACAAAATATGCAGGCAATGCGGGAAAATGGGACATATAGCAAGAGTCTGCAGGTCGGGAAAGAAGACCAACACGACAAGAACTACTAAGGAACAGTACAGGAAAGTAAAGAAACTGACAGATAGTAGTTCAGAAGATCAGGAGAGTGATAAGGACTCCGGGAGCAGGCGACTAAGTTGTTTAAAGTTACACAACGTGATCGCAAAAGAAGATCACTGAACCATTTGGGTCACCCTCATGATAGCAGGGTCCCCAGTGAAAATGGAATTGGACACAGGATCAGCCCTAACTGTCATGAATCGACGAGACTATGAGCGGCTATTCTCACACAAACCCTAAAGGACACGTCCATTGTATTGAAGACATACACGGGGCAAAAGGTCTACCCCAGAGGAAAAATAAGGGTGCCAGTTGAATATAACGGAAAGGAAACACAGAAACTATACATGTATATACTACGAGATGGAGGACCACCATTATTGGGATGTGAATGGATCCAAAGACTACAATTGGATTGGCATTCCATTCTGGCACTAACTGTGACTGACAAAAAAGATGATGACGTCACACCTGGACGTCTGTCACAAATTCTATCTGACGCGGAAGAGGTGTTCCAACAAGGACTTGGGACTCTAAAAGGAGTAAAGGCAACCATAAAGATTGAGGATAACGCAACCCCAAAATTTTTCAAGGCCAGACCGGTGCCATACGCGATACGCCCAGCTGTGGAAGCTGAACTGGAGAGTCTGGAGCGTTCGGGCATGCTGTCTAAGGTGGACTGGAGCGAGTGGGCCACACCCATCATTCCTGTAATGAAGAAAGCATTGAGCAGCACGCCTGGGGAGCCAAGGAAGGTTCGCATCTGTGGGGACTTCAAGGTGACTGTGAACCCAGTCCTGCACACAGTACAGTATCCGCTTCCGCGGATAGAAGATATTTTCGCCTCACTATCTGGAGGGAAACGTTTTACAAAGATTGACCTGGCTCAAGCATCTCTACAAATGGAGGCGGAAGAAGCATCTAGGAAATACCTCACGATAAACACTCACAAAGGCCTTTACCAGTACAATCGACTGGTATTTGGGGTAGCACCGGCCCCGGCTATGTGGCAGAGGGCAATGGAACAAGTCCTGCAAGGGATCCCGGGGACCCAGTGTTATTTGGACAACATCCTGGTTACGGGGGAAAATGACAATGAACACCTTGCCAACCTGGAACAGGTGCTCATGAGATTGCAGGAATATGGGCTACGAGCCAACCGTCCCAAATGCGAGTTCTTCAGGAGACAAATCTCGTATTGTGGCCACATGATTGATGAGGAAGGGTTGCATAAGTCGCCGGACAAGATTGAGGCTGTAGTCAAGGCTCCAGCACCAGAAAATGTGTCGCAACTGAGGTTGTTCCTCGGGTTGGTGAACTACTACCATAAGTTCTTGCCGAATTTATCTACAATTCTGCACCCACTGAACGCCCTCCTTCAAACTGGTGTAACATGGAAATGGAGTGATGAGTGTAAGCGTGCCTTTCAGGAATGTAAATGCCAAATCACTTCAAAAGAAGTATTGGCCCACTACAACCCAACACTACCGATTCGGTTGGCATGTGATGCGTCACCTTACGGCATTGGAGCGGTGCTGTCACACAAATTCCGTGACGGTTCAGAGAGGCCAATAGCCTTTGCATCGCGCTCGCTAACCCCAGCCGAGCGTAACTACGCCCAGATTGACAGGGAGGCCCTCAGCCTGGTGTGGGGGGTGAAGAAGTTCAATCACTATCTGCACGGGCAGAAATTCACCCTACTGACTGATCATCAACCCCTGGTATCCATTTTTAACCCAAAGAAGGGCGTTCCGGTGATGACGGCGCAAAGGCTGCAAAGATGGTCACTTTTTCTAGGGGCACATCAGTATGACATAGAGTACAAAGGTACAAAACAACATGGAAACGCTGATGGGCTGTCGCGCCTACCATTGCCTACGGCGGAAGAAGCACCTGCAGTGGACCCGGTGGAGATATTCCATGCGACCATAGTCGAATGTTTGCCTGTTACAAACGCAAGTATTGAGAAGGAAACCCGAAATGACCCGACACTCTCTCGGGTCTATGATTTGACGGTGAAGGGATGGCTAGCATATGGCGACTCACTGTTGCCAGCATTCTCGCCAAGGAGGGAACAGCTGTCAGTGTGCCAGGGAACCTTGATGTGTGGATCCTGAGTGGTAATTCCACCCAAGTTGAGAGATAGAGTACTCAATGAGTTTCACGAGGGTCATCTGGGAGGGGTAAAAATGAAGAGCCTAGCCAGGGCGTTTGTGTGGTGGCCGGGAATCAATAAAGAAATCGAGGATATGACCAAGAGATGCACAGGATGCCAGAAGGTCCAAAACGCTCCACCACAGGCCCCGCTACATCCATGGGAGTGGCCCTCATCTCCATGGCAACGGGTACACATTGATTTCACTGGTCCATTTATGGACTCAATGTTTCTAATCGCTGTGGACGCCCATTCAAAATGGCCAGAGGTCATTAAAATGTCCTCCACCACCACGGAGAAAACTATTGCAGTCCTAAGGACCATCTTCACCAGGAATGGGTTGCCAGAACAGATCTGTTCCGACAATGGCCCACAGTTTTGTCTGAGGATTTCCGGAGGTTCCTGAAGAATAATGGGGTGAAACATTACACATCTGCCCCATATCATCCAGTCACAAATGGATTGGCTGAGAGGTTTGTTCAGACCTTTAAAAAGGCCATAAATGCAATGTATAATGACGACATACTACTGCAACACAAGGTGGATAACTTCCTGTTTGCTTACCGGAATGCGACACATGCAGTAACCAACCAAACTCCTGCCGTACTGTTTTTCAACCGGAGACTAAGATGTCGCTTGGATTTGCTCAAACCAAACATAAGACGAGATGTTGAGGATAAGCAGTTCCAGCACATAAATGAGAAGCCAACCAGAAGCTTCAAGATAGGACAACCAGTCTTGGCCCGCGATTACCGAACAGAAAAATGGCAGCCAGGCACGATATGCACACAGCAGGGACCACTAATGTACACAGTGGACGTTGGAGAGAGCATCGTGAGACGCCATGCTGACCAGATTCTAGAGTCACAGGAACAAGCCAAACCTTTACCACAAGCATGTGCACCTGGTAATGAGCCCGAAGTACAGATTGCGTCTACCTCAGAAGCAGGGGTATTGGAAGCTGATGAACCAACCAATGACAATGAGCCAGAATTGACTCCACCGCCAGAACAGGATACTCGAGAAAGGCGCTATCCAGTCAGGATCAGGAAGCCTCCTCAAAGACTGAACTTATAAATGACTATTTCAGTTGATGTATATATTACTGAGAAAATTGTAATTGTAATTAGTTATTATTTAGTTGTTAAATGAATGTTATGTACTGTTTATCTAAAAGGGGAGGAATTGTTGTGTATGTACCTTTAAGGGAATAACTGGTCTTAGACTGCAGTACCGGCAGTGACCACCCCGGTATAAAAGGCCCCAGCAGGCTGCTGTAGTTTCAGTTTCAAGCTGCCTCTTGTTCAGTAAAGTACCTGTTAAACTGTTCTCCCGAAGTCCGTGTATTATTGAGGCGCGGACTTTACAACCATACATCAAGATTCACGGATTTAACAGGTTACTTGGGTTTATAAATAGAGGCATAGCATATAAAATCAAAGAGATCATGCTAGAACTTTATAAATCACTGGTTAGGCCTCAGCTGGAGTATTGTGGACAATTCTGAGCACCACACTTCAGGAAAGATGTAAAGGCCTTAGAAAGGGTACAGAGGAGGTTTGCCAGGATGTTACCAGGGATGAGGGGCTTCAGTTATGAGGAGAGTTTGGAAAAGTTAGGACTGTTCTCCTTGGAACAGAGAAGGTTAAGAGGTGATCTAATAGAGGTTTTCAAGATGATGAGGGGTTTTGATAGAGTAGATGGAGAAAAACTATTCCCTCTGGCGAGTGAGTCAATAACCAGAGGTCATAGGTTTAAAATCATTGGCAAAAGATCTAGAGAGGAGGTGAGGAAAAATGTTTTCACTCAGAGAGTTGTTGGGATCTGGAACGCTCCACCTGAAAAGGTGGTGGAAGCTGATTCTATAAATAATGTTAAAAGGGAGTTGGACAGGTACTTGAGGATGAGCAACTTACAGGGTTACGGACAAAAAGTGGGGGTGTGGGACTAAGTATGTCTGCTCTTTCAAAGAGCCAGCACAGGCACAGCGGGCCGAATGGCCTCCTTCTGTACTGTCAGTTTCTATGATTCAATGATTTCATGATACTTATTCAACTGAAAACCTGCTCATTTCAATGCCTTTTAATTGTACTTGTAGTGGCTGTAAAACAAGATCAACTGTTCAGTAGAGTTGCACAGTCAATCGTGGTTGACAGGGCCCTCAACACATTTCCTGAACTTCTGCTCTCATTCCTGCTCCTCCCTCCCAAAACCACGATAGGGTTCCACTTGTCCTCACCTTCCACCCCACGAGCCTCCACATTCAACTGATCATCCTCTGCCATTTCTGCTACCTCCAGCGTGATGCCACCACCAAACACATCTTCCCCCTCCCTCCCCTTTCAGCATTCCAAAGGGACCCTTCCCTCCACAACACTCTGGTCCACTCGACAATCACCCCAACACCCCGTCCCCTTCCCACGGCACCTTACCGTGCAAGCACAAGAGATGCAACACCTGCCCTTTTACCTCCTCCCTTCCCACGATCCAGGGCCCCAAACATTCCTTCCTGGGGAGTCCGATCCAGGTGAAACTGCGATTTACTTGTACTTCTTTCAATTTAGCATACTGTATTCCCTGCTCACAATGTGGTCTCCTCTACATTGGGGAGACCAAATGTAAATTGGGTATAAAAACAGAAAATGTTGGAAATATTCAGGTCAGGCAGCACCTGTAGAGAGAGAAAAACAGAGTTAACGTTTCAGGTTGATGACCCTTCGTAAATTGGGTGATCACTTTGTAGAACACTTCCGTTCAGTCCGCAAGCATGACTCCGAGCTTCTGGTTGCCTGGCATTTTAATTCTCCACCCCACTCTCACTCTGACCTCTGTCCTCAGCCTCCGACACTCTTCTAATGAAGCTCAATGGAAGCGTGAGGAACAGTGCCACCACCAAACACATCTACCTCCTCCCTCGCCTTTCAGCATTCCAAAGGGACCCTTCTCTCCACAACACTCTGGTTCACTCGACAATCACCCCAACACCCTGTCCCCTTCCCACGGCACCTTCCCAGCGCCTCATCTTTTGATTATTTACTTTACAGCCTTCCAGACTCAACATTGAGTTCAACAATTTCAGATCATAACCAACGCTCCCATGTTTTCAGACCGCAGTTGTTGGTGATGATTCTGCCATCCCATTTACACCTGCTCTAAACCCATCTTTTGTTTCTTTACTTGTCCCATTACCACCTCCTTTTGTCTTTTTAGCTTTCCTGCCTTTCACCCTAACACAGACTTGTTCTTTTCTCCCCTTCCCCCTTTACCTGCCTCTGCACTTGCTTAAAACCTGTTGCATCTCTAACTTTATGCAGTTCTGATGAAAGGTTATTGACCTAAAATGTTAACTTTGTTTCTCTCTCCACCTGCTGAGAATTTCCAGCATTTTCTGTTGTTATTTCAGATTTCCAGCATCCGCAGTATTTTGCTTTTGTATTGATTTGTTGCTGTTTAATTATACAAGAGTGGGGAACTCCCAGTTGTGGCTGGGAAAAGATAAATGAAATGAAGAGGCAATGTGATTATTTTATTTTTGCTGTTTTTGGGGAAGGGGGTTTGGGGCTCTGTGATTCTCCTCCTGGTACCAGAATATTTTATGAACTGATTGAGAGTATACCTTCCAGTGCCCTGCCTGAATTCGGAATTCAATGTCATTGCAGTCAATAGTTTTGGTACATTGAAATTCTGTGCTTGGATCAAGAATGCATTTATCTGCAGTCAACTGTATCGCATCTGACAATGGCTTTTGGAAAGCAATAGCCCATGTTAAATGCCTTGATTAAATATTTTGACAGATTTGATCAAATCTGACAGTACCTTGGTGTTTCCATATGCATGAGCATGCATATTACTATGATTTTAACTTAGTGAAGCCTCTGATTTTGTGAATATTCTGTCTGGGAAGCAATAAAAGATAATGTCTGGAATTTTTAGCTATATGCCTGTAGGGAGTGGGTGGGCCCGGTAGAGCGCGAGAAACCCAGAAGTCCAGGTTGCCCCGCATGCTGTGGAGTTTTAACTCCACGGCGTGCGTGTGATGTCATGGAGAGGTTCCCCGCACGGAAATCTGCCTGATTGACAGGCTTGGCTTCCAGTCGGGCGGGGACGTTGGAGACGAGGCCGCAACCACCCACCCTGGGGGGTCCGATCCCCGACCCCAGGGGGAGCAGGCTGTTTGTATGTAGGGGATGTCAATGGTGAGGGAGCTTGGGGGGCCGGGAGGAAGCACTCCTGTTCTTCCCAGCTCACAAGGATTGCTCCCCGAGGCTGCCCTCACCTCGCTGCAGCTGCCGGGAACCCCAAGGCCCGGGAAACCCGGCCGGCCACAGTTAAACCTTCGCAGCAGGTTAAATCCGAGGCTTCCAGCTTCATTATCATGCTTAAAGTGCCAACCCGCCGCCTGGGAGCGGGTTGCCTGCCCATCCCCTGTCCCAACACCGTTAAAACCAGAAGTGGGTGGGTTGGAGGCGGGTTGAGGTTGGGATTCAGGTTTTTAACACATTAACCTCCCACCCGACCCCAACCTACCTGTTCTTTGGGTTTTGTTCAGCATATAACTCAAGAATTGAATTAATCCTTTTGGTTAAAGGTCAAGATGGAATAGGCGTTATTATCAATTGAACTGTAAGTGCCACTTTGTCGCAACTGTAAGCAAGTTAAGCTTTTCCCCTGCCTCCATTTTTTTTTCTCTTTCGCTAACTTGAAGCACCAGCTTAGCTCCAGGCTGAGAAATCCCGCAGGAGCTATGGGCCCCGATAATAACTCGCAGGCGCATTGGGAGCAGGGGTGAGGTCCGATATCACGTAAGTTCAGCTGATCTGTCAGTGGCATTTTAAAGCAGTCAGCTCATTAACTTTTACTTCTGGTTTTGCCATTAATTGCGCGGCAGCGGGCGTGATTTTGGACTGGCATTAAATGATCACAGCTTCAGTATTTAACGGAGAATTCAAAGATGGAGTTTGGAGGGGTTTGGAGTTGAAAGCAAAAGACAAGGTGAGAATGGATTCAGGATACTCACAGGCTGCACCCCGCTTCAATGATGCCTCTCTTGATGTACTGCTGGGGGATGTGAAGAGCCAAAGGGGGAAAAATTAGCTATCGCCCCGTTTGGGGCGCCATTATCGGCCGTGCGCAAAGTTTAGCGTCTGGTGCTAATTATCGCCTCCGATGGCAAACTTGGCTTTTATCGCCCCTGGAGGTGATTGGAGTGCTAAATCAGGCGCTTCACACCTGTCTTAAGGCGCAAATGCCAAGGAGCGAGGCGCTACCTCAGAGTGTAGCTGAAGCAAGGACGAGCAAATCAAAATGAACCTACAAAGTGCTGCTCAGTACCCAAAACTCATTCACACAGCATTGAATCTCTCCAGAAGTCTCTCTCTCTCTCTCAATGCGTGGTGCAAAAATATCACCAACAAAAAAAGGCAGGAAGCGGTCGCCTTTAAATAGCGCTCCCCCAGTCCCTTTCTGACTGCAAAACGCTCCCCTCAACCTGTCGTTGCTAGCGGCAGGCGGTAAGGCAGGGGGCGCCACTCAATATCCGGTCCGGGGCGCTACTGGGGCATTGCGCACTTGACTGACGTCACGATCTGCCGGCGCAGGAGATTGTGGCGGTAGTGTTTAGCGCCGCCACAAAATGTCTAGTTAATTTCGAGAGTGGCGCAAACATCGCCGTGCACGGGCGCTAGTTGCTTTGCGCCCCATTAGGGCCCTTTTAAGGTGCTAACGGGAGGCGCAAGCAACTGAATTTTCCCCCCTAAGAGTTATACAGTTCCCTAGCAATGGGAGAAAGAAACCTGCTGCTGCCACAAAGAGGGCATAACTGGAGATGGCCCAGGAGGTCAGCAGCAGGTGTGCCATGCTTCTGATTTGGTGCAAGAAACACTTTAATGACCTAACCAGGTCAGGAAAGGTGAGTACAGTTGCACATTCATGTACATCCTGCTGTGTGCATTACCCCAGCCCCTCATTCTGCCTTGTCAACCTTATTCCATCACATCACTCCTCACACCCACTCCTTCTCTTTCTATCCACTTCCTCACATGCCCATCTATCCATTCACCACAGCAACTCACCCTCATCCTTATGCAATTTCATGCCTCTCCCTCACAGTCACCCTCCTCAAATGCACTGCATCCATTGGGTGAACACATGCCATTACACTCACACATAGATCTGTTTTTCCCCTCGTTGCAGGAGAAGAGAGCACAGAACACCAGGGAGAGGGAGCGGACCAGAGGTGGTCTTCCACAGATGTCCCAGCTAACAACTGCAGAGGAGGAAGTGCTGGAGATCAGTGGAGTTTCAGCATCCCTGGCCATTGGATTAAATATCAGCAACCCACATGTCATACAACACTCAGTCATGTTGACTTGATTTCACAGCGAGTGAAATATGATCATCTTCATAATGATAAGTTGCGACATACTTACCTTACCAGTACTAATTCATATCTTTTCTCTCCACCAGGGCCTTCACACGTGCAGCAGGAGTCCATGGACTTCGAGGATGATGAATCCTCAGAGTAGCTGATTCCTTCTGAGGGTCACATGACTTATGCTTACCATGCATCAGCTCAGATACTCGCACTTCGATGGGACCAGTTCATCAGATTGTTGGGTTTTCCCCTGGTGACTCACACTTCACAAGTGAGCAAGAACAGATGGTGGTGGCAGGGACAGCTGTAGAGTCCACATTGGAGGGCGCAGGTCTCTCTAAACTCTGCTCAGCTGGACACAAATGCTATACACTGGGGACCATCGATGAAAAGGGTAATCATTGAGGAGCAGCAGAGAATGTGTGATGTACTGACATGCCTTCAAGCACATTGACCACGATTGCAGAAAGAATGGAGCAGTCTGCCTCAAGCACGAGTGGGTTGATGTCTCAGGGCATTGAGACAATGTCTTCTTGCATGAATAGATGGCCAACTCCATGGAGCATCAAACTCGGCAACGAGTCCATGCAGGCCATGACCATGGCAGTGCACACTCTGGATGCCAACGTGGCAGCCACCTTAAATAGGGTAACAGATCCCTTAGCATTGGCCTTACAGCGCCACACTGATCTGCACCAAAGTGCTCTCCAGCCCTGAAGTGCGGCTAGCACGTGAGAGGGATGGTGCCGAAAGAGGACCTGGAAGTGGGGACTTCAATCAAAGTGTTTCCACTGCTCACTCTCTCCTCCCAAACCCAGTCAGTAGCCCACATGCTGCTTCATGTCCCAATAGCTGAGTCTGCGGGGTGGATCAGTCTTTGGCGGGGCCTTCACGGGCTCGTAAACCCTGAGGTCATCGGACAAGAGCATCTCAGCAGTCTCTAAGATTTGATCAAGGGCCACAGATTACCCAAAAGGGTCGAGGAGTCACAAGCGGTTTATTGAGGAGCAACGGTTCAAATACAACACATAATCAAGGTAGACACAGTAGACATACAATCCATAACAGGTGAGAGCGGTTTACTGGGCCCAGATCGGATGGATGAGACAGGATGACTTGATCTTTGCAGCCTGTGGTAACGATCTTTTCTTCTTCGGTCATCTCTCAAGCTGGCTGAGGTGTTAAGCTGAAGCTAGCATAGATCCACCTCCAGGAGCTCTCCTCCATCTGTTCTTTTTTCCCTTCCCAGACAATTTGTTTTCGATATGTGGATCATGAGGCTCCTTCCCCAACCTCTTATCAGGCCCAGTCATGCCTACACAAAGGCCTGTTTCTACGTTATCTCCTTGGCCTCATAACGAGCCCTTGTGAAAACCCTTATCTAACATGATTAACATTGCTCTCTCTCAGCTCAGGCAGACTGCTGAAGAATTTCCCTTAACTAGGGAAGCCTATTTCTTATGATTCTATAGGACCACTATTTCTTACAATTCCCCACGTTGAGAAGGAAATATCCTTATTGACTTCTCACAATCGGCTCCTGACTAATCTGGCTATTCCTAAGTTATTGGCCCACTTCCCTAACCTCTTAATCAGACACTGTAGGTAACATACCAAAATTAGTAGAATCGGCAATGCAAACCCTTGAGCTGTCACCAAGAATAAAGCAAGCATTCTCAACCAGGGAGTTTGGCAAACATTGACTCATACCAGTCTCGGTCTCCTAGCTTTTGGATTTCCTGGTCTAGCTCTTCATTTTGTTGGGCCATCGTAACCAGATATTTTTCCGAGGTGCTGGTTCTATCCAAAATTGATCTAAGGCTTAAGGATAGCGGGGGAATCGGGTGACCAAATTGGGCTACAGCCTTAAGGGCTTTGTTTTGCATGGAGACGTTGATTCTTAGTTCTGTGATGTTGTGGGTTGAAACAGGGAGCAGAACATGACTTCCTATCATAGTCGTTTGGGTGGGCTTACAATAGAAAGTAGGATCCTGAATGGGACATTCCTTGTTCCCATGTTTCATTATCCTGGCATTGGTCATAACGCAGTATTTTCCCTTTTTATCCGGGATCTGGATCAAGTACTCAGCGGGGCTGGCTCTGTCCACAATTGGATTGGCTCCCACCCACTTGGATTCAAATGCATGCTCCTTTAGGACCATGACCACATCTCCCACCTGGTACTCAAATGGCTGAACGTTTTTTGTCAAAATATTTTTTCATTTGTTGTTGCCGGGCCACGAACTCATTCGTCTTCTGAATGTGTTCTATCATTGACTAGCCATTTCTGGTTGGCCATCCCTTGTAAGAGTGGGGTGAGAGATGGAGTGAAGAGATGGGCAGGCGTCCTCCTTAACCATCCCGTCATAGCCTGGTAAGGTGAAATACCTGTGGTGCTATGTGGGGTTGCACTCATGGCCATCAGGCACATGGGTAACATGTTAACCCATTGTGTGGGGTGGTCTGCGCAAAATTTTTTAAGCATTGTTTTAAGGGTTCGGTTGCCCCTTTCCACCACCCCCGATGATTGTGGGTGATGTGCAATGTGCAACTTATGGGTGGTTTTCATGAGTCGTTGGAATTCTGAGAAGGTTTTCCCGGTACAGTGTGACCCCTGGTCACTATCTACCTGGATTGGTATTCCCCACCTGCAGATCACCTCACACAACAACAGCCTCGCTGCTGTGAGGGCGGTGTTCATCTTACAGGGGAAGGCCTCAATCCATTTTGTGAATTTGTCTATCAGGACCAGGCAATATTTGTAACCCGAGGGCACCATGGCAAGAGGGCCTATAAAATCTATCTGAATGCGGGTCCAGGGCCTGTCCGGCGGGGGCGGTTTTTGCAGTAGTGTCCGATTGGAATGATTGCTCGGGTTATGCTGGAGACATGGAAGACACCTCTGAGTTCTGGTCTCAAACTTCTCTTTACAGCCCGGGTACCAGGCCACGGTGGATGGTTTCTCCAGGGTGGCCTTCGCTGAATAATGACCCCCTACAGGGTGAGCATTCAATAATTTAAATAACTCGGTTTCCCATAGCCGGCCAAGAATAACAAAATACAGCTCTGGAGGATGGAATTGGCCGCCTTTGGCTACACCATACATTATCGACCCGGCAAAGAGAATGTGGCCCCAAATACCCTCACCCGTGCATTCTGCTCTTCCATGTCAACTTCGACTCTTACGGATCTTCATACTGACTTGTGCCATCCTGGCGTTACCGGTTGTGCAATCTAAAAATCTCCCATTTTCTACAGAAGACGTGAAAAGAACATGCTCCACTTGTAGAATTTGCGCAGAATTAAAACCACAATTCTTCCGTCTGTCGGTTGGCTCGCTTATACACGCTACACAGCCTACGCAGCGACTCAGCATTGACTTTAAAGGGCCATTGCCTTCCTCAATGCGAAACACCTACTTGCTTACTATGGTGGACGAATATTCACACTTCCCCTTTGCTTTCCCCTGTCCCAATATGCTTACTTCCACAGTGATCAAATGCCTCGATCCGGTCTTTTCCCTTTGCGGTACGGCCAATTTCATCCACTCTGATCTGGGTCCCTCCTTCATGTCAAGCGAACTCAAAAGTTAGCTTTCCCAACGGGGTATCGCCACAAGTAGAACGACACCGTATCATCCTATTGGAAACGGACAGGTTGAGAGATACAACGCCATCGTTTGGAACGCTGTTCGTCTTGCACTGAGGTCACATAACCTATCAGACCAGCAGTGGGAAACTATGTTCCCTGACGCATAGCACTCCATCAGGTCTCTTCTTTCTACATCCAGCAATGCTACTCCTCACGAACGATTCTTCGGGTTCCAGCGTCGCTCTACTCATGGGACGTCCCTACCATCATGGTTGGCAGCTCCTGCCCCATGCTGCTCTGAAGATTTGTCCGATCCTCTAAGTGTGTTCCCCTCATCGACAAAGTGGAATTGACGGATGTCAATCCCACTTACGTGCACGTGCAGTACCCTGATGGCCGGGAATCCACAGTGTCACTTCGGGATCTGGCTCCCTGCCCAACCGCTCCCACCGACCCAATCGATAGAGGGATCCGTATTAATGACGTCAATACCCTGCGCTCCTCTGAGGATGACGCCCTACCCGGGACGTCAAGGGGTCTGCCAGCTATTCCGCCGGATCAACCCGGGGAACAGAGCGCTCCCCACGGGATCGCCACCCGAAGCCAGGACGCCGGTCAGTCACCGACTACTGAGCAGGGTGAAGCAAGCTCTGCGCCTGTGGGGGCCCGCACCCGGAGCCACGATCTCCCCAGTCCCCCTCAGGTCGATCAAGGCGACACGGACTCTGCCAGCCCGCCGGTACGAACCAAGCGACCCAGGGACCAAAACACGGTCCGAGGAGACGTGCCTTCCGGCCTCCAATGGAGATCCAAACGACTGCGTCTATTCTTAGTGCGATTAATTCGTTAGAAGGAAGCTGCCGGACTTCCAATCTTTCAGGCGGGAAGAATGACATGAATCTTGTCATTCATGTGGAAATGACTTATGAAATGATACTGGGTGGCCTGCTGGTGGCGTTGTCCAGCGGAGTATAAATACTCGGGCATGGGCCCAGCTTGCTCAGGACATTCTTTAACAGGAACTAGTGAAGGACACAACTAGATCTCTGACGTAAAATGACTACTGAGCGCTTGGTTTGAGTATAAAACAAGGCTTTAATCAACTGTTTCAAAACCATGAGATTTCAAGTTACATCACTAGTTCCTGGTTACAGAAACATCCTGAGCAAGCTGGGTCCATGCCCGAGTATTTATATTCCTTGGACGCCGCCACCAGCTGGCCACCCAGTGTTACTTCATGAGTCATGATAAGATTCATGACAATCTCCATGTTGAAAAACAGTTGATTAAAACCTTGTTTAATACTTAGACCAAGTGCCTAGTAGTTTTCTTATATCAATCAGTATGTTTCCGGCCCAGTGAGGGAGGAGGCATTGCTGGATCTGGTTCTGGGGAATGAGGTAGGTTGTAAGACATTCAGATTGTCTGACAGTTTATAGAGTTCAGACCCATGGAACAGACAGCTTGAGACAAAGATTTCAGGGTAAACGATTCTTTACTTAAAATCAGCAAGAGGTTACAAGTAAGTACCATATACAAACTGCACTCAATTCATTTACTTATTACAAGTAAGCAAGCATGGGGTATACAAAAAACAATTCGTACTCAATTCATTTACTTATTATAAGCAAGCATGCATGAATCTAAAATCATTTACTTTAAGCTCAAGTGATCATAAGCAACCACATACAATACGTACTAACGCCAGTGAGAGGTCAATTCAGCGATGACTAGACGTATGAATTAAACTGGTGGCTGACCAAGTCACCCATGACTGCAGCCACAAGTGTCAGTCTACAACATCTTTTATACCCCAAAATTTGACAACTCGCCCACAGCATTCATGTCCCGCACATGTGATTAACGTTTTCTCTCTCACTTTCTCTCCTATCTGTTTTGACGCTTAGTTAACCAAGGCCAGACATTCAAGGGTTGGAGAAAGTCATTGTTTTTACATCTGAATGTTGTTGACTCCTGGTTCTCACAGAATTTTCAAGATCTTACCTTTTGGAGGAAAAAACCAGCACATCACTTATTTTACAAATGGTTTAGCCAAGCAGTCTCTTGCCCTCAAAGCTTGTCGGTATATTTGGTCACTTTTAGATTCAGTCAAGTTTACCATGGACAGTATTACAAGGTCAAGTGGAGCAAGTGTCAGTAAGTGAACATTTAGGGAACAGTGATCATAGTATCATAAGGTTTAGATTAGCTATGGAAAATGACAGGGAACAATCTAGAGTAAAAATGTTTAACTGGAGGAAGGCCAATTTCAGTGGGATGAGAACGGATCTGGCCCGGGTAAACTGGAATCCAAGATTGGCAGGCAAAACTATAATGGAACAATGGACTGCCTTTAAAGAGGAAATAGTTCAGGTACAGTTGAGGTACATTCCCACTAGGAGGAAAGGCAGGGCAACTAATGTCAGGGCTCCCTGGATGCTGAAACAGATTGCGAATATGATGAAGTAGAAAAAGAGCATGCATAACAGAAGTCAGGTTGCAAATACAACTGGGAATTAGGCTATATATAGAAAGGTCAGAGGAGAAGTGGAAAAGAAAATAAGAGGGGCAAAGAGAGGGTATGAGAATAGAATGGCAGCCAACATAAAAGGTAATCCAAAAGTCTTCTGTAGGCATATAAATAGTAAAAGAGTAGTAAGAGGAGGGATGGGGCTGCTTAGGGTCCAAAAAGGAGACCTATGCATGAAGGCAGAGGGTACTAAACGAATACTTTGCATCTGTCTTCACCAAGGAAGAGGATGCTGCCATAGACATAGTGAAGGAGGAGGTAGTGGAGACACTTGATAGGATAAAAATTGATAAAGAAGAGGTATTAGAAAGGCTGGCTGTATTTAAAGTAGATAAGTCACCAGGACCGGATGCGATGCATCCTAGGACGCTGAGGGAATTGAGGGTGGAAATCGCGGAAGTACTGGCCATAATATTCCAATCCTCCATAGAGACAGGGGTGATGCCAAAGGACTGGAGAATTGCAAATGTTACACTATTGTTCAAAAAAGGGTGTAAAGATAAACCCAGCAACTACAGGCCAGTCAGTTTAACCTCGGTAATGGGGAAGCTTTTAGAAACAGTAACCAGGGACAAAATTAACAGTCACTTGGATAGATGTGGATTAATTAAGGAAAGCCAGCACAGATTTGTTAAAGGCAAATCATGTTTAACCAACTTGATTGAGTTTTTTGATGAGGTAACAGAGAGGGTTGATGAGGGTAATGCAGTTGACGTAGCCTACATGGATTTCCAAAAGGTGTTCGACAAAGTGGCACATAATAGGCTTGCCAGCAAAGTTGAAGCCCATGGAATAAAAGGGACAGTGGCAGCATGGATACAAAATTGGCTAAGTGACAGGAAACAGAGAGACAAAAGGCATCAAGGGGTATGGGGAGAGAGCGGGAATATGGTATTGAGATAGAGGATCAGCCATGATCATATTGAATGGCGGAGCAGGCTCGAAGGGCCGACTGGCCTACTCCTGCTCCTATTTTTCTATGTTTCTATATTAATGTCTTGGACGTGGGTGTACAGGGCACAATTTCAAAATTTGTAGATGACACAAAACTTGGAAGAATGGTGGACAGTGAGGAGGAGAGTGATAGACTTCAGGAAGACATAGACAGGCTGGTGAGATGAGCGGACATGTGGCAGATGAAATTTAACACAGAAAAGTGTGAAGTGATACATTTTGGTAGAAAGAATAGGGAGAGGATATATAAACGAATTGGTACAATCCTAAAGGGGACGCATGAACAGAGAGACCTGGGGGTATATGTGCACAAATCGTTGAAGGTGGCAGGGCAGGTTGAGAAAGCAGTTAAAAAGGCTTATTGGGCTTCATAAATAGAGGTATAGGGCTCAATTTTGTCAATGGGGAGCTTTTGGAGGTGGGACTCCCACTTTTTGGGTTTTAGTCCCGCCTCCATCGACTTGTGGCCAACCCACGCTATTTTCCCTTGGTTGACCTTGTTAAGCCCGCCCAGTGGGCTCAGCAGGCCAATTAAGGGACACCTGGTTACTAGTGACGTCAGCGATTGACATTTCATCTGTCAAGAGCTTTTGACAGATGAAAAATCAGCGTTTGACAGCTCCGTGAAGCTGTCAAACACTGACAATCTGTCTTCTAACTTGAGTCCTTCTACTCAGACTCAGTTAGAGATCTCTCCAGACCAGAAAGCAGAATGCTGCAGCTTTTGACAGTTCAGCGGCCATTCTGCTTTCTGTGCCAGTGAGCTGAGGGACTCCCGAGAACTGAAGGGAGGAAGCCTGCAGGAGAAAGTAAAGGTAAGTAAAACTTATTAAAACACTTTACACTTACCTCACATACTTACCTCTGCACACATGCACCCATCACTCACCTGCACAACGGACCCCTCGACCCCTCCAACCCCTGCAGACCGACGGCCCGCCTCGCTTGGCGTGGTTCGGAGCCGTCAGTCAGCCCACACTAAAGGGCTAAAAATAGGAATTAGGCAAAAAACTGCCTGTTAACTACCTGTTAACAGGCAGTTAATTGGCACTAATTCGCTTCCCGCCTCGGGGAGGCAGCTCCCAGCACAGGTCGGGTATCCGCCTCCTGGGACATTGGCATGGCGGCGGGTTGGGGGCGGGATGGGGTTCCTGCCCCCCGATTCTGCAATTTTCCCACCACTCCCGCCTCCAAACCCGCCTCCTCGGGGCTTGGAAAATCGAGCCCATAGAGTACAAAAGTGTGGAAATTATGATGAACCTGTATAAAACACTTGTTCGGCCCCAACTGGAATACTGTGTCCAATTCTGGGCACCACACTTTAGGAAGGATGTGAAGGTCTTAGAGAGGGTGCAGAAAAGATTTACGAGAATGATTCCAGAAATGAGGGGCTTCAATTATGTGGATAGACGAGAAACTGGGGATTTTCTCCTTGGGGCAGAGAAGATTGAGAGGAGATTTGATAGAGGTGTTCAAAATCATGGGGGGTCTGGACAGAGTAGAGAGAAACTGTTCCCATTGGCAGAAGGGTCGAGAACCAGAGGACACAGATTTAACGTGACTGGCAAAAGAACCAAAGGCGACGTAAGAAAAACTTTTTTACGCAGCGAGTGGTTAAGATTTGGAATGCACTTCCTGAAAGGGTGGTGGAGGCGGACTCAATCTTATCTTTCAAAAGGGAGTTGGTTAATTATCTGAAAGGAAAAAATTTGCAGGGCTACGGGAAAAGGGCAGGGGAGTGGGACTAGCTGAGGTGCTCTTGCAGAGAGCCGGCACGGGCTCGACGGGCCGAATGACCTTCTCCTGTGCTGTAACCATTCTATGATTCTATGATTCTAACCCGTCTCTCCCGAGGGGTTGCACACCACCAGCCTAATGCGCTCAAGTTAAACGTGGAAGTTGGCTGGTTGGACCCGGCTTACCGATGTGCTCGCATATTTATCAGATTTAACCCCCCACCTGCACCCAAACCCATGCACTCCTCCAGGTTAAAATTCCCCCCACGTTCCCCACCCTCTGCCAATGTTCATCTTCATCCAGCCATTTGGATACATACCAAAGTGTCTGTGCATGAATCTCTCTCTCTCATCTGCAGTGAAATTCTATATCTTCATTCAGCATCTTCATCACCCCTCTGTTCTTCCTCTCCACTCCCTCAAAAAATAAGCATTTATTGTGCAGGAAAGTCGTGTGAGGATGGTGTATTAACATAGGGTACCATTTTTTCTTTACTGAGGCCCTAAACAAAGTGTACACATTTGAGCGATGGGATGCATTCCTACCATTCTGAGCAATGTGTATAGCCATAATAATGACACGGAATAGCTACCCATGCTAATTACTCTGAAGTTCAACTCAAGTTCTGGAGTTCCGTGGCCAGAACTTACAAATGTGTTTTTCTTAAAATGACTAAACATCTTGCAGTAGTATGATCATTTAGAGCTCTCACTGAGTAAGCCTATTTGGCCAAACATTAACACTCTAAATGCAGGAAATTATATTTGTAGAAAAAGAGGCCACAGTAATCCAAGTATTGGTTTCTGTTACAGATTCACTAAGTTGGAATCTATACACGCTTTAAATAAGATGGAACTAAATTTCTCTTGTTTCCTTAGCCATAATGTAAACCTATGTTTTCTGCAAGTATTGAAAAAGCATTGTATTTTCTTTTAAATAAATTTAATATTCTCAGTACTTTTCAATAGTCTACATGTTGTGCCATCTGATTGTGACTATCTTATCTTATAAAAGGGCTCGTCCACATTATTCTTTTACTTATGATTTGATTTCTTAAATTTGGCTTCGAGCTAAACTGAATTATCCAGTCATAATAAGTTGGATGGTTTATGCGCCTGCCAAATTGAGCAAATATGAATGGAGCTGTTTAATGGGATAAAATTGTACACTGCTTTTAGCTGATTGTAAAACCTTGTATTCATAATCTGGTGAAGGATGGCCTTTGATCAAATAGTGGAAACAGATATAAAATCAGAAGGGTTGATTTATTTGCTTAGCAGCTCATACTACAAAACACAGGTTTCTTTTTCATTAACTCTCCCCTCAAGAACAAAACATAGCAAATTACAATAGCAGAAAATGAGAACTCTAATGGTTACACGATGGCTTTGAGCTGGCCTAGATTGTTCTGAATTCTATACAATCATGGCAGACTAAAAATAGTTCTCATTCTATCTCGATGCACAGACTTAAAACTCTACTTACAAAGAAAATTTCATTGGTAATGTGATCCGGCATGAACAATTCTTTTACTCTGACAAAATGAAGGTGAAGCTATGAAACAGCCAGCTGATAAAAGGCATTTGAGTGAAACGAGAAATGAGCCTCACCATGCACCATGAAAGATCAGAGAATAGATAATTTAAATGTATATTAGGCACAAATAACTATAATGCAATTTGTATAATTTATTTACAATGCAGTGCAATGAATTCATGTAAGTATTCAATGGCACTTAGTGGAAGAAATCAATAGTGAAATGAACATTTATTCCACTAATGTGTCGGGAGACAGCAAGCAATAATGGTGATGGAAAATAAGCTAACTTAAATCAGAGACAACTCTCGAGTAACTTTTTTTCTGACAGTAACATGGGGGATTATAATGAGACATATCTGTATACTTGATAGCCTTTGGCAATTAAAAAAATTGTACATATATTATTGTTAGCTCAATGATTAAAAATTAGTTTGTGAATAGCTAACATTTCTCCAAATGTAAATTGAAATTGCTTAGTTCAAATTCAAGCCATTCACCCTTGTGTGTACAGTATGTGAATCTAGCAGCTTGTCCATAACCATTGACAGCTCACTAACATCGTCACTGATCTGTTCGTCAATACTGCACTCACCCCTGTATCAGATGGTTTATTCATACCACTGTGTGTTAGTGACATTGCAAACTAACAGGAAGATTTCTAAAAGAATAGCAACCAAAGACTTTTCCCCTTCTTGGTGCCTAACTGTTGGCCAGTTGAGGTCCACTAACTCAGCGTAGTCTCGGAATCAAACCTGGGAACCTGTGGCTTGTATGACTGAGTACTACAACAGATCTTTACCCTGCAGACCATTGAGGAACTTTCAAATTAGTCCTTTTCTGATGAAAACAAAGAGCAATTAATAAACAGAATAAATGTACTTCCTCCTTATACACTGTTAAAGCTCACATGTAAATACATGCAGTGCCTACTGTGGTACTAAATCATACACATCAGAAGGTCCCAGATTCAATCCCCAGAGTGTGCTGAGTTAGCTGATCTCAGCTACGATAGCAGTAAGGGCCAATATAAATGGCCACAGGATCAGGCACTAGCAACATAGGAACATAGGTACGGGAGTAGACCATTTAGACCCTCAAGCCCGTTCCACCATTCAATGAGATCAGGCTGATCTGTGACCTAACTCCATATATCTGCCTTTTCCCCATATCCCTTAATACCTTTGGTTAACAAAAATATATCAATCTCAGATTTAAAATTAACAATTGACCTAGCATCAACTGCTGTTTGCAAAAGAGAGTTCCAAACGTCTATCATCCTTTGCATGTAGAAGTGTTTCCTAACTTCACTCCTGAAAAACCTGGCTCTAATTTGCAGGCTATGTCCTCTAGTCCTAGACTCCCCAACCAGTGGAAGTAGTTTCTCTCTATCTACCCTATTGTTTCCCCTTAATATCTTGAAAACATCAATCAAATCACCCTTTAACCTTCTAAACTCCAGGGAATACAACCCTAGTTCATGTAATCTTTCCTCATAGTTCAACCCTTGGAGTCCGGGTATCATTCTGGTAATTCTACGCTGCACTCCCTCCAAGGCCAATATATCCTTCCTAAGGAACTGAATGTGGAATGGAACTGAACTCAGTACTCCAGGTGTAATCTAATCAGGGCTTTGTATAGACGTATTCTAGCCCTCTAGATATAAAGCTCCGCATTCCATTAGCCTTTTTGATTATTTTCTGTACCAGTCCATGACATTTTAATGATCTGTGTACCTGGGACCCCCAAGTCTCTTTGGACCTCCACCATTTCTCGCTTTTCACCATTAAGAAAGTACTTTGTTCTCTCCTTTTTAGGCCCAATGTTGATAACCTCACACTTGCCTGGGGCCCAGAGAAGCTGGAGTGTCCCAGTCTCCCCCACGCACACCCTCCCACTGCACGCCCACCACCACCCAGTCTCCAAGCACCTCCACTCCCGGACTTTCCTCGCTGCCAGCTACCATCTTCCCTGCTGGCTAACTTCCACTTTCCACCAGAAACAGCCAAGCTGCCTGCTGACGAGATTCAAATGAGGCCTGGTGGTTAAAATCCACCAGGCCTCTGACACACTTCCGCCGGCTTCCCAACGGGAGTTAGAATCAGTCCAATAATAATTTTACCTTGTTCCATGATAGAATTACATAGGATTTTGCAGTAGGGGTGTGCACTAAGTGTAAATGGACCGGACTTTCATTCCATTCAAATCTACAGGGTATTTGAATTTGGACAACACATAGAGCCAGAGGGGTTACTGTGAGAGCAGCTTCAGCTTTATTGAGCATTTGTATGGTGGCTTGTAAAGATTCATGAGTGAACATTTAGGATGAGAAGGTATATGAAATTAAAAACGAAGATTCATCTCTGAAATTCTTTGATGCACTCAACTTTTTATTTGATGAAATATAAACTTTCCCGCTTGTCTTCAAAGGATCTTTGTTTAAATGCTATTATTTGAAGAATGTACATAAAGCGTACCCTCATTACAGCATTCTCTAAGATACAGAGCTATCTCAGTCATGGCACCATTGCTGGTTGTTTTATAGTTGTTTATTTGAACTTCCAGTACAGAGAACTACATTGGAAGATAGGAATTAACCTGAGCTAGTGTTGCAATTCATTCACACTAGCTATCTGGTACCAGATCATATGCCACACTCTTCAATTAAGATCCTTGCACTAATGAGTTAACAGCTGCATAATTATCAGTACACTGACTGTGGGCTACAGATAACTTTGCGTATGCACCGAATGTTCTGAATCACAGGGGCAACTTATTGTCTTCAGTTCTAAGTGATATGAATGAATGCAAACCCTGACTGAAAGATCAAGTGTAAATAGCATTCAATTCTCTGGTGCAAGTTTATTTGCTTCACAGCACCATGTGCAGACTCAGATGGGTCGAGGGAAGACACTAATGGTGGGAGAGGAAAATTGTGCCTGTCAAATTTAAAGCGATGAGGCCAATTAAAGGGGAGTGTCACAGAGGGCGGCAGGGGGGTGGGGGGGGGGGGAAGGAACTGGGCAAAAATTCTGAATGGCTTCTTAACCCATTAAAATACCAGGGAATTGTATCACATCCTCTTTAACATTTTGTAATGAAGCTCCACTTGCTTCGGACCAGAACTTCCACCGTCCACCTTGACTGAAAACTCGAACAGGCCGAAATTAGGTGGAAATCAGGAGAAACTAACCTCTGCCTAATTTAGCATTCCATTATGCCACATCTGTACTCATTTTTAGGTCGTAATCGAAACAAAAATCAGTCTAAGCATGATATTTCATCATGTAACAATAACTACAAACTTGTACAATTATATAGAAATTACAGCACAGAAACAGGCCATTCAGCCCAACTGGTCCATGCCGGTGTTTATGCTCCACATGAGCCTCCTCCCACCCTACTTCACCTATCCCTATCAGAATATCCTTCCATTCCTTTCTCCCTCATGTACTTATCTAGCTTCCCCTTAAATGCATCCATACTATTGCCTTAACTATCCCCTGTGGTAACAAGTTCCACATTCTAACCACTCTCTGGGTTAAGAAGTTACTCTTGAATTCCTTATTGGATTTATTAGTGACAATCTTATATTTATGATCCCTAGTTTTGAACTCCCCAGCAAGTGGAAATATCTTCTCTACGTCTACCCTATCAAACCCCTTCATAATTTTAAGGACCTCTATTAAGTCACCTCTCAGCCTTCTCTTTTCTAGAGAAAAGAGCCCCAGCCTGCTCAGTCTTTCCTGATAATTACAACCTCTCAGTTCTGGTATCACCCTTGTAAATCTTTATTGCACCTTCTCCAGATCCTCTATATCTTTATTATTGTAATACAGAGACCAGAACTGTGCATGATACTCAAAGTGTGGTCTTTCATACCTTTAACTTCACTCACTTGGTTACAGATTTAAGGATTACGCGATGGTAAGATGATAAAATGCCATTATTGTTTTTGTGTTTTCTAAGCCTTTATAGCCTTTGTGGGAAAGCTAACAATACCCACAGACCTGAAGAACAGTTTCATGCTTGTTTCATACCAATATCAATAAATTGTCAGAGTTTATACAATCAACATCATCATTTAGCAATCTTCATACCTGTTTTACTTGTGTAAAGTCAGCAGTATAAAATCCACTACACTTCTATTTTCAAGCAACACAGACCTCCTACAACAGACCACAGCAAACTACAAAAGGTACTCACGTTATAATTCGACACTAAATTTGGTTGGTTTAGTCTGCCTTGGTCAGGATTTATTGGAACATGACAGAAATTACAACTTTGCTGCCACCATATATTCCGTCCCATTAGCTTAGCTGCAAGATAACTCTTCCCATTTTTATGACTAAAGCACTCTATGGGGAGTCTAGTGACTATTTAAAGGAATATATTCACATATTCATAAATTCATGGTATACTTCCATGCACCAAACATGTGAGTTAAAGAACCGTTTTAATCATTTGGTTAATACTGTTTCTGGCACTGATTCGCAGACAGAGAAGGAGCCAATCTGGTTCAATACTCATTATTAAATCTAATATGGCCTGCCCCCTTGTTGGTTCTAGGATATATTATTGCAGAAAACTATCCTGAACACACTCAAGAAATGTGTTACCTTTCTGACAGGTACTAGTCTGCTTATCCCAATCTATATGAAAGTTAAAATCCCCCATTAAAACCTCTCTGCCTTTACTACATGCGGATATCTCAGGAGGAACCCACTTTTAGGCAACAGACATTTTCTGCACCAGTAACACACTGATGGATTTATTAAAAATATTTTTTTTAAATTAAGTTGTGCAGTGCTAGCGATGTTCATGTTTTGCTGCTGCTTTCGTCCCTTGAATGTCATAAACTCCACTGTATTGATTGTGATTGAGTCCTACTATTAAGGGAGTAGCACTAATGGTTGACTGATTAGTCAACTGCAAAGCTGTAGGGAATGTTGAAGTCCCATTAACTATATCTCATGAATCTATATCAATGCCAGAACTCCCTGTTACTGTAGTCACAGTGCTTTCAGAGATAGCCCTCGCTGTGCAGGGCTGCAGGCTTTCTCTTCAATGTCATTGTGAACGTCTCCCATAGTCTGTCTATCTGTGCTGGTGCATACTTCAAAGAGGGATGGAGACAATTGTTGCTCAGCTGTGTAGTTCTTCAGGTGGCATTGTTGGTCCATTAAATTTGCTTGTACTGTGAAGAGAACCAATGGGGCATTCTAATATCGGTGCATAGGCTACTTATCCATTTTGGTACTGCAATCACAGTTATAATGTTATTATAAGCTTGTGCACAATTGTAGGGAGAGGTTGATGTAACATATCTTGCAAAATAATAGATTAATATAGTACATAAAACAACAACTTACATGTAATAAAGGGCTGGATTTTAACTCAGGTGCAGGATGGTGTTGTGTTATCCACATTTCATGTTATCCACCCGAATCTAAATGGATGTGGGAGATTGATGCAATTTTAACTTAATTGTCCAATTGATTTCCAACGTGTGGGAACCCTTGGCAAATGGGGTTTTCCTGACTGAAAGTCGCCTCCGATGACGTCATCATTGCTGCTGCATTTAAGGTCTTCAGCAAGCCTTGCTTCTTCTGCAGGCTGCCAAGCTTTTTGCCTGTGGAGTGTGAGAGACCTGCAGGAAAGATGACTAGCGGGAGACCTAGATCAGCTCCTTGTTTTGACGAGGTGGCCCTGCAGGCATTAGTAGATGGGGCTACAGCCAACAGGGAGGTGCTCTTCCGTTCTACAGGGAGGAAGAGGCCTCCCAAGCAGACCAAGGCAGCGTGGATGCAGGTGGCTGAGGAGGTCAACACCTTGGGCGTCACCCGCAGAACTTGGATACAGTGACGCAGGAGATTTCATGACCTTCTCCGCACTGGAAAAGTGAGTATGAATTTCCCATCACCCTCAATCTGATGCCCATTGCCTTTCCTCACCAGCACTCAGCTTCAGCAATCTCTTCCTCCACATCCCACTTGACACTGACATCCATGCACCCTTACCCGTTCCCTTTCTCTCTATGGTCAGATTCACATAACTATTCGACTATGCAGCCCTCACACTCCCTATCACTGTGATGCTATGCAAACAACTGACAACACACAGGGAGGGCCCTTGGTCTTGCCACCTCACTCCATCTTTGTCTCCTTCTAAGTATCGATGCTATGGAATCGCTACACTCACTCCTTCATTCTCACTCAACCTCCACTTGTGTCCCTCATTGCAGGAAAAGACAGCTCACAATAAAAGAGAGCGAGCGAGGACAGGAGGAGGGACAGCCTCATTAGCCCACCTCACCCCCTGGGAGGAGGCGGTCCTGGAAATCGTGGGAGTAGAAGAGGATGCCAAGTGGGAGATGGACAGATGGGTGCAACACAGCAAGCTGGTGACAGAAAAGTTTCCCATCTCTTTCATTGGCATTGCATGAGTCGCTGATAATGATTTTGAAGCTCGAACAGATGGACTTACGAGCATCTGCAATATGCAATGTGCATGTAACCTTGGCATCACATCTCTGTCTCTTTCCTTTACTCCCCCACAGGACCATCGCAAGCATCTGTCCCCACTAGCCAGGAAGAACAGGCTGAGCAGCCAGACTCCTCAGAGGAAGCTCCAACCTCTGAGGGTGCAGCGCCACCAGAATTCAGCGCACCCAGCACCAGCGCAGACACTCACACCTCGGTGGGACCTTTGGGACATAAAGTAGTGTTGTCACCTGGTGTATCACAGCTCACAAGTGAGCATCAGCAAATTGTGGAGACAGGGACAGCAGTGGAGAGTCCTAGTCGGAGGGCGCAGGATGCCAGCTCGGCTCAGCTGCATGTCGACCCTCTGCCTCTGGGTTCATCCATAAGATCAGCGGTGCTGAAACTCCAGGAACAGATGCAGGAGTCTCTGGCAGGTTTTGTCTCCAGGGTCGCTGCGAGTGTGGAGCGAATGGAGGAGTCCATAGCGAACATGAGCAGAGCCTTTGTGGAGTCATTGGCGCATGAACGCATCAACACGGAAAGGATGGCAACCTCCCTCGAATGGATAGCAACAGTAGATGAGAGGATGGCTTCGGCCATGGAGGAGGTAAGTCGCCAGAGTGCTCAAAACATGGTGAGTGTTCATAATAGAATAACATCTCCAGAGGAGCGATGGTCATCTATTGAACTGAGAACCCAGACTTTCATGGAAGTACTTCTGAGTAGGACTGCCATTGCAGATACGGGTCCCCATGGCCCCCTGATGTGCAGCAAGCTGCTCTCAAGCCACTTGCAGGCACTGAGGGGGACCTGACCCATGAGAGGGAGGTTGGTGGCAGACCTCAAGGAAGTGGGGGCTCCTCTCCAAGCGCTCACACTTCCATGCCACTGCAGAGCCCTCGGTCAGAGCCCCACCAGAGTCCACACCCAAATGAGATAGGCGTCTCAACCCCTGCACAGCCACAGGAGCAGCAGACTGTTGACGAGCCCTCACTGGCTCGCAACCCCAGAGGACGCCTGCGAAAGGTGTCGAGACAGGAGCAATAGCAAAGTGAGCAAGGGGCCTCCACATCTGCTGAAGTCACAGGGGAGGCATCTCATAGGAGCACGCATAAGAGAAAAATTCTGCACAAATAGTCACAAGGGTAGTCACTTGGGTGAAATGTTGTGTTTATTGTAAAAATGCCATCAGTTGGTTCTTGTACATAAAAATTCTGATGGCAACTGTTGCAGTTCTGGCGTGTTTCATTTCGCGAATGGGACTTTCACATTGAGAGCTTAGGATTACTTGCAACTGTCAGTATGCTGGTCAAATAGCTAGGAATCAGCAGGGTCTTGGCCATTGTTGATGCTCTGGCAAGAAGCTGCGAGGCAAAAGTGCTTGATTGGCTAGGCTAGGCAAATCTGGCCAAGATGAGTGCGTTCCTTGCATCCCGGGCAGCAATGTTCTCGCGTCATGCTGCTACTGGTTGATGGGCCTCTGCAGAATGTGCGTTTTTGCTCTCCTCCTCCTCCTCCTCCTCCTCTTCCTCATCTGAGGAGGGTATGTGAGGAGCCACTTGGTCCTCAGGAATCTGCAAGCCACGACGCTGTGCCATGTTGTGAAGTGCACAACAAACCACGACGATTCTGGAGACCCTGGCTGCTGAGTACTGTAGGGCTCCACCGGATCTATCCAGGCATCTGAAACGCATCTTCAGCAAACCAATGGTTTGCTCAATTATGGCTCTGGTGGACATGTGGCTGGAGTTGTAGCTCTCCTCAGCTTCGTTGGATGGTCTCCTCAACGACGTCATTAGCCACGTCCTCAGGGGATAGCCCTTGCCTCCAAGTAGCTATCCGTTAAGTTGGTCTGGCGGACTGAATAGCGGAGGCGCACTAGACTGGCGCAGTATGAAGGAGTCATGGCAACTGCCAGGGTACTTGGCACAAACATGCAAAATTTCCTTCTTGTGGTCACACACCAGCTGAACGTTAAGTGTGGCACAACAGGTTGGGTGATTGGGCAGAAACATGGCAAATGCACTATAATGTGGATAAATGTGAGGTTATCCACTTTGGTGGCAAAAACAGGAAGGCAGATTATTATTTGAATGGCAATAGATTGGGAGAAGGGGAAGTGCAAAGAGACCTGGGTGTTATTGTGCACCAGTCGCTGAAGGTAAGCATGCAGGTGCAGCAGGCGGTTAAGAAGGCAAATGGTATGTTGGCCTTTGTAGCAAGAGGGTTCGAGTACAGGAACAAGGATGTCTTGCTACAGTTGTACAGGGCCTTGGTGAGACCGCACCTTGAGTATTGTGTGCAGTTTTGGTCACCTTACCCGAGGAAGGAAGTTCTTGCCATGGAGGGAGTGCAGCGAAGATTCACCAGGCTGATACCTGGGATGGCAGGAATGACGTATGAGGAGAGATTGTGTCGATTGGGCTTATACTCACTGGAGTTTAGAAGATTGAGAGGGGATCTCATCGAAACCTATAAAATTCTGTCAGGTCTGGACAGACTAGATGCAGGAAGGATGTTTCTGATGGCCGGGGAGTCCAGAACCAGGGGTCATAGTCTAAGGATAAGGGGTCAGCCATTTAGGACTGAAATGAGGAGGAACTTCTTCACCCAGAGAGTGGTGAACCTGTGGAATTCTCTGCCACAGAGGGCGGTGGAGGCCAGTTCATTAAATATATTCAAGAAAGAGTTGGATATATTTCTTGAGGCTAAAGGGATCAAGGGATATGGGGAGAAGGCAGGGACAGGGTACTGAATTTGGATGATCAGCCATGATCTCATTGAATGGCGGAGCAGGCTCGAAGGGCCGAATGGCCTACTCCTGCTCCTATCTTCTATGTTTCTATGTTTCTATGAGTGGAAGCCCTTGCGGTTGACAAAAATACCTGGATTGCGATGGGGTGCCTTAAGGGCCACATGTGTGCAGTCAACGACGCCCTGCACCCTTGGAAAGCCTGCCAGATGAGTTACTCCAACCGCTCGCGCCGTGACACTTGCTCGATCCTTGGTGAAATGGATGTGATTGTGCGCGATGGCAAAGAGGGCATTGGTTACCTGTGTGATGCAAGTGTGTGCGGCCGCCTGGGAGATGCCGCTGATGTCTGCTGCTGATCCCTGGAATGAGCCTGAGGCAAAAAAGTTGAGCGCGGTGGTGACTTTGATGGCCACTGGTAAGGCTTGTTCACCTGGTCCTCTGGGCTGCAGGTATTGTTGCAGTATTGTGCAGATGTCACTCACTACCTCTCGAGAAAGTCGGAGCCGCCTTTGGCACTGCTGCTCAGACATGTTGAGGTAGCTGACCCTATGTCTGTAGACCCTGCTTGGGGGGTATCTCCTGCACCGAAGGGCTTCCAAGCATTGGCCCCTTCTGGCCTGTGCAGCTTCAGGTGGGTGAGCAGCTGCCTGGTGCTCCTGTTGCTGCTGCTGCTGTTTTTGCTGCTTTTGTTCCTGGTTCTGCTGGTGCTGTGTCTGGTGCTTGAGCTCATCTAATGCCCAGAAGGGAAGGAAATAAATGGCTCCCATGCTTTTGGTATATGCCTCAGTTGAGGAAGCGCTCAGTGAGGGTGGCGAGCCAGATTCCCAGGAGGTCACACTGGAGATGGGTGTCAGGCCCCAAACTTCCACAGCTGTGGTTATACCTTCTAAAAGATCCCCCAGACCTGAGACAACGAAGTCCTACCACCTGCAAATGATGGCTGATCAAATCTCCTCTTTAATGGTTGACCTGCTGCTGATAGTCAGCAATCCAATAGTGCTCCCACCAGGTTTCACCATCGTGTTTCCCACCAGGCGTGTTTCATGTGGGAAAAGGGTTAATTTCGCAAGGGCCTTTCAAAATAGGATTATAGAGGCTATTTAGTGCTTGTTAAGGGCCTTAACGACCTATCCCGCCTGTTGGAGGCGGGACGGAGTCGGGACCATTAGACACGACTGAGTTAAAGTTGCTCGGAGTCGGGAACCAGGCCGGGGGGGGGGTCCCGCCCGCCAGTTTTCGCGATTTTAACCCCCACACGCCTCCAATCACGCCTCCATGGCTCATTGAAAATCCAGCCCATAGTGCCTTTAATGCAGTGAAATGTCCCAAGGCACTTCACTGAGGCCAGAGCAGAGTCCAAGCGGTAGAATTCATGAGGAGAGGAGAACAAACAGAGGGGCTGGTGGTAGGAAAGAAAGAGTGGAGGCAAGGAGAAAGGGGAGGCAAAAAGAGAGGGAAGGCAAAGAGAGGGGAGAGACAAAGAGTGAGGAGAAAAGAGAGAGAGAAAGGGACAGGCAGAGAGAGGGGAGACAAAGAGAGTGGAGTGAGATAGAGACAGAATGGAGGAAAAGAGGGGGAGACAGAAAGTGAGGGAGGCAAGTTCACAAGAAAGAAAGACTTGCATTTCACGACCACCGGATGTCTCAAAGCACTTTACAGTCAATGAAGTACTTTTTTGAAGTGGAGTCACTGCTGTAATGTGGGAAACACAGCAGCCAATGAGTGCACAGCAAGGTCCCACAAGCAACAATGTGATAATGACCAGATAATCTGTTTTTGTTATGTTGGTTGAGGGATAAATATTGGCCAGGACACCAGGGATAACTCCCCAATTTTTCCTTCGAAATAGTGCCATGGGATCTTTTATGTCCACTTGACAGAGCAGTTTTAACATCTCATCCGAAAGACGGCACCTCCGACAGTGCAGCACTCCCTCAGCACTGCAGTGTCAGCCTAGCTTTATGTGCTCAAGTTCCAATGGAGTGGGACTTGAACCCACAATCTTCAGACTCAGAGGTGAGTGTGCTATCAACTGAGCCACAGCTGACACTTCAAATGGGCACACAAAAGCAGCACTTCAAATGGATAAGCCCATAAAAAAGCTGAAGGTATACTGGGTTTTATGGCAAAAGGTATAGAATGTAAAAGTTGAGATGTAATGGTGAATTTATATAAAACCTTAATAAAATCGCAGTTGGAATATAGTATGCAGTTATGGGCTTCACAAGATTGTTGAGGCAATAAAGAGGGTACAGCATAGAATCACTAGGATGCTGCCTGGTACAAGGAAATGCAAAAACATGTTGTTTTAAATGGGGCTGCTTGTTAGAGCAGAGGAGTTTACAGAGTGATTTGATAGAGGTGTTTAAAATTATGTAAGGATGGGACAGAGTAGATAGAAACAGATTGGCCCCAATGTTAACTTCGAGGCGCATTGTGAGTGGGGGTGGGGGTGGGGGCGGGTCCGATTTTGCATGGGAAACTCCGAAGTAAGTTCAGCGTACCTGCCTTTGCCATTTTTATGCAGGCACCTCATTATAATCTTACTTCTGGGTTTGGCAGTGGGCGTGATGCGGACCCGCATGACGCAATCTCCACTTGAGCAGTTACAAAATATGGATTCAGGATGCTCAAAGGCTGCACCCCGCGTTAATGACATCTCCCTTGATGTACTGCTGAGGTCAGTGAGGAGTCGGAAAGAGATACTCTTCCCCAGCAACGGGAGAAAGAAACTCGCTGCTGCCACAAAAAAGGCGTGGCTTGATGTGGCCCAGGAGGTCAGCAGCAGGAGCATTGTGACACACTCCTGGATTCAGTGCAGGAAGCGCTTCAATGACCTACAGTTGCACATTCACCAACATCCTGTTGTGCACATCAACCCACCCCCTCACTCTGCCTTGTCAAGCCTGCTCCGTCACATCACACCTCATACCCACTTACCTTGCAAGCACACCTATCCGTCTCTGTCTATGCACTTCCTCACATCCCCATCTACCCATCCACCAATGCCACTCACCCTGATTCTTATGCAATTTAATGGGTCTCCCTGATAGTCACCCTCACCCAATGCATTGCATCCATCGGATGAACACATGTCATTACAGTCACTCATAGGTCTGTTCTTTCCCATGTTGCAGGAGGAGGGAGGGCAAAACACAAGGGCGAGGGAGAAAACTGGAGGTGGTCCTCTGCAGATCTCACAGCTGACAACTGCAGAGGAGTAAGCACTGGAGATCAGTGGTGTCTTGGTGTCCCTGGCCATTAGAGATGGGTACCTCCCAGCTACCTGGTGACAGAATTAAATATCATCAACCCACATGTTATACAATACTCAATCATGTTGACTTGATTTCAGCAGCAAGTGAAATATGATCACCTTTATAATGATAAGATGCAACATTCTTACCTAACCAATACTAATTCATATCTTTTCTCTCCGCCAGGGCCTTCATGTGTGCAGTGACAGTTGGTGGACCTCCCGGATGATGAATCGTCAGAGGAATTGATTCCTTCTGAGGAAGCACTGTCACAGGACTTATGCTTAACATGCACCAGCTCAGATACTCGCACTTTGGTGGTTCCAGTTAGACAGATAGTTGGGTTTTCACCTGGTGACTCACACTTCACAAGTGAGCAAGAGCAGATGGGGGTGGCAGGGACAGCAGTGGAGAGTCCACGTCGGAGGGCGCAGCCCTCTCCAAGCTCTGCTCAGCTGGACACAGAGGCTGTACCCCGGGGGCCTTTGGTGAAAAGGAGAATCATTGAGCAGCAGCAGAAAATCTGCGCTGTACTGACAGGCCTTCAACGCACACTGTCCATGGTTGCAGAGAAAATGGAGGAGTCCACCTCAAGCATGAGTGGGTTGATGTCGCAGGGTATTGCGAGGGTGCCTTCTTCCATAGATAGCGGCCAACTCCGTGAAACATCAATAGCGGTAATCAAATGAGTCCTTGCAGGTCTTGACCACGGGCTTGCAGACTTTGGATGTTAACATGTCTGAGGCTTAAATAGGATAACACATACTTTAGCCTTGGCCTTACAGAGCGTCACTAATCTGCACCAAGCTGCTCTCAAGCAGAGTGGAAGGAGTGAACTGCAGCTGGCCCATGAGAGGGATGATGGCGAAAGGAGATATGTGTGGAACTCCACTCAAAACGGTCCCATTTCTCACCCATTGCCCCTCACTCAGTCAATACCCGGCATACTGCCTCCTCTCCCAATGGCCGAGTCTGGCGCTGCAAAGATGCAGGTGGAGCTGTCTTTGACAGGGCCCTCATGGGCTCCAACACCCAGATGCCATCGGCCAAGAACATCTTAATAGTCAGAGCAGGGATCTGAGCAGCCTGTCTCTACCTCTGCTCAAGCCACAGGGGTTGCACTATGCAGGAGTGGTAGGAAAAGGAAGAGTGAAGCTTTGTAGTCGCACAATGGTGTGACATGGGTGCATGAGAAAATGTTATGTTGTGAAGTTTCTGTTCTTTAGCAAAATCACATAAAATATATTACTTTGCATCACTTTCCGGTGTTGCCCATTCTTGGTTGCTGGGTAGCAACTTGCCTTTTCAGTTGCTTGTTGATGAATGGGAAGACATGAATTTTCGGGGACCATGGGGGGATGTGCAATGGGTGTTCAGTTGATATCAGGACTGCTTTGTGTCAATGGCATTGTGGGGAGGGGATGAGAGTGGCCATTGGATGTGGTTGTTACATGGGTCGAGTGGTGGTAACTAACTGAACCTTACAGCTATAAGGGAATCACTGACATTCGAGGCAGCAATGTGAACAGCTGGTGCTGCGTTGGTGTTGCCATCTTCCTCCTCCTCCTCTCCCCCCTCCTCCTCCTCCTCGGATTCGTCCGCAGATGATGTGTGCTCACTTCCTTGTTCCTCCTGCTGCTCCAATCCTCACTGCTGGGCAATGGTGTGCTGAGCGCAGCACACCACAATCATTCTGGAAACCCTGGCTGGTGAGTACTGAAGAGCACCTCCAGATCACTCCAGGCATCTGAAGCAGATCATGAGCATGCCGATCGCTTGCTCAATGACACATCTGGTTGTCATATGGCTTTTGTTGTACCGCTCTTGGGCTTCATTGGTTGGGTTCCTCATGGGTGCCATCAGCCAAGTTTGAAGGGCTATCCTTTGTCTCCTAGCAGCCACCCCTAAAATCTGCTTGCAGGTCCAAAGAGGTCAGGAAGCTTGGACTGCCACTGGATGAAAGCATCATGGCAGCTTCCTGGGAATCTTGTGCATACTTACATAAACCTTTTTGTTGCAGTTGCACATCAGGTGCACATTGATGGAGTGGAAGACCTTGCGGTTTACGAATACTCCTGGTTGATCTGGGGATCTGCGGATTGCCATGTGTAGCAGTTAATGACACCTTGCACCTGTGGGAAGCCAGCCAGAGATGCAAACCCGAGTGCCCTCTCATTTTGATTGGCATCATCACTGGCAAAGTTGGCATAATTGCCATGTCTAACAAACATCACATCAGTGATCTGCCTTATGCATTTGTATGCAGCCAACAAGAAGATCCTGGATATGTCTCTGAAAGCACACTGGAATGATCCGGAGGAAAAAAAGTTCAGGTTGGTGACCACTTTTACAGCCACTTGGTAACACATGGGCACCAGGTCCAGCAGGGAGTAGGTCTTCTTCTAGGAGGCTGTAGATGTCTGCCACCACCTGGTGCGACAACGTCAGCCTCCAGAAGCACTTCTCTTCTGAGAGTCAAGGAAGCTGTGCCTCTGACTGTACACCTTATGACGCTGAAGTGCCTCCTGCGAGTTCCACCCTCTGCTGCTCCTCTTTCTGCTCATCACCTGCAGATCGCTCCATAGCGGACTGCTGCTGCTGCTGCTGGTCACCGTGCTCCTCATCCAAGGTCTAATCTAAGGCAGTCAAGGTGCCACCTATCCTGATCTGAGTCTCAAAACCTCCAAAGTGCAGATAGTAACCACTCAACACAAGTACTCTGAACAATTTCTCCTGTCTGTGTGGGGTTGTGATCTCAGCCAGGATGGGAGTGGGGTGGCGGGGGGCGGGGGGGTGGGGAGGAGAAATAAGGGTATTATAATGGGTGTCACCCCCCCTCCCAGGGTTAGTAGGGGAGGGGGGTGAATGAGCCTGGGAGAATGAGCCTGATCACTGTCCAGCCAGAGAGGGCTGCAGTGCACCTTCGCCGCCTGATGCCCTGTGCCTCTTTCAGGCTGGTGGGCAAGGTGCCCACTTTCTGTGGTTACCCTCCCCTCCTGCGCCTCCCCCCCCTCCCCCCTGCTCCCATACCTCACTAGCCAGGAGTCTGCACCTTCAGAGGAGGAGGAGAGCGAGATTGAGCAAGAACACTTGTACAGAAGAGATTTACTAGAATGGTTCCAGGGGTTGAAGGACTTCAGTTACGTGGAAAGACTGGAGAAGCTGGGGTTGTTCTTGAACCAGAGAAGATTAAGAGAAGATTTGATAGAAGTATTTCAAAATCATGAAGGGCTTAGATAGAGTAAATAAAGAGAAACTGTTTCCAATAGCAGAAAGGCCAATAACGAGAGGGCTCAGATTTAAGGTGATTGGCAAAAGAACCAGAGACGATATGAAGAGAAACTTTTTTACGCAACGAGTGGTTAGGATTTGGAATGCACTGTCTGATAGGGTGGTGGAAACAAATTCACTAATAGCCTTCAAAAGGGAATTGGATAAATACTTGAAAGAGAAAAAATTGTAGGGATATGGAGAAAGAGCCAGGGGGTGGGACTAACTGAGTTGCTCTTTGAAAGAGCCGGTGCAGACTCGATGGGCCAAATGACCTCCTTCTGTGCTGTACTATTCTATTCTACGATTCTAAACCCTTTCCCAGTGGTAGGTAAGAAAGCAGCTATGAGCACTGAGTATTTATTGCTGTATTTGCCTGACTTTTAATGAGTCCCATGAATTGGCATTGTGTTCTCGCCTTGGTTTCACTGGTGAGTTTCAGGAAGCCTGGGAAACCCGTGGATGCACCAGTAAATTCGAATGTAGGTTGAAATATCGCAACAATGGAGTGACTAACATATTTAAAGTGCTAACCCTCCACTCCGAAGGGGGTTATATGCAATCTGCTGAACGTGCCTGAGTTAAACCCGGAAGTCGGCTTGTTGGAGCCGGCTTCCAGACGTGGAAACATGTTTGGCCACTGAAACTACCACCCGCGCCTAAACCCACACGCTGTTCCACATTAAAATTCCCTCCATTGTTGAGAGATCTAGAACAAGGGGATATAGATGAGATTAACTAAGAGATTTAAAGCAGAGAGCAGGACAGAGGATTGTAAGACTGTTGCATGCACTACTGGAGTTAATGATTGATGCTGCTCTCGTCCCTTGAATGGACAAAACCATCGACCACATCAGCATTTGAGAATAAGTTAGTAAGATGGATGAAGAAAAGGGGGCTAAAGGGATATGGAAACAGGGCAGGCACATGGGGTTAGGACTCCTGTGGAGTTTAAATCCCACCACAGGCTGGTTGGGCCAAATGGCTTGTTCTGTTTTGTAATTTCCATGTAATTCTAAGCAAAACAGAGGATTTAGGGAAGGTGACTGAAAGTGTGGTTGAAAGTTTTGTGAAGGCTTTTAAAAATGTGGAGAGGTAGCTAGGTTCTGATGTTTAGGAAGGGAGTTCCAGAGTGTTTGGCTGAAACAGAAGGATGAAGGTAAAGTGGGAGGGGGGTGGGATGGCAAGGGGCAGTAATGGAAAGGAGGCCAGAGTCGGAGGAGAGTGCAGATTGATATATAGGGTTGGGGGAGATGGGAGGGGCAGGATATGGAACGATTTATAAGCAAGAACGAACATTTTGAGATGATGAAGTCATAGTTGATGGCTACATTCTTTCTTGTGTTCTCATGTCCTATGCTACCTTATCGTTAGCTTTTCTTTAAATCATGCATCCTTTTCCAGACCTCTAGCCAGATCCTCCAAATCATTTAGTCAATCTGCACAATGTTACCGACACTTTGCCTTGTTTTGTACCTTCTTTACATATTTACAAATATTATGACTATATATTCTGCAACTGGATGATGAACTTTTTGATACTTATAATGATTAAGTGACTTATTAGGTATTTGAGAAATGTTAAAGGATTATTGTTACAGAATAGAATGTATTTCTTTTTTAACATGAACCTTAATTCATTCAGTAATTTTAATGATTGTCCAATTTGGAGGGAAATTAATATAGGGAGCAGGTAATTAAGTACCACTGCTGCTACTATCTCAAAGATACATGTAGCACATCTGGATGACAAAAAGCCATTATCTGGGCAACAATTTACTTCCATAGTGTAGCATTAGTGATAACATGAATGTCAGTGACTGGTTTTTGACTTGGCACATTCTGATGAGTGAAAGCAGGCAAAGAGAAAGAGGAATAATTCAAATCTTAAACAGGCCATTCATAGGTATTGAAAACTGAAAGTATGATGTGCGTAATAGATATTACTTTTCATTTCAACAATCTTTTAAATCATATGCTTTTCTCCAAATTGTGACAGTGAAATTTATTATGACAGTTAAAGAAACAGAAAGAATGGTAACAGCTTCTGGCTGTGGAGGAAATTGGTCCCAATTTTCACATTCTGTTCTATGACACAACTCAGATTTCTCTTGCTTAGAACCCAATAAGAGAAACAACATTCAAGTAAAATCCCAGTGTGGATGCATTGCCTGTGAAGCAACCATTTTATTCATTGCACCAGGTAGGAATAGCTGCAGAGAAACCATAAGATGGTAAATGGTCAGAGCTTCTACACTTTATGAACTGTTTTTATTCCTTACATATCTTGAGCTGCTGTGTTACTGTCCCATCAGGAACAGGAGTCTGGTGTGCAAATGTCTTTCTTTTGTACAGATTTGATTTGTATGCAGATAAGAACATTAACTAAAAATGTACTGACTTTTGCTTATTTTTGTTTTATCCCTCTCAGGAGAATGTTGATGGTTGGGATATTATTATTTTACTTTTTTTTACTAAGTTCTCTTCTTCCTTCATCTTTCAGTTCCCCCGACGATGACTAAACATTGAATGCATCAGGGCAACTTGCTCCCAGAGCTCCATCAATCCCACTCTGGAAAAAACTGCTCGGAGATGCACTGGAGCATCGCTGAGTGGCCTGTTCCCTTTAGGAAGCACCTGGCCTCGGCTCAGCATCTTCCTCTAAAGGTATAGCAGAGACTGGAAATTCTTCTGTTTCTTTACTTGTCCCATTACCACCCACTTTTGTCATTTAATCACCCCTGCCCTCCACCCTATCACAGACCTTCCCTTTGTTCTTTCCTCTCTCCTCCACCCACCCCCTCTTTTTCCCAGGCTCTGTACTTGCTTAAAAACTGTTACTCTCTAACATCTTCCCGTTCTGATGAAAGGTCATTGCCCTGAAACGTTAACTCTGTTTCTCTCTCCACAGATGCTACCTGAATTGTTAAGTGTTTCCAGCATTTTCTGTTTTCATTTCAAATTTCTGGGTTTGCTTCTGGCAATAATTGTATGCAACTGGCCTACAAAAATCAGCCATGATCTAATTGAATGGCAGAGCAGGCTCGAGGGACCTACTCCTAATTCTATTTCTTATGTTCTTAAATGCCCTCCTAGGGTCAAGCAGTTGAGTTCCCTGCTAAGGGGAAGTGAAAAATTTGTGGGAATCCTGCGGTAGGATTCCCAGCCACATTCCTTCTTTTTCCACCAGACAGTAGAGTGGGGGGAAATCCTGTACAAAGTCTCCACACCTGAGACACACAGAACATAAAAATCCCTTGTTCAATTCTCAGTCTGTCATGTGTTAGTTGATCTTAGCCAGGCCACTGATATAGGGAAGGAAAAATCAGCCAGGATTCCTGCTCCTGATCACTATCCATCTACCTCTACTGGAGGTACGTGTGTAGATGTCAGATGAGGATCAGGTCAGATTTGGTTGTGATGTCCTGCACAAATTGATAGCTTGCCAGAACTCAATGTCAAGGTTACTGCATGAATAATACACATTTGGGTAAGGAGCCAAAGGATGTCCCATGGCCCAGGTCATTCTTGGTTCTGCGGAAGCACGATTGCCTCTGAATGAGAAAGTTGTGGATTGAGACCCAACTCCAGAGACTTGAGCACATAATCTGGGCTGATACCTCATTGTGGGAGTATGGCATTGCTGGAGGTTACATCTTTCAGCTGTGGTGTTACACTGAGGCCCTGGCTGCCCTCTCAGATTGATGAAAAATATCCCATTGCACTATTTAAAGAAGAGCAGGGGAGTTCTCCTGATGTCTTGGCCAATATTAGCAGGTTATTCATTTCATTTGCTATTATTGGGACTTTGTTGTGTGCAAATTGGCTGTCCCTTTTGCTTACAAAACTATAGTGAGCACATTTGAAAAGTAATTACTGTAATTGGCTGCAAAGTGCTTTGGGATGTCTTGAGGATGTGAAATTCGACCTATGAATGCAAATTCTTGCTATCATGGAACTGTACCCCAGTTGAGAAGTCAACAGCTAGAAGGGAGGGTAGACAATCGGAGGAAAAAACTACCTGTACATGGAAAAAAAAGGAGTTGTAAAATCTAACAATATTACTGAATTTATATTGGGCAATAGGCCAGGTATGTCTGTTGCCTGTGTAAGTGGACTGGTACTGAATTTTGTTATTTTTAATTGGCCTTTTAATTTTAATTTTAATTGGGGTCCAGGTTGTTTCCCTGACCTTGACCACACCCCCTCCCAATTGGGGTCTATTTGCATGCTTTTGGAAGTTGGTATGCCTCATCTGACTCAGCATACCAGTCTTACACCAGTTCACTTATGGGCCTGGCAAGTGGAAACTCCCAGTGTAGGGTGTCCCCACTCCCTCTATATCACCGGCCTTGTAAAAGACAAGCAGAGGCTCCACACCTTACAAAGCCAAGCTGTAAATTGTAGGATTCGCAAAAATCCATGAAATACAGTATACGGGTAGGGCCCCTGAAGTGGCCACATTGTGAGAACACAGAATGGAGTTGGCAGTTCTCATGGCCCAGTTCAAAAGGACACACACACAGTACCTAACAGCAGTCTGAGTCATCATCGATTAGAAGAATCCAGAACCTTACTGTTTTTGATATTGTAATGTGGTTACAGCAGTAAACAAAACTATTAGCACCTGGAGGTGCGCTAATCGCTGGCAGAGCGGTAACCGATCTCAGAAACCGCTGAGCACACACAAACGGAGGGGCACTAAACGGATTCCCATTATGGCAAAGCGGTAACTGATCTCAGAAACTGCTGAGCACACACAAACGAAGGGACACTAATCGGATTCCCATTAGTTCGATTTGCGAGCAGTTAAAATTAATGTGCTTGCTTTTGTTAAAGCAACCTTAACAAAGGAAAACGGTTGATTTGGCGCCAAGATTAGGGCCAGAAAAGAGTATAACCGTTCAGGTAAATCGTCAGCAAGTCAGTCTAAGATTCGACCAGAGTAAGGAAGACTCCTCCGGAGACGGTTCACACCGTGAAGTCCAAGTCCAGTTACCATCAGGAGTTCGAGGACCGTGCGGAACAGAAAACGGCTCGAGGATTTCGGAGGACTTCCAAAGTTTGTACAGGAGAGCAAGTCCAGGAGCCGGTCCCATAAGGAAGGTCGGAGGTCCCGGACGACACCAAGTAACAGGGTCCAGGAGCCGGTCCCATAAGGAAGATCGGAAATTCCAGACGTAACAAGAAGTACCAAGGTCCAGAAGGGTTTTGAAATTCTGGTGAACATAAAGGCCCAACTCTACCTAACTGACATAATTGAGGTATATTCAGTAACGGGAGGGTTTGTAACGTTAAGGGTATTTGTAAGTCAGGAGTGTGATTTATCCCTCGATGTGTCCGTGCGCTTCCCTCACCCCCACTTTTAGCTTATCGCTATTTTAGAACTGTTTATATGCTTTAAAGTTATTTTTCTCAGTGTATAATTTAGTCCTCTGTGAGAAACGTTATTTTTCGTCTGCATTTATTCTTGCCAATTTTCTCTGTGTACATTCTCTTTCAAAAATAAAGATCGTTTTGATTTAAAAGTCAATCTGTCTCATCTGACCATTTGTCTTCCGAGTCACGAGTTGGGCCAACACACAAAGGTTGTCTGGCAATAAGCCCAGTGTCTAGAACCGTGAGGGGGGAGCGCTTCGAAACAGCTCACGAGTAGTGCGAAAATCAAAACCGATTTAGCACACCATAAGCTCGTTAAAACGACCCCTTACAAAATCTCAATTCAGGTTGGGACCCAGCATATCTGAGATTTGGCCTTTTACTCTGCCATTCTGCCTGGCTCCCATTGGAATTACAGCAGGAGACTGATGGACTGTTCAAGGATATTCAGCCCCAAATTTTTAGCATTGAAACCTAACCCAGCATATCGCAAAGGCAATTGGCTTGTTTGAGCAGGCACTCAGGGAAGATGTTCTGTAATCTAAAGTGCTAATCTGTTAACCTCCCTGAGTGCAGAGGTAAGGCAAATATCCAAAATACATATTTATTCTAGTCCCAGGCTTCCTAACACTCATTTTGTCTATTAATCCAGTATCATACTCCCTGAATCAATGCAACCTACCAGGCTGTATTGGTCATTGTTAATATGCAATATATCTGCTTGCGATCTGCACTAGATGTATTTCTGTAATGCTGCCTCCTCAAAAGTGAGCTTTGAAATGCCATGAACTTTACAGTGGTTAAGCACTTGTAATAAATAAACTTCAACCAAAAGCTTGAGCAGCATAAGCCATCTACTCTGCAATGACTTATCACCTTTTGTGCTGCTCTGAATGAAAAAGGTATACTAACATGACAGTTTGAAGTTCCAGGGTGGTCTCTGCTTCAACAGTGAGAAAATTATGGTGGCATTGTGCAATTTGTAAAACAGAGCTTTCTGTTTGCTTCAGGTTACCTTCTCCCACCCTCCTCCAGCAAAGCTCAATTTAAGAGGGTGAGTTGTTGGAACATTGCTTGCTGTGTACAAATTACACTGCTGATAAAGCACATATAGCTAAACTATGGTCACTAAAGTACTTTATCTCAAGTATCCTGACTTCAAAGGTCACAGATACTAGACTGAACTATTATGAATCATCGAAAAATTTTAGATAACATAACGGCTAAATTATTTTATCTGCAGCAAATGTGTTCTTGGCTCTTCAGTATTAATTTGTTGGCAATGCGTGAGCATTAGGCTTTGACTCATATAATGCACTTTGATGTGAATATACTCATCAGTACCTCAATATGGTCCATAAAATATAACAAGCAACTCATGAAAAGCTGAACTTTCAATATTACCTTTGGGATCTGTGTTTATGTCTCGACCAGGAAGAATAAAGATCTCTTTCCCAATAGCAGTGACAACTACTAAAAGATTGTGTTAATCTTGGTTATGCTGAACTGAAACTAGCAGCTACTAAATGACTTATGTTAAATTTGAATAGGCCCTGCTCAGGTCGCACTTAGAGTATTGTACACAGTTCTGGACTCCATACTATAAAAAGGACATAGAAGCACTACAGAAAGTGCAAAAAGGATTTACAAGGATGGTGCCAGAACTGAAAGATTACAACTGTCAGGAAAGATTGAACAGGTTAGGGCATTTTTCTTTAAAAGAGAGAAGACTTAGAAGTGACTTGATAGAGGTCTTTAAATTTATGAATGGGTTGGACAGGGTAGATGTGGAGAGAATATTTCCACTTAATTTGAGAATCCAAAACTAGGGGCCATAAATACAAGATAGTTACTAATAAATCCAATTGGGAAACAAGGAGAAATTTCTTTACACAGAGAGTGGTTAGAATGTGGAACTTGCTAGCACAGGAAGTGGTTGATGCTTTCAAAAGGAAACTAGATGAGTACATGAGAGAAAAGGGAATAGAAATATACAGTATACTGAAAGGCTGAGATCGGTAGATAGAATGGGAGGACACTCGTGTGGAGTATAAACACCAGCACAGACTCGTTGGGTTGAATGGCCTATTTCTGTACTGTATATTCTATGTACAGAAACATAGAAACATAGAGAAATAGGAGCAGGAGTAGGCCATTCGGCCCTTCGAGCCTGCTCCACCATTCAATATGATCATGGCTGATCCTCTATCTCAGTACCATATTCCCACTCTATCCCCATACCCCTTGATGCCTTCTGTGTCTAGAAATCTATCTACCTCCTTCTTAAATATATTCAGTGACTTGGCTTCCACAGCCTTCTGTGGTAGAGAATTCCACAGGTTCACCACTTCAAATTTCTCCTCATCTCAGTCCTAAATGTCCTGCCCCATATCCTGAGACTGTGATCCCTTGTTCTAGACCCCCCAGCCAGGGGAAACATCCTCCCTGCATCCAGTCTGTCTAGCCCTGTCAGAATTTTATACGTTTCAATGAGATCCCCTCTCATTCTTCTAAACTCTAGGGAATACAGGCCTAGTCGACCCAATCTCTCCTCATACGACAGTCCTGCCATCCCAGGAATCAGTCTGGTGAACCTTCGCTGCACTCCCTCTATGGCAAGTATATCCTTTCTTAGGTAAGGAAACCAAAACTGCGCACAGTACTCCAGGTGTGGTCTCACCAAGGCCCTGTATAACTGTAGTAAGACATCCTTGCTCCTGTACTCAAATCCTTTTGCAATGAAGGCCAACATACCATTTGCCTTCCTAATTGCTTGCTGCACCTACATGTTTGCTTTCAGTGACTGGTGTACAAGGACACCCAGGTCCCTCTGTACATCAACATTCCCCAATCTATCACCACTTAAATAATACTCTGCCTTTCTTTTTTTTCCTACCGAAGTGGATAACTTCACATTTATCCACGTTATACTGCATCTGCCATGTATTTGCCCACTCTCTCAACTTGTCTAAATCGCCGTGAAGCCTCTTTGCATCCTCCTCACAACTCACAATCCCACCTAATTTTGTGTCATCAGCAAACTTGGAAATATTACATTTGGTCCCCTCATCCAAATCATTGATATATATTGTGAATAGCTGGGGCCCAAGCACTGATCCCTGCGGTTCCCCACTAGTCACCGCCTGCCACCCTGAAAAAGGCCCATTTATTCCTACTCTCTGTTTCCTGTCTGTTAATCAATTTTCAATCCATGCCAGTATATTACCCCCAATCCCATGTGCTTTAATTTTGCACACTAACCTCTTATGTGGGACTTTATCAAAGGCCTTCTGAAAATCCAAATACACCACATCCACTGGTTCTCCCTTATCTAATCTACCAGTTACATCCTCAAAAAACTCCAGTAGGTTTGTCAAACACGATTTCCCTTTCATAAATCCATGTTGACTTTGTTTAATCCCATTGATATTTTCTAAGTGTCCTGTTATCACATCCTTTATAATAGACTCTAGCATTTTCCCTACTATTGATGTTAGGCTAACCAGTCTGTAGTTCCCTGTTTTCTCTCTCCCTCCTTTTTTAAATAGTCTAGTTACATTTGCCACCCTCCAATCTGCAGGAACTGTCTCATAATCTATAGAATTTTGGAAGATGACAACCAATGCAGTCACTATTTCCATGGCTACCTCTTTAAGTACTCTGGGATGCAGATTATCAGGCCCTGGGGATTTTGTCGGCTTTTAGTCCCATTAATTTCTGATGTGGAGATGCCAGTGTTGGACTGGGGTGGACAAATGTCTCTGTCACAGGTGGGGCAGACGGTGGTTGAAGGGACGGGTGGGTAGGGTGCTTGGGTTGATGTGCGCTCCTTGCGCTTCTTGCGTTTGGCTTCCGCTCGCTCCCAGCGAAGAGACTCGAGGTGTTCGACGCCTTCCCGGATGCTTCTCCTCCACTTTGTGCGGTCTTGGGCCAGGGGTTCCCAGGTGTCAGTGGGGATGTTGCACTTTTTCAAGGAGGCTTGAAAATTCAATATATACAGCCACACACACACACAATCCATCATAAAAAAATATTTTAATGGAATACATGTAAATTGCTGTCTAACATTATGAGACTAGTTATGTGGGAAGAAACAACTGGACACGTGCTACATCCACTATGGTTGCATGGGAAGTACCCTGGGACAAGCTACTGGTCACTGGGATAATTGAAGTGTGAACAAAGGCGTTGAAGAGGCAATAGTCTCTCTGGAAAGCAGGCAGAAAGGGTCCCAAATTTAATTACAAGACCGTTACAAATTCTTTTGAGTAGACTCTGGCATCCCTGGTGCACACATGAAACATTTTAGGCTGTAGAGGATGTAGGGAAGAGATGCAATCCATTGCTAAACTGATGGAAATGATTATGTATAAAAATACAAAATTGCTTGTTAACCTAGAAAGCCAATATGGTGTAACCATAAATTTGACAAACCTAATTTGGTTTTCTTTGGGAATGCATAGCCAGTTTATCCCAGATTAAATGGTGAACATTTTTCATATCTTACTAAAATGCTGTTAAATCTCCATGGCAGTTGACATCTCTGGTGGGATAGTGGCCATTGGCATCTCCAGTGGATCATGGCAGTTAGCACCTCCAGGAAGATGAAGAGTTGGAGTGTTAATGAGATGTTGAAGATAATCATTTTAAGATATTTAGTATGGCACCAAAAGGGAATGAAAGAGAAATCCATTCTATTCTTCTATAAATTACAGATTTTCTAGAATGGGGGAATTAACCCTTCAATCTCGGGGGGAAAAATAAACTGAATATTTACACCCATTGCCTATTCACTGAAGGAGAATTATGAACAAGATATACTGCAGAAAATTTACGACCATATTAAAAAAAATAACCAGTAAAAATGGTCTGATGAGTAACACTGATTCACAGAGGGGTGTTAGAATGATGGGCTGTTACATATTCCCAATGTCATAAGTTTGATTTTTTTGTTCAGAGTTTCTAAGTCTAACCTTTGCTGATTTAGCTGATCAGTGCTGGGGCAGTGTTGGGGATGCTAAAATTGTCCTCAACTGTGATTCTCACTCCAGATCACTAATCAGTGACTTTTGCTGGAAAGTGCTTTCAATGGACATGTGATGAAGACAAGATCAGCTCGCTGTGATGTTATAATGGAATAGCCTGCTGTTTATCACTGCCTAATCTAGAATGGCTAATTGGCTGAAGTACCGGAAGCTGTCAACACCAGTGGAACTAGATCCTAACGAGAGCGTCCACATTCAGGAAGAAGGGAAAAATGACTCTATAGTACAGAACAGTCTACTCTTCTTATTCAAGGTTGGTACAACAACAGCATTTATTTATACAGTGGCCTTAACATAGAAAAATGTCCCAAGATGCAACATAGATGTGAGATGCCAAGCCAAAGAAGAAAAGATTGTGGGCTAGAAATTCGTTATAGCCACGAAATGGGCAGTGTTTACACTAAAAATGGTTAAGTAGCGCCAGTTGAAAATCGTCTAGGCTGCACGCAAAATTCATCCTCACTCCTCATTAAAATGATTGCAGTCATGATTCTAGTCTAAAAGCTCAAGCTCATTGGCATTACACTGAAAAGACATTGGACTGCTCCTGGGCCTGGTCAAAGTGGCTATTAACTGGTCCAGGCAGCGGCCGGTCGAGGGTGTCGTTCGGCCCGACGGCCTGCCTCTCTTCCGCAGCCACGTTCATGCCCAGGTGGCCCTGGAGATGGAGCACATGGTGTCCGCCAGCACGCTCGAGGCCTTCCGCGACTGGTGGGCATCGTGGGGACTGGAGTGCATCATCACCCCGGCCAATCAAATTTTAACTTAAGTTGTTAAATTTCATTTAAAGTTTTATTGGTTACAGTTTATTTGTTTTAGTGTGCACCCAACCAAAAGAGTACACTGAAAAGATGGACCAATAGTGGGGGCAGTCAAAACGCAAGTAATAATTGCCACCGGCTTTTTTCACTACCTAAACGGGCGGTTCATTGATGCTGCAGCACCTCATTCTCAGCATTGTTGGGTGTGCAGCTGCCTCAACAACCATAAGGAGAAGGAGTACTTATTTACAAATCCTGATGGTAGATCTCCACCCCAGGGAGAGAGCCCAGAGGTTTTCCGAGAAAGCTTTGGAGGCATTGGTTTTAGTGGTGGAGAGAAGGCAGGCAGTCCTGTACCCCCCAGCTGGCAGGAGGCTCTCGCCACAAGTCTGCCAGATTCTGTGGAGGGAGGTGGTACACCACATCACGGGCAGTACCGTGCTCCCCAGGACCCACACACAGTGCAGGAAGAAGTTTAATGAGCTCACATGGGTGGTCAGGGTGAGTGAACGCTTCAACAAATGCTACATACCACCATCTGTATCACAAGCTTCACACACTGCTCAATGCATCACACCCCCAGCACTCACCCACCAACAATCTTTAACTAGCAACACTCACACCCACATCTCACACATTGCACACAATGATAGCTATTCAATTATGGCAGGCACAAGGGTCATTAGTTATTAGAATTCATGTGATATGTGTGATGTTTATAGATACATTTATTAAATGTGCTTGGAATATTTTGTGGTCTCTCTCATTTCACCTTTGTGCCCAGGAGGACGCTGTGATATGGTGTGAGTCAGGGATGGTATGATGGGGATGTGGTGAGCTACGGGGATCTGGGGTTTCATTCATGCGAATCGGAGTCTGATGAGCCAGTCACGGATAGCCCGTCTGGAAGGCTGATTGTCTTGCTGCCTCCGCCCTCCCTCCTGTTCCTCCTCCTCCTCGTCCTCCTCCTCCTCGTCCTCCTCCTTGTCCTCTTCCTCCTCATCCTCCTCTGCCTCATTGTCCTTCTGAGGTAATCCCGCAATCCCGTAGTCCCCATGACTATGAGGAAGTGTTGTAAGCAGAAGCCTTTAACAAATAATGAGTGACTTCTGTACTTGAACTAACACTCCCTGTCACCAAAAAAGACTTGAAATAACTGAAGAAAGCTGTTTCAGTTGCAGGAAGTAGCAAACAGGCACTGAAACTGCAGAACCATGTTAGTTGCAGCTGATTGGGGATGGTACCTTTAAATGTCGCTGCTGCAGCCTGCTTCCTACTGGTAGATGCCAGCGCTCCCTGTCATTGTTCTACGCTGCTGTAAAGGTAAGTGGCTATAATGAACTTAGGAGATTGGACATCCTGTGAGCGTTGCACACTCACTGACGTAACGATCTCCATGATGGCGAGGTTCCTGGTAATCGAGTTTACCGGCAGCACTGATATGGCGTGCAGCACTGGAACCGGCATCAGCTGTCCTTACAGATATCAACGGTGTTTTAGCACCATCTTGTGGTGCTAACATGTGGCGCAAACCACACGAATCTCTCCCCCTATAAGAGGTGACCAAAAGCTTGGCCAAAGAAATGGGTTAATTTTAATTAAAACTGCAAAAGAAAGATATGTGCTGCTTTATTTAAATTGCTTATTTTAACCACTGGATCATTCAGATTTTTTCAACAAAAAATGACTTTGAATTAACATGTGTAAATTATTTCATCAACTACCAGCTGTGTATATTTTAAATTAAACAAATCAGAAACCATAATAGAGCTGTAAAAATAAAACTGTGTAAGAATAAAATACAAAATACACTGAACTTTCATTTCCATTTTATAAGCTGAAGTGCCTTTCTATTTTTTTATTGGCCCGGAATTTGCAGTTGTAATGACGACGAAACTGTCAGCATTCGCCGTCATTACTCTGTGAAACTGACAGCAACATCTGGAATATGCACATGCGCAGTTCAACGCGGAAATCCAGAAGTTGTTGTCAGTTATTCCCTGCTCCTCCCCAGGATGCACTGTTGAATTACCAGAGCCGGCAATCACTGAACTGACAAAAACTTTCCCTTTTATGCTGGAATATCGCTCTTAAAAACCCCTGAAAAAGTTAAGTTTTGTTGAATGAGGTGTAACTGGGTTTTTTTAATGGCGTATTGTGTCATAACTACTGCTGAACAACCATTCTGGCCCTGAAAAGCTAATTTTACATGTGGAATGTCAAATTTTTCCATTATGTTAAAAATTCCATGTTTTTTTTAACAAATTTTTAAAAATTTGTTTATAAGTATGTCTCAATCTTTATTTCGCGCTCTGCAAAATTATTAAAAAGTGAAGGAAAATCAGTGCCTCCTGGTTTGCTGTCTGTAAGAATTCTTCAATATGCTTAGCCATCTTGATGACTGCCTCTCTCTCTGCCTCTCTCTCTCTGGGCACTGGCGATCCCGTAGACTTGGTGTCAGATTCAAATTATTGTCGGGAGAGGTCGAATCGACGCCACAGAGATCGCTAGATCTTTGTGGGCAGCTTTCTTCGAGGTCAGCGACAAGTGCCATCACTTCGCTGCTGAACACATAATCCAGACCATTATGTGTGTACGTGCTTTAGTACACCACAGTGGAAGGAAGAATTACATAATTAAGAATATCACGTTGGTGTTCTGTTGGAACATGGATCCCTCTATTGGTACACAGTAGTAGTGCATCACCTAAATAACTTCTGTTATTTTTACTTGTAAATCTGCAGTGCTCTCTGCACCTTGTGTATTTGCAGAAATGATCATATACATTTCAATTGTGGATGAGATGTCACAGCCTGTTTTACAGAATTAATTTTCTTATACATAAAGGTACATATAATAGCATTTGTTGGAGGAAAAAAGTATTTGTTAAAATCAAAGAAAGTTTTAAAGCCTTTTTATCAAAATAAATGTAGGTCCGAACATTGCACAGTTCTACGATCCTGGCATAAATGCCAGATATTCCTGATGGGAGCTTCCGCCGCTGAACTCGCCCAGAATATAAGGGATCAAGGGGAAGTTTCCTGATTTAAATATTTCTAGTGGATGCTCTTGCCACTATGAGCAGTTCTCAGGCACCTGCCTTTGCAGAGGAGGTAGCTATTATGCACTGGGAAACTTCTCTGAAGGGGTGCCAGTATCACTGGCACAGAAGAATAACATTTGTGTGCTCCCAGTCCCCTTTATGAGGAGGCCAAAATATTTATGTTGGCAAATCTTCAGGGGTCCACGCCAAGTCCCCAAAATGGTCCTAAAATCCTCCGGCTTGCAGGCTGGGGCTCTCCTTCTTACCCCGCATACAGGCTGTCCGATGGATAGTAGGCCACAAACAAAGAAACTCCCAGCCCAGCAGCCAGGCCTCACCTGATATGAGTAACTTTTATGTATTGTGTGTTCTCCTCCCACCTGCGGTGGCGCTGTCACAGCAGATAAATGTTTGGGTTGTTCTCTTGGTTAAGTTTTAGCTCTCTTTGTTTGGTACTCTCCAGAACTTTCCTTTCCTTTTGAATAAAGCACTTCATGTTTGAATCTCTGAGTTCTGAGCCCTAAATTGTGTCTAGGTAGAAAGGTACAGACACAACAAAGTGGCGACGAGGATCGGATGAATCTGCATTGTGGGAACTTTCTTGTTTTCGACTACAAAACACTCAGAACAGAGATTGCAGCATTACATTAACGTTACGGGTGCAGTGAGTAATCAGAAATTCAAATTTGAAACGTGAGATGGCTGCCATATTCGGAAACATCGGTGATTTTGATGAAAATGTGGAGCAATGGAGCACTTATACGGAACGTTTTGATTATTTTGTTTTGGCAAATGTGGTAGCAAACGAAAAGGTCGTGCCTACCTTTTTGAGTATAATGGGGGCAAAGAGATTCAACTTAATTCGCAGCCTTGTACAGCCAGATAAGCCAGGAACTAAAACATATAAACAACTACTGGAAATTCTTGGAGCACATTTTTCACCAAAACCTCTGGTTATTGCTGAGAGATTTAGATTTCACAAACGGAATCAAAAGGAGGGGGAATCAGTGATGATGTTTATTGCTGCTTTAAAAAGGTTGTCAGGACACTGCGAGCTCAAGGAGGTGCTGAATGACACCATTAGAGACAGACTTGTGTGTGGTCTGCAAAGTGCAGCCACACAGAAGCGCCTTCTTACTGAGGACAACCTTACTCTTGAAAAGGCCATTGAAGTTAGTGTCTCCATGGAGATGGCGGAAAAGGAGGCTCACCAGTTGAGTTCAACAGGGAGAGTTCACAAGGTGTCATCTGAGCCTAAAGGTGTGCGGAACAGCACATGTTACCGTTGTGGGGAAACGGGCCATCACGCTAATGACTGCTGGTGTACGGAGCTGGAATGCCGAAATTGTGGCAAAAAGGGTCACATTGAATGTGCCTGTAGAGGTAAAAAAAGAACAGACAGAGCTGGGAAGTATGGAAGCAAAATGCCTGTATTTGGACAAGAGAAGAAAAAGAGTGTTCATTCAGTGCAGTATGATGGAACAAGCAAAACAGAGGGGAGCGACACCTCTGAGGAGGAAGAGGTGCACATACTGACGGTTGCAGGTGGTCCAAATGGCTACTGGGTGTCACCCACTGGTGGAGGGACAATCAGTGCGGATGGAGGTGGACACAGGCGTGGCTGTGTCCCTTGTTTCAGACACCGTCTACAACAAAATGCTAAAGCATCTTACCCTTCAGCCAACAAACATTGTGCTAAAGACGTATACCAGCGAACCTGTGGCCATGAGAGGCGCCATTGAGGTGACAGTTAAATTGAACGGACAGACTGCGAAACTGCCACTATATGTGGTAAAGGGAAATTACCCATCTCTACTGGGACGTGCGTGGCTAGAGAAAATCACGCTGGACTGGCCTGCAGTCTGCATGATGTCAAAAGGGGAGTCAGGTCTGACTGCTGTTTTAAACAAACATGCAGAACTCTTCAATGGTGAACTTGGGAGCATGAAAAAGATCAGCGTGAGACTGGACATTAAACCTGACAGCAAGCCGAAGTTTCACAAAGCCCGACCTGTATCCTATGCAATTAGGCCAAAAGTTGAGGCTAACTTGGAGGCCTTAGTCGAGAATGGAGTCCTGGAGCCTGTGAGCGTGAGCAAATGGGCCACACCCATTGTCCCTGTCCTGAAAAAGGATGGATCTGTTCGAATCTGCGGGGATTTTAAAGTGACTATTAACCCGGTGCTGTCTGCGGAACAGTACCCTCTTCCCCTCATTGGTGATCTTTTTACGGGCCTGGCCGGAGGGCAAAAGTTCAGCAAAATAGACTTATGCCAGGCTTATCTACAAATGCATGTTGATGACAAATCAAAGGAGCTGCTGACAATTGTGACACACAAGGGGCTATACAGGTACTGCCGCCTTCCGTTTGGAATTACGTCGGCCCCTGCTCTATTCCAAGGGCAATGGATCAGATTTTGAGTGGACTGCCAGGAGTCCAGTGCTACCTGGACGACATCCTTGTCACTGGGACAAATGAGGAGGATCATCTTCTGAACTTGGATGCGACACTACAGCGACTGAAAGAGTACAGACTCAGAGTTTGTAAGGACAAATGTGAATTCTTTCAGTCTTCAGTTGAGTACCTGGGGCATGTGATTGATGCTACTGGCCTGCATAAGGCGCCGTCAAAGGTCAAGGTGATCGTGGAGGCCCCAGCACCCCAGAATGTGAGCCAGTTACGTTCATTTCTGGGGCTACTTAACTTCTATGGAAAGTTTATTCCAGACTTAGCAACATTGCTGAAGCCGTTACATCAGTTGCTATGTCAAGGCAAAACATGGAAATGGACTGAACTGTGCAACGAAGCTTTCACCCAAGCAAAGAATGCATTGCTGAAGTCGGAGGTCCTGACACACTTCGACCCAAAGCTACCCGTGCAGCTAGCATGTGATGCATCACCATATGGTGTGGGAGCAGTTATATCCCACATCATGCCTTCTGGTGAAGATAAACCTATCGCCTTCGCATCACGCACCTTGAACAAGGCCGAGAGTAACTATGCGCAGATTGAGCGCGAGGCCTTGGGAATCGTTTTTGGAATTCGAAAATTTCATCAGTACCTGTTTGGGAGAAGGTCCACACTCCTAACGGACCACCATCCATTGACTTCAATCTTCGGGCCCCACACCGGAATTCCGTCTCTCGCTGCAAGCAGGATGCAAAGGTGGGCTTTACTGTTGTCAGGACACACATACGACATCAAATATCGCAAATCAGACTTGCACGGCAACACAGACGGTCTCTTGAGGCTGCCCTTGCCTGTTACTCCCCCAGAGCCCTGTCAGATAAACATCTTCTACTTTAGACAAGTGGAGGGAGCACCTGTCACTGCAGTTCAGGTGCGAAGGTACACCCGCAACGATCCAGTCCTGTCTGAGGTAATGGACGATGTCATTCGAGGGAGAGCTATCGGAGATTCTCCTAGTTTGAAACTTTACGTTTCAAAAAGAAATGAGCTCTCCGTCCAGGCAGGTTGTCTTCTTTGGGGACACCGTGTCATCATTCCGCCACCTCTGAGGGAACCTATACTGCAACAATTTCATACAGGCCACAGTGGGATGGTTCGGATGAAGGAAATGGTAAGAAGCTACTTCTGGTGGCCAGGTCTCGATGGAAATATTGAGGAGAAAGCCAAAACATGTTCCCCATGTCAAAGGGTCCGGAATGTTCCACAGCTGGCAACCCTACACCCCTGGGATTGGCTTGCAGAAGTGTGGCAGCGAGTACATGTGGACTTCACCGGTCCTTTCGAAGAGAAGATGTTTATGGTGGTTGTGGACGCTCATAGCAAGTGGCCGGAGGTCGCTGTGATGCGGTCTACCATGGCAGAGAAAACAATTGAGAAACTTGGTGAGATGTTCAGCCGTTATGTCTCACCGGAACAACTCGTAAGTGACAATGGTCCACAATTCATATCACAGGAGTTTGCAACCTTCCTGCATGTGAATGGTGTCCAACACATCAGGTCTGCGCCCTATCATCCCTCTACTAACGGCCTGGCAGAAAGGTTCGTGCAAACTTTGAAGCACACCTAAATTGTGTCTAGGTAGAAAGGTACAGACACAACAGTAACCTTGTTTAAGGCTAAACAAAGCCCTAAGGATACAAGCAAGGAAGATTAAAACCCGACATTTCCAGTTCTGGCCTAATTTTCAGGCCTTCCTGTGAAATTGGGTGGCCAAGAGTCTCCCGGAATTAAAGATTATTCTCCTGTGCACTGCTGCAAGCAACGCAGGAGAAAAATCATTGAGGAATTGTGATTTTCTTATATTTTCTTGGAACACTTCCGTTTATTAAAGAAAAACTTGAAAGACTTGCACTTATATAGCACCTTTCATGAACACAGGACATACAAAGTGATTTACAGCCAATGAAGTACTTTTTGAAGCATAGTCACTATTGTAATGTAGGAAATGTGGCAGCCAATTTGCGCACAGCTAGGTCCCACAAACAGTAATGTAATAATGACCAGATCATCTGTTTTTAGGTGTTGGTTGAGGAATAAATACTGGCCAGGACTCCCCTGCTCTTCTTCAAATAGTGCCCTGAGATCTTTTATAGCCACCTGAGGAGCGGGCAGACGGGGCCTCGGTATAACGTCTCATCCGAAAGGCGGCATCTCTGATCGTGCAGTGCTCCCTCCGTTTTGCACTGGAGTGCCAGGCTGGATTATGTGCTCATGTCACTGGAGTGGGACTTCAACCCACAGCCTTCTGACTCAGAAGCTACCACTGATATTGCAGATGGGGGGAAAAAAGGCTGTTTGACTGGGCGGGGCAGTTGGAGGTGGGCGGTCACGTGATGAAACTTTCAGGAATATATCCAACCAGAGTTGGCAACCCTATGTGCAATCGTGCCTGAGTTACAGCGGGAATGTGTTGGAAGGCCTGCAGAAATTTAGGGTGTGTGTGTGTAAGCAGCATTTGCAGGTGTTCTGATTTTTCATTTTAAAACATTTTGTTTTGATTTTCCATTACATTGGAGCCAACAAAGTTGACACCTGCATAGTCAACTTGTCACAGATTTCAACAGTTAAGTTCCATTCAAAGGAAACGAGCACTACAGCTGAGAGGACGCAAACTTCCATTTTAAAGTAATAAAGCAAGTGGTGTTTCACAGTAATTATTCACAATTAAACCCATGAAAAAACTAACTCCTATTTTCTCCACCTAAACTGCTTGTGCTGTACCATAAATGGGTTGAGGTGACCAGAAAGGTTGGAATGATCATTATAAAATATAGTAAATGAGACCGAGGGACAACACAGTGGCCCAGAACTTGGTGTCGGGGGCTTGCCGCGCGTGCAAGCCCCCGATGTGCACTTACCCGGTGCGCCGATATCTGAAACCTGGCCCGCAGTGGATTTCCTGTCAGTGGCCCGGTTCTGATGTTGGCGCACTGTGCAAACCTGACCCAGCGGCGTAGTTAGCGCGATGTGCCGGCTGGGATCAGGTGAGCACTGTTCAGCCAATCAGGGGAGGGGAAACTTCATTCATAAGTTTGAGAGTAAGAACTGTCAAACTCATGAAAAGTACGGCACCCCAAAACACTAATTAAACTTTAAATAAAATTTTAAAAAACACCCCAATAATTAAATTAACTATGAATATCTTTAAAAAAACTATTTTAAACAATTAATCAAATTTTGGAAAAAAATAATTTTTTAATAAATCGGGTCTAAAACTACACTTACCTTACTGTAAAGTCCTTAAAAACAATAAAGCTGTGGAAAAAATGTAATAATTTTAAGTTAAAGACCACTTACCTTCAATAATGAAGTCCTTCCGTCTCCTTTTTACATTCGTAAAAAGGAGAGGCCCTTACACACGCGCAGACCTGTCAAAAAACAGGAATTCCATTGCACACGTGCTGCCTGTCAATCCGTACGCGTTCCGCCTCTTAACCCCTTGGGTCAGAGGACAGGAAATGCCGGTTTTCCCCGCATGCGCTGTGCATGCTGAAAACCGGCAATTCCTCCGGGCCCACGCGTGAGTACCCCGTCCGTACTCACGCGTTGGGACCCGAATTTCTGGCCCAGTGTGTTCAAATTGGACACTTCCACCCTACTGCACAAAAGTTCATTTCACTGCCAAGAATTTTGGTGGGTTTCATATTCAGAACTTCTGAACTCACTGGGGTAATTTTACCAATGGGGGTGCCGCCATCAACTTCTGGCCAACCCACGCTATTTTCCCTTGATTGACCTTGTTAAGCCCGCCCAGCGGGCTTAGCAGGCCAATTAAGGGCAAGCTGGTTGCAGAGAACGTCAATGTATGACGTTTCATCTGTCAAACATTTTTGACAGATGAATTGTCATCGTTTGACAGCTCTGTGAAGCTTTCAAACACTGACATTCTCTGTAGTTAGATGAGGTCTTGAATTCAAGACCTCATCAAACTTCTTTCTTTTACAGAAATTAGATTGTTGTTGCACCTGAGAATGCAACGGCCATCTGTCATCTGCAACACGGAGGTCGTAGACTTTCTGCATACACACCGACTGAAACCTGAAGGAAGAAACAAAGGTAAGTACACTTTTACTAACACTTTGCACTTACCTCAGATACTCACCTCTCCACTCTTGCACCCATCACTTACCTTCACAGCACACTTTTGCACCCCTCCAACCCCCGCAGACCCAGTACTCGCCTCGCTGACCTGGCGGGTTTCTGAGCCTTCGGGAAGCCCGCACTTGTGAGGGCAAAAAGGGGATAATCCTATTTTCTGGCTGTTAACTACCTGTTAACAGGCAGTTAATAGGCTTTAATCCCTTCCCACCACCAAAGAGATGGGACCCGGCACGGGACAGCTACCTGCCTCCTAAGAAGGTGGCATGGAGGTGGGTTGGGCACCCGCCCCCAAATTCTGCCATTTTCCCGGCAGTCCCGCCTCCATACCCGCCTCCCCAGGGCTGGCAAAATCGCCCCCTCAGTTCCAGTGCGACATTTCAACAGCGAGCTGGAGGCTGAAGTCTGATGAGAATGTACTGATTAAATAGGGATTAGAGGTGTCCCAGGAGTAATTTCTTCAGAAGCTGGTGTGTCTATCAATGACTATTGATAGCACTTGTGCAGGACATGCCAATGGAAATGAAGATCATACTGATGAGAAAATTACATCACAAAGCGTTATCGACTACTTTCAGGGATGAAAGAAGTATAAAAGTATTTTTACTGCAAGTGTAATAAACAAATCATGTCATCTCTAGCACTTTGTCAATCAGGGGTTATTTAGTCAGTGTGAAGATACTTAGCAAGGCTCACTTGTGGCCACGATATATCCTTTACACATTAATATCTCAAGACAGCCTCAAAAATAAATTCAGTTCCAGTGACAAGCTCAAAAAAGCCCAATATAAGGCTTTTGTTCTTTTTCTGTACAGTCTGAGTTGATGGGGAGCATAGGGTTTAAAAGAAATGTTAGAGCTTCAGAGATAAACACGAGTAGTCGCAAAAGTTATGATTTAGGTGAGCAATGAAAATAGAAAAGTAATTCCATGGAAGCCAAAGGAATACAATCGGTAATCCGCAACATAATACTTGTCTTGCACACTGCTTTAAACTATTTTGGAATAATAAGATGTCTGAAACCTTGGCATACAGTCTATTGACTGAGACTTTGATGAATTAAAATTGAGTGTTTCTTCACACTACAGAGTCCAATCTCACCATCGTAATTTGAAAAAACATGGTTGTAGCAGGGGACCTGCAGAATAAGGAAAACCAGCAGAACTTATACTTTCCAAGTGGGCTTTTGACACCTGAGATCCCAGCAGTACTTTCAAGCTAAGCACATTAGCACGATTTTAATTAATTTTAACTTCCAGACAGATGGACAGATGGGTTTTGTTTTCTTCTAATACCTGATTTACGTATCAAATAGCTCAGTCCTGAGAATAACACTTCATTAGCACAAGGCGTCTGCAAGCTTTGTATGCACCTAACATTTCAAAGTCAGGAGAGAATTTTTGACATAATTAACACATAACAACTTCCCTCCTTGAAACTGGCTGGGCAAGATAGCCCCACAAAAATGTTTATATCTTCAGACAGCATCTGTGCGTTGCATTAACCCATGCACCACAAAGCAAAGGATCTCGAAACTAAGTTCTTTGGGGGAAAAATTCAGTTGGTTGCGCCTCCCATTAGCACCTTAAGAGGGCGCTAATGGGGCGCAGCAATTTTTGCGCCGCTCGCGAAATTAACCAGACATTTTGCGGCGGCGCTAAACAATACCGGCCGATCTCCTGCGCATGCAGATCTTGATGTCATTTGAGAGTGCAATGCCCTTGTGACGCCCCGGAAAGGAAATTGAGTGGCGCCCCCCCTCCTTTCCGCCTGGCGCAACCAAGGACAGGTAGACTGGAATGCTTCCCAGTCGCTGTGGGGCTGGCGGGGTGCTTCCTGGTTTTTGTGTGGTAGCCATTTTTGCACCACTCATTCTGAGAGAGAGAAAAAGATTTTGAGAGAGACAAAGAGAGAAAGAGAGACTTCTGCATTGAGTCAATGCTGTCTGAGGTAGTTTTGGCTTCTGACCATAATTTTGCAGGTACTTTGGTTTTTGACCTTCATAACTTTGATTGCCTAGATACTATGGGGGCTGCAATGGATGGGGGCGTCGTCCTTCTCCATCACATTCGGAGGGCACAGAGACGCAGAGAGAGAGTGGCAATCATGGCCAGATGGAGGAGGTCCAACAGGCCTCTGTACAGGAGACCTTACTCTCCCAGGGTATTTCACCAACAGTTCTCCGACATTAATATGTCTGAGGAGCAGTGTTTGCGAAGGTTGCGCTTCAGCAAGGAGGAACAGGACATCTCTGTTGGTGGCAGTGAAGATAACAGTGGCTCTCAACTTTTATGCCACCGGCTCATTTCAATCAGCTACTGGGGACATCGCCAATATCTCCCAGTTCCTGGTGCATTGCTGCATCCGTCAGGTCACAAATGCCCTCTTTAAAAGGAGACGAGAGTACATCTCTTTCCCCATGACCCCGGACAAGAAGCAAGAACGCGCAATGGGCTTTGCGATGATAGCGGGCTTCCCCATGGTGCAGGGCGCCATTGACTGCATACATGTGGCTTTGTGTGCGCCGCATGAGAATGCCGAGGATTTCCGCAACCGAAAGGGCTTCCATTCCTTAAACGTTCAGTTGGTCTGTGACCACAGACAGCTGATACTCGCTGTCAATGCCCATTTTCCTGGCAGCAGCCACGATGTCTTCATCTTGCGCCAGACTTCTGTGGCAGACCTTTTCCAGGCACCGCATCACCCAGGTGGTTGGCTTCTCGGGGACAAGGGATATCCTCTGTGCACCTGGCTGATGACACCGCTCCGTACGCCCAACACCCCTGCTGAGCTGCGATACAACGAGAGCCATCAAGCTACCAGGAACATCGTTGAGCACACAATCGGCGTGCTCAAGCAACGGGTCCGCTGTCTGGACCATTCTGGAGGAGCCCTTCAGTACTCGCCTGAATGAATCTCCCACTTCGTTGTTGTGTGCTGCATGCTGCATAATCTTGCAATCCTCAGGACCCAGCCAATGCTGCCAGGCATTGGAGCACCACCAGAGAAGGAGGAGGAAGAGGAGGAGGAAGATGAGGAGGATGATCATCAGCAGCACCAAGGCAGGAGGGAGGCACACAATGTACAAAGTGGAAGGGCCGTCCGTCAAAGGTTCATAGCAAGTCGCTTCTAGGCCCCTTCTGAGGAAATGGCTTCTGCCATTCAAACAACCTGAATGAAACCATCCCGCAACCCCTAAGCCGATCAAGGCAACAATGATTGCAATGACCAAACATGTACATTTTGAATACAAAAACTTATTTATTTTACAAACTCTGTGTGTCTCATTTCCGCATGACAAACTAATAGAAAGAAACACCAAAAAAAACAGTCATTAACATAACTGGCTCTCACAACCTGGGGACAATGTCCAAAACAGTAAAAAAAATTTGACCATGAACCTCGGCCTTTAATAAAACAATGAACAACATTTTGTCACACCTCCTACTTTTTGCCCTTCGAGGGTGATCTCCTTCCCTTGCGAAATTCCCCCCTTCCCACCCTGCAGCTCCTCCGTAATGGAACCCCAGTGGCTGCAGCAAGGCTGGTGGAAGGCTGCTGATTGTCACAACCTGAGACTGCAGATGCCGTTGAAGGACGGCCTCGACCAGTCCTGGGCCTGGAGGGCCCGGCTGCAGACTGCATCAACTCTGCATGGGTGGCAGCAGTCAGTCCTACAGGCGGTGGCAAGTGCAGTGGAGAAGTGACAGTGGTGGCAGCAGGAATGCTGTCATCTTGAGAGAGGACAGCAACTCCCTGCTCGACCGACACACTGGCACTCCCACGGGGCAGCGCTTCAGCATCCGGCACAATCTGCTGGAGCACAGATTGCTGGCCTGCTGCGGCGCGGTGAGAGCCCCGGGGAAATGTGTCTGAACCAGCGAGGATGGCAGCAGTCAGTGCTCGTGTGGCCTCAATCTGAGTCTGCATGAGAGCAGCCTGAGATGGGCTCATAGCAGCCAGTGACTGCATTGTAGCACTAAGCATTTGCGTGGCAGCCGCCTGTGCTACAGCGAAGTGCTCCACACTCCTTGCCAGTGATTCAATGCATTTGGGCACCCTTGCCACTGCAGCCATGAGCTCAGTGTGCCTGGGCTCCACCTGGGCACTCATTTCAACGAGGACCCGCTCCTCCTCTGCGTCCAGTGCAGTAGGACTCGATGGCATATTCTCCCTCCGGGGAGAAGGCCCCCGAGCTTCCCTACCCCCATCGCGTTGCTGCAGCCCGCTGGGTCCCAGAGCGTCACCCTCATCAGACCATTCCCCCCTGCTCCCCTCCAGGGAAGGCGTGTTCCCAGTGTGGGCATGGGCTTCCTCAGGAGAAGGTGGCGCTGATGCTCCGGCTTCCTCTTCCTCCTCGCCTTCAGCTTCACTCCCACTGGCAGCTTGAGGGCCCGTCTCCTCACCTGGTGAATCACCATCTGAAAGCAGGGAGGTACAAGGGTGGCTTTAGCGTGAGGACAGGGTGGCAGCAAGGGAGGCATGAGTGCAGCGACTTAGTAATTTGGATTGAAAGTGTCAAAGGCTGGTGTTGTGAGGAACAAGTGGAAGGAGAGAGGACAAAAAGGAGATGACCTTACCATTGCTGTGCAGAACTGGGTCGGCGTCTCCAGTGGCGATGGGACCGATCACCCGACTTGTCACAATCCTCTGGACGCGCATCTCAAGATCGCTGAGGGGTTGCAGCTGAGGCCACCCTCCACCCAGCATGGTGCCTAGGACCCATCTCCAATGTAGGAAAAAGTTCAATGACCTCACTCGGGTCGTCAGGGTGAGTGCCTTTTTTTCAAAACCTCTCCATCCCTCCATCTCAACCTCACTTTATGGCCAGAGGGTCTTAAAAGCCCCAATGCTGCTGTCTCCTATTATGAGATAGCTTGGCCTGCGAGAAAAAGGACGGCGTCTGAGTAAATATACAGCCATGGTCTTGCCTGAAATGCCTCCCATAGTTGAATAGCCCTTACTGTATGCAGCCATGGTCTTGCCTGAAATGCCTCCCATAGTTGAATAGCCCTTACTGTATGCAGCCATGGTCTTGCCTGATGTGCCTCCCATAGTTGAATAGCCCTTACTGTATGCAAAGTGTGGAATGTGTGTGTGTGTTTGATGAAAGGGCCATAGGTGTTGGATGAGTGTTGGGCGTTGGGGCTTTTAAGACCCTCTGGCCATAAAGTGAGGTTGAGATGGAGGGATGGAGAGGTTTTGAAAAAAAGGCACTCACCCTGACGACCCGAGTGAGGTCATTGAACTTTTTCCTACATTGCACATGGGTCCTAGGCACCATGCTGCTTGAGGAGACTCTCTGAGCCACCTCCCTCCACACTCTTCTGTACTCACGTGGCAAAGGCCTCCTGCCACTCTCTGGGTACAGTATAGATCTTTTGCGCTCCACCGCGCCAACCAGAGCCTCCAAGGCCTGCTCGCTGAAGCACTGTGCCTGCTCCCTGGCCCTCTCCATAGTCCTTGGCTGCAAGATTGAGCCACAGGTCTGTCCAGGCTGAGATTCAAGGCTCCAATGCGCAGGGTGTGGCTGCAGAGCAAGATCGACCCTCCCCTTTAAGAACTGACCGGCGCCAGTGTGTCTGTGTTCAATCGCTAACTGACAGCACCTGCGCTGCGCCCGCCCTCTGAGGTAGTGCCTCGCTCCTCGGCCTTAGCGCCTTAAGAGAGGTGTGTAGTGCCTGATTTAGCGCTCCAATCACCTCCAGGGGTGATAAAAGCCAAGTTTGCAGTCGAAGGCGATAATTAGCGCCAGGCGCTAAATTTTGCGCACGGCCGATAGCGGCGCCCCAAACAGGGCTATACTGAATTTCTCCCCCAATTTGACTATTAAAAATTTCAAGTAAAGTGTGGTGCAATATAAAGATTTCACAGTTTGAAACAAGACTAGCTCTCTTCAGTCTGATTTCTGTTCTGCACACATCCATCTTTTCTCTGCTTCTCTCTGTTCCTTTCTTCCTCTCTGTGCCTTTTTCTCACCCTTTTCACTGTTTAATCCCTGTACTATTCTCATTCTTTTTTCCATGTTTCTCTTTGTTTGTTCTCTCTCTTTTCCTTCCATTCCCTTTCTCTCGCTTTGTATTTTCTGCATTTCTCCCTGTCCCTTTCTCTCTGTCTTATTCCTGTGCTTCTCCCGGTCTCAACCTTTCTCAGTCCCCGCAACAAATTCCATTCTCTAGCCACTGACTCCATCCCTCTCCCTACCATCTGTCTGAGGCTGAACCAGACAGTTCGCAACCTTGGTGTCATATTTGACCCTGAAATGAGCTTCCGACCACATACCTGTGGCATAACTAAGACCGCCTATTTCCACCTCCGTAACATTGCCCGTTTTCGCCCTTGCCTCAGCTCATCTGCTGCTGAAACCCTCATCCATGCCTTTGTTGCCTCTAGGCTTGACTATTCCAATGCACTCCTGGCTGGCCTCCCACGTTCTACCCTATGTAAACTTGAGGTCATCAAAAACTCGGCTGCCCATGTCCTAACTCATCCATCTCGCTGACCTACATTGGTTAAGCAACGCCTCGATTTCAAAATTGTCATCCTTGTTTTCAAATCCCTCCATGGCCTCGCCCCTTCCTATCTCTGTAATCTCCTTCAGCCCCACAACCCCTGAGATATCTGCGCTCCTCAAATTCTGCCCTCTTGAGCATCCCTGATTATAATTGCTCAACCTTTGGTGATCATGCCATCAGCTGCCTCAGCCCTAAACTCTGGAATTCTCTGCCTAAACCTCTCCGCCTCTCTACCTCTCTTTCCTCCTTTAAGATGCTCCTTAAAACCTACCTCTTTGACCAAGCTTTTGCTCATCTGCCCTAATTTCTTATGTGGATCGGTGTCAAAATTTTTTGTCTTATAAACTCATGTAAAGCGCCTTGGGACGTTTTACTATGTTAAAGGCACTATATAAATACAAGTTGTTGTTGTTTTCTCTGTTCATTTCTCTCTCTCTTTTCTCTGTGTTTCTCTTTTCCTTCTTGTTATCTCTCTTTTTTCTCTGAATTTCTCTATGTTCCTTTATCTTGCTTCCTTCTCTCTCTTTTCTCTGTAGCAATCCATGTTCCTATTTCTCTCCTTTTTCCAGGTTTCTCCCTGTTTCTCTCTGTCTATTTGCTCTGTCCTTTCTCTTTCCTCTCCTTTCTGTCTTTCTCCCAGTTCCCCTCTCTCCTTTCCTGTGTTTATTCCATTCCTTTTCTCTTTTCTTGTTCCTGTGTTTTTTTTCTGTCCCTTTTATCCTCTACTTTTCTGTTTCTCTGTTCATTTTTCCCTCATTTCTGTGTTTTGCCCTGTTCCTTATTGTTTCTTTCATTTTCTCTGCCCCTTTCTGTCTCTCTTTTTTCTGTGTTTCGCTCTTTTCCATTCCTCCCTCTTTTTCTGTTTTTACTTGTTCCCTTCCCCCTCTCTTTTCTGTGGTCCTTGTTTGTTCTTTTCTCTTTTTCTCTTTTTCCTGTTTTCCCAGTTATTTTCATTCTCTATTTCCATTTCTCTCTTGTCACCTCTCTCGCTCCCTTTTCTATGCGTATTCTGTGTTAATTTCTCTCACTTAGCTGTTTCTGTCTGTTCCTTTCCTGCCTCTTTTCTCTGTCTCTCCTTTTCCCTTTATCTCTCCCTCTTTTTCTCTGTTCTCCCACTCCTTTCCTCTCCTTCATCTATATTTCTCGGTGTCTTTTATCTCTTCCTCTTTTCTGTGTTTCTCGCTGTCCCATTCCCTCACCCCCTCTTTTCATTCTGTTTTGCCTTGTTCCTCTCTCCTCTGCGCTTAGCCCTGATCATTTCTTTTTCCTCTGTGCTACTTTATCTCTCTTTTCTGTGTTTCACCCTGTTCCTTTCTCTCTTCTAGGAACTTCTCATTGTTCCTTTCCCTATCGCCTTTCCCTGTCACTTTCACCCTCCCAATGTTTTGTGTTTCTCCCGGCCCATTCTCTCTCTCCTTTTGTATTTCACTCTGAAACTTTTTCACTCTCTTTTCTGTGTTTCTCCTTGCTTATTACTCTAATTTTCCTGTGTTTCTCCCTGTCCCTACTCACTTTCCTCTGCTTTCCCTGTTCCTGTTCCTCTCCCTCACTTAATCTGTGGTTCTCCCTGTTCCTCTCATTCTTTCCCCTGGCACTCTCCATGTGTTTTTGCTCTTTCCTCTGTGCCACCTCCTGCTCTTTTTTTTCCATACGCTGCCCTGTATAGTTCTCCCTGTTTCCCCACTCTCTCTGCTCTATGGTTCCCCCTTGTAAGTTTCGCAAAATTCAGGCAGTCCCCCCCCCCCCACACCCCTGAAGATTATTTAATTAAAAGAGACCCTGGTTGGACTGATTTTAAAAATCCAGGGGTACACAAGATGGCTGCGGTCAACCTCGTGACCAAAAGCCTGTAAGTTCCAATTGTGGACTCTGTGACAAGCTAACAGCTTGGGTATTTTTGATGTCTGCGAGATCACGAAACCAGACAGAACCTTTACATTTATGTATTGGGAGAAAACTCAGTTGCATTCAGGCCCCCGTTTACAGGCCATCAAGCTTGTTTACTCAAACGATCCAAACGATCAGCGGAGCCATCCAGGTTAGGCTGGCCCCATCAAGGAATCTGTTGAACAAACGAGAGCAGTTATGGGACTGTTAGAAGCTATTACCGGCCATCTAAGTCGATGGGCCAAGATCGACACCTTTTGTTCAATTCCAACCCGCTCAAATCAGACAAAGGATGAGCTGATTTAACGCGTGAGATAAGGGCTACCGAGAGGAGTATAACTATAGCCCCTCAGGAAGCCATGCTCTCTCTCTCTCTCCTCGCCTCCCGCGCCCTGCCTGCCACCACCCCAGGAAGAGGACCTACGAAGAAGAGCCCATCCCGAGAGGTGAAATACCCTGCCAGAGACTATTTTATTACTGGGGTATTTTCACCTGGACGGTACCATGTGCAGCATTGAAACCACGTGGCATCCAAAGGCAGCAGGGCAAAGAAGCAAGATTCTCGTCTGTATAAATGACTCGGACTGGTGAGCATGGAATTCTGACCCCTCATAAGATAGCCTAGCGAGGTTTAGAGGGTGGGAGTTAAGGGGATTGCTAAAATTGTCATTTTAGTCATTTTCCCTCAATGTGCCATTTATTTCCCATCCCTGTTAAGTGTAAGTGTACTGCATCCATATTATCCTTTGTATAGAATCATTCTCTGGTAATAAAAATCTTGGTTTTTCTTTGCACCAAACCACTGGTCTGCTCGTTTTCTATATCGCTACCTGCAAATAAGTCCGGTGGTCAGAACTCAAAAGGGATGAGCGATTCGAACCGCTCAAAGGAGGTAGTTAGAGGCATAACCGACAAACCCAAGACACCCACACAGTAGAACCCCTTACAGAATGGTGACCGTGGCAGGACCATCGGCAGCAGTAAGCGATATAGCAGACAGTGGTGCGGAGGAAGGAACAGCTATGGAAGAGAGGTTGTCCGATTATGTTTTTAGAAAGGTGAATATCACCAAGAAGTGGATAAGCACTCTGTTAAAGGCTGAGCATCCGATAGATGCTGCCGCCCAGTGGACAGAGAGTAAGAAACATAAAAGGTCAATAGAGAAAGCAGTGTGGCTAATGTGCTTCAAGAAGCAGGTCCTACTGTTGGACGGAGTTGTAGCGGCACAGGCTGCCAAGCTTAAGGAAGCAGCCCTGGAAGTCCAGGATAAGGAAATAGAGATTCAGGATAAGGCCCTAGCAGAGGAGAAATTGTTAATTGCCCTTAAGACGCTAAATCAGGAACGAGCGCAGATGGCAAGGGAACATCAGGCCAAAATAGAGCGCCTGGAGCGCCAGATTAGTGAGGGCAAAAGTAACATGAGGCACAAGCTGGAGTATCTGGAGTGCCAAGTTACCGAGGCCAAGAATAGTGAGATGAGGTTGCGGGAGAAGAACGCCCGCCTTACCCAAGAAATACGAGAGCAGAAGGAGAAGGTTAGGGAGGTAAAGGCAGCGTATAAGCTAGCCTGCGACCGAGGGTTCGAGGAAGCAGATCATGGCCCCTGTAGGGGAGAGATAGAAAGCTTGAGTATGGCCATAGCGAGGGCAAAGGGGATGGTATGCCTTATCAGCCCGAAGGCAGGCCAGTCGGACTTTACCGGCAACCCAAGCAGAACAGTCCCGCAGGCAGCGCCTGGGGACGAGCTAGTCAGGGAACCAGAGGTTTCACGGCCACCACCCATAGCGCCGAACTTTCAGCAGGTCTGGCAGCAAAGGGGGGTGGAAGATGAAGTGGTAGGGGAGGTACAGCAGCCCCCATTAGATAGGTCGGGACCGGGACCAATGTGCCCCATCCGACAGCGGAGGTACGGCCCGCCCGGGGAGGACGATGAACCCGGGGCCATCAAAAACCAATTCGTCTTACCTCATGGCACCCAACAGCTCAGGGCCATGGTGAGTCATATCCCCAAGCTCTCCGAAACTGGAGACCCCTCACTGCACTTCCGAGAGGTAGAGCAGGCAGCCTGCGTCAACGATTGCGATGACGCAGAGCAGGCCAAGATGTTGCTATTCTCTCTGGAGGGTAAGCTCCTCCAGACCCTTTTGGATGAGTGCAAAAAAGGGCAGAAGGGGTATGGCGATCTGAGAGATGAGTTACTGGAGGCCATGGGTATGAACGACGGCAGTCCATTCTCCCGAGTGGAGAGGACGGTACAGCTCGCAGGGGAGGCCCCGCAGGCGTTCGCAGACAGGCTGTGGCCAGTCTACAATAGCGTGTGTCTGGGAGTGGCGGATTGGGCATTCCTGACCCGGCCGCAGTTGACCCACTGGCTTCGTTGCCTGGTGTCGAACTGCCTACCCCAGATCTGAGCCAAGGCCGAGGCCTGGTTCGACCCCCGAAGCCCCCAAACTACCGAAGAGACCGTACTCCGTCAGCTCACGGTAGCCTATAAAAACGGCAGAAGTAATGAGGCGCCCCAGCAAAAGGGCAAAGTTTATGAGGTTAAACCTGGGGTCCAAAATAAGAAAGAGTGGCACCAGGAAGGGAACCGTCCCTCTCAAATCAAGCTAAATTGCTATGGGTGCGGGAAGGATGGCCATTGGTGCAAGGATTGTAAAAATCCTTGGAAGGATAATAAAGGGATGAATTCACCACCCCCAGCCCAAAAGGCAGAGGCAGGAGTTCCCACGTCAAATCACTGTTAGAGTCAATGCGGGTTTTCCTGACCAGCCAGGGAAAAGTAGCAGCCACCACCGGTGTTGTAGTCCCATCAGCCCCATCTGACTCCACGCAATGACTGGAGCCCGCGCAGCCTGTCTACCTGTGTGCTCTCCAGTATGATGGATGGAAGAGACCGCTCGTGCAGATGGAGGTAGAGAAGGTTAAAGGGACCTACCTGCTGGATACGGGAGCATCGTGCACCGTGATCCATGCGGCTAGCCCCACCACCTCACCTCTGTCTAGCGGGGTTCCATACATTTTATCAGGGTTCACGGGCAGGGAACAGACTGGGTCGTTCTCCAAGCCGCTCTCAATTCACCTGGGCACGCTCCGCACCACGTGGACATGTATCCTGGCGAAGTGGGAAGTGGAGGGAGGAAAGGGGATCCTAGGGGCCGACTTTATCGTGGGCCACGGGATCCTCGTGGACCTCCGCAATCATTGCCTCTGGGGAGCCAGCACGGGAAAGGAGGGCGAAGTGGTAGTCATCCCAGGAAAGGAAGGGAAGGGGACCCTGTGTACTGTGAAGCCGAAAGAGGGTTACAACCTCGGGCTCATGGTCGATGGTGTCCCGAGGGAGTTCCAGGCGTTCGTGCAGGCTCACCTAGCTGTGTTTGCCACGCACAACCACGACTGCGGGAGGGTCACCGGGTTTGAGGTCAGAGTAGACGGGGACCCCATGGCCCGGCCCCAGAAGCAGTATAACTTCCCCAGAGAAGCAGAGCCCGACATGGAAGCAGCCATGTCCTCTTTAGTACAGCAGGGAGTGTTGAGGCCCATAGCCACCCTTGTTAACTCTCCACTATGGCTGGTCAGGAAACCGGACAATTCATGGAGAGCCACGGTGGACTATCGGGTGCTCAACAGCAATATCCCCGCATGTGCCCCCACAGTAGCAGCAGTGGCCGACCTTATCGGGAGCATTCCAGCATCTGCGACCACGTTCACGGTGCTGGATATTTCAAATGGGTTTTGACCATCCCCTTAAGGAGGGAGGACCAGTACAAGTTTGCCTTTACTTTTAAAGGGCAACAGTACACCTGGAACTGCTTGCTGCAGGGTTTTCACAACAGCCCCAGCATCTTCCACCAGTGTATGGCAAATAGCTTAAAGGAATTTAGTCAGCCCACCCAGTTGGTGCAGTATGTGGATGACCTGCTCCTGTTTACCGACTCAGTCGGGGAGTATGGCCCGCTACTGGCCGAACTGCTGGAGCTGCTTCAGAATAAGGGTCTTAAGGTAAACCCGAAGAAGGCGCAGATCGGTCAGCGGGAAGTTAAATTCCTGGGCCTGACTGTCCGCGCAGGAGAGAGAGCCATAGATAAGGCTAGGAGGGAAGTGGTCCAAGAGTTACCAGTCCCCAACACGGTGAGAGGTGTGCGATCATTCCTAGGGTTAACGGGGTACTGCAGAGACTTCATTGAAGACTATGCAGCCACAGCAGCCCCTCTGCTCCGACTCCTACACAAGGGAGTGGAGTGGTTTTGGGATGAGGGTTGCCAGGCAGCATTTGTCAAGCTCAAGGGAGACTTGCAGACCGCACCAGCCCTAGGAGCCATAGATGAGGGGAAAGAGTTCTTTCTGGAGGTAGCGGCTAGCGGGGATAGCCTGAGTGCTGTGCTGCTCCAAGGGTGACACAGCAGGCTAAGACCGGGGTCTACTCCTCTAGAGTGCTCACCGATGTAGAGAGAGGCTATTCCAATTGTGAACGGCACCTTCTGGCCATGCTTTGGGCTGTGAAAAGATCCTCGATCTTCACAGGCACCTCTCCCATCACCCTTCTCACCGACCACACATCCACCCAGATGCTTCTGGATGGGAGGATGAAAGATGGGACGGTCAGCAGTGCTCACATTGCGTGCTGGACCCTCCTCCTCTCGCAGATGGATCTGAAGGTGAAGGGTCTTTGCGAGCCAAAGCTCGCGGCCAAATGGTATATCCTGGAACAGCCCATCGGTGTTCCATAGAAGGGGTATGGGAGGTGAACGTAGGTTTACGGGCCGGGATACATCCCACAGACCACGAAATCTATGTAGACGGTTCCAGCATGGTATCTGCTGGCGAGCGACTCACGGGGTGTGGAGTTTATGAGCCAACGGCAAACATTGTCCTGGCGATCAATCTCCCCAGCACCATGAGCACCCAGCAGGCTGAACTGTCCACGGTGGTGTGCGTGGTTACCCACCCCGAAATCTTCCCCACCCCATACACGATTTGTTCGGACAGCATGTTCACATGCAACTCGTGTACGGAATACCTGGGCATATGGTCCCGCCGCGGGTATATCTCCGCCGACGGGAGACCCTTAACCGTAAAGCCCCTGCTGGAGAAAATCCTGGCAGCTGTGGGAGAGGAAGGTGAGGTCTTTATCCATAAGGTGAAGGCCCATTCCTCCACAGAACCCCACGGCCAGGGCAACCAGCAAGCTGACACGCTGGCCAAGGAAGGCGCACACGCAGGCATTTTCTGGGACCCGTATGAGTCCGGGCCCGTGGCGGCAGTTAGAGGCAGGGATGGGACCCAAAGGAGCTTAGGAGTAGTGTTAGCCCCGGATCTTAAAACGGTCCAAGCCCAGGACCCTGTCCTGAAAACCGTCATCAGTTCAGTAATAGAGGGTAGGAAGATAGAAGGCCCTTATGGCGCAGCGGCCCTTTCCATAAGGGAAGGCATGCTGTTTAAGGAAGGACAGTGGGTAGTACCCCAGCAGCACTGGAGGGAATTCCTTCAACTGGCCCATGAGGGTCCAGGAGCGGGACACCCCGGGCCTGAGACCACCTGGCAATGGGTGGAACAGGCAGGATGGTGGCCGGTGTAATGATATCAGCAAATAGTGATGGTATTTGCCTGCTTGATTATTTATGCCTGACCAGCAGAGGGCATGTGAGAGAGGCAGTTTAGTTTAGTTTTGGTTTAGTTTTAGATGGATCTCTAAGATGGTGTCTCCTGTAATGCTGTTAACAGAGTTGAACAGACTTTAGATTAAAAGACATTCTCTTTCAGAAATGTCTCGTCATTGAACCCACATACAAATCAATACATGGTGTCAGAAGTGATTGAAAGAGATGAAGAGGAAAAATCTGAAGTTAAATCAGCTCTCCACATGTTAGCAAGCCAAAAGAGAACATCGTTACTTACCATTGGAGAATAGCTAACAAAGTGAAAAAATGGTAGGATTACACCCACCGGCGAAGCTTCTGTTGACAGGTAATGTGGCTGAAAATTGGAGAAGGTTCAAACAACATTTGGAGTTGTATTTAGCGGCAATCGGAGCTGACGAGAAAAGTGATAAAATGAAAGCGTCAGTGTTCTTACATGTCGTGGGTGATGAAGCGCTGGAGGTGTATAATAACTTCACATTCGCTGCTGATGGAGACAAAATGAAGTTGGATAAAATAATGGAACAGCTTGAGGCCTACTGCATACCTAAATGTAACGTGACATTTGAGAGGCACAGATTTTTCACATGTGTACAGAAAACGGGAGAGACTATTGATCAGTATGTGACTGAACTGAGAAACCGAAGCAAAACATGTGAATTTGGGGGACTGACAGACTCGCTGATAAAAGACAGACTGGTGTGTGGTATTCCAGATAATGGTCTAAGGGAAAGACTGCTAAGAGAGCAAAATCTAGACCTGGGAAAAGCCATAGCACTGTGTAGGGCTACAGAGACTGTGAAGTTGCAGGCAAAGGAGCTGTTCAGTGACAGTAGCTGCAACGTGGATGCAGTGAGAAAGAACGGACACAAACCGTTTAACAAAAAGAGCTCCAATGAGAAAAAAGAGGCGTGGCCAGCGAACAAAAATGAAAGGGGCAATCGAAAGTCATGTAGTCGATGCGGTACACAGCATCCACCAAAAAAGTGTCCAGCATATGGTAAAAAATGCAATAGTTGCAACAAAAACAACCATTATGCCCATTGCTGTAAGAACCAAGCGCAACAAAGCAAGGTCCATACAGTAGATGAAAGCGAGATAGAGGAGTTCAATGTGGATGTCGTGTCTGAAAACAAAAAAGAAAAAAGAGACTGGATGTTGACACTAAAAGTGAATGACATACATATTCCATTTAAATTGGATACTGGAGCACAAGTTAATGTGATATCAGAGACTGATTTTAAGAAAATTAGACCCAGACCAAAGATACATGGAACAAAAGTGAAAGTGACAGGATACTCAGGTACTAATATGCCAGTGAAAGGAAGATGCATTGTCAAAGTGACACACAAGGACAGAGAGCACACGCTAGCATTAATCGTGGTGCCAAAGGATGTGCAAGCCATACTAGGTTTAATAGCCTGTGAGAGACTGAACCTGGTAAAGAGAGTCCTCGTTGTGGAAAGCGAAGGAGAGACAGTCTATGATGAACTCATGAAAGAGTACAACAACCTATTTCAGGGTCTAGGCTGCCTTCCAGGAGAACACACGATCAGAGTAGATAAAAGTATGCCAACGGTCATACATCCATGCAGAAAAGTTCCGTTTGCTCTTCAAAAGCAACTGAAGGCAAAGTTGGACAGGATGGAAAGCCTGAACGTGATTCAGAAGATAGATGAGCCAACTGAGTGGGTGAGTTCCCTCGTCGTTGTGGACAAAAAGAATGGAAAGCTCAGAATTTGCCTGGATCCAAGAGATCTAAACAGAGCAATAAAGAGAGAGCACTTCAAGCTTCCTACACGTGAGGAAATCATGTCACAGTTTGCAAATGCAAAGTATTTCAGCAAGTTAGATGCATCATCAGGATTTTGGCAGATGAAACTGGACGAGGCAAGTTCAAGACTGTGCACGTTCAACAGTCCATTTGGCAGATACAGATTCCTAAGGTTACCATTTGGCATTGCCTCAGCTCCTGAAGTATATCACAAAACTATCCATATGATCTATGAGCACCTGGAGGGAGTTGATACATCAATGGATGACACCATAGTATGGGGAACCACGAGAACTGAGCATCACGAGAGACTGAAAAAAGTGCTGGAAGCAACAAGGAAAACAAACCTGAAGCTGAATAGAGAGAAATGCCAGCTCGGGGTGACAGAACTGACATTTGTGGGAGATATCCTTAGCGGTGAGGGCATCAGACCAGATCCCAGAAAGGTGTCCGCCATTGAGAATATGCCAAAGCCACAATGCAAAAAGGACGTGCAGAGGTTTAATGGAATGATCAACTACATGGGTAAATTCATATCCAACCTCTCAGAAAAGATGGCGCCACTGAGACGACTAACTGAAAAGAACATAGTATGGGAATGGAATCATGAGCATGAGAAGTCATGGAGCGATCTAAAGAAACTGCTCACAGAGGAACCAGTTCTGAGGTTTTATGACCTAGCGAGACCCATCAAGATATCATCAGATGCGTCACAGAGTGGGCTCGGTGCGGTTCTTCTGCATAAATATGACTACTGGCAACCTATTGCATATGCATCGCGCTCAATGACAGACGCGGAGACGCGATATGCTCAAATAGAAAAGGAGCTGCTCAGCATCACATACGCCTGTGAAAGATTTCACCAGTTTGTGGCAGGACAAGCAATCAGTGTAGAGACTGACCATAAGCCCTTGATTGCATTGTTCCAAAAGCCACTAAATAGCTGTCCGCTTAGAATACAAAGAATGATGATCAGGCTGCAACGCTATACACTGAATGTTGCGTACACACCGGGTAAGCTGATGTATACAGCAGACACGTTGTCCAGAGCTGTTGACCCAAGTGAGCCCGCAAACACCAAAATGGATGAAAAAGTGAACGCCTACGTGGACATGATCACAAGTGCACTGCCCATAGCAGATGCAAAAATGGAGCTCATAAAGACTGAGACAAACAAAGATGAAACAATGAGACGACTGAGGAAAAGCATCTTGGATGGATGGCCCAACATGAAGCAAGACTGCTCACCTGACATGGCAGAGTACTGGAACTGCAGGGCGGAACTATCAGTGGTCGAAGACATCATCTACAAAGGAAGTAAAATAGTTATCCCAAAGAGTCTGAGAAAAGAGATGCTAAAAAGGATCGATGGAGGACATCTGGGAATCGAAAAGTGTAAGAAAAGAGCACGAGAGGTGATGTACTGGCCACGAATCAACCAAGATGTGACAAATGATGTGTCAAACTGCACAATATGCCTGAAATATCGAGCAAGCAATCCGGTAGAACCACTAAAGCCACACCCAGCACCAGACAGACCTTACCAGAAGGTAGGCGCTGACCTATTCGTATGTCAAGGGAAGGACTATCTTGTAGTCACAGACTATTACTCCCTGTATCCAGAGGTTTGTAGACTGTACACCACCACTGCAGATGCTGTGATAACATGTATGAAAGCCATATTCTCCAGACATGGCGTGGCAAGCGAGGTCTTCACAGACAACGGACCCCAGTTTTACAATGCAAGTTTCCGACACTTTGCCAAAGAGTGGGACTTTGTCCACACAACGTCAAGTCCTCACTTTCCACAGTCCAATGGACTAGTGGAAAAATCGGTCCAGACAGTGAAAAGAGTGATGTACAAGGCAAAAGACAGTGGAACTGACTTCTACCAGAGCATGCTTGTATACCGCACAATGCCGCTCGAGTGTGGTATGTCACCAGCCCAACTCCTTATGGGACGTCTGCTAAGGTCAAACCTACCCATCCCGGAGAACCTCCTGAAAACAAAAGAGGGGGAGAAAGTGAGGAAGTTCAAAGAACAACAGAAAGAAAAGCAAAAGTACTACTATGACAGAGGAACACAAAACCTACCTGAACTCCACACTGGTGACCAAGTAAGGTTCAAAGACAAAACAAACATATGGACTCAGAAGGGAACTGTCCTGAGTGAAGTACAACCAAGATCATACACCATTCAGACAGATGAGGGTGCTGTTCTGCGAAGAAATCGTCGGGATCTTCTCATGAGACCAGCCACAGCAAATCAAAAGACTGATACTGTTGAACAACCTGATCACACAGCAGGTCAAAAGACTGATACTGTTGAACAGCCTGATCACACAGCTGAGAAATCATCATCTGAGGCAACAACTCAGATTCAAGGACAATCAATCAGAAAATCCTCAAGACGCGTGAAGCCTCCTGAGAGACTCATTGAGCAAGTTTAAGGACTCTTGTTATAGAAGGAAGTAATGTTATCTTATTCTTTCTTCAAGTTCTAGTGTATTTACATATTTCATGTGAACACACAAAACAAGGTTAACTAACTTTGATAATGATAATGATAATGTAAGTTCATTAAGTGTTACAGTTAAAATGCAGAGTAATACAAAGAAAACATGTTGTTAGATAAAAGTAAAATACTATTGTTTTAAGAAAGGGAGATGTAATGATATCAGCAAATAGTGATGGTATTTGCCTGCTTGATTATTTATGCCTGACCAGCAGAGGGCATGTGAGAGAGGCAGTTTAGTTTAGTTTTAGTTTCGTTTTAGATGGATCTCTAAGATGGTGTCTCCTGTAATGCTGTTAACAGAGTTGAACAGACTTTAGATTAAAAGACATTCTCTTTCATAAATGTCTCGTCATTGAACCCACATACAAATCAATACAGCCGGGACTCCGGGAAGATGTCCGCGAGTTCTGTGCCGGCTGTCTTGTATGCGCTGCAAACAACCCTGACCCCCACAAAAGGAAGGTGCCCATGGGACACGTTAGGAGGGTGGAGGGACCATGGCAGTCAATCCAGGTCGACTACATCGGCCCCTGCCCACCGCCCAGGGAGGCTACAGATACTGCCTCGTCCTGGTAGACGTGTTTACCAAATGGGTAGAAGCCTTCCCCTGTAAAACAGCTACGGCACTGGGTACTGCAAGGATCCTGGTACGGGAGGTGTTCTTGCGGTGGGGACTACCCCAGTTTGTGGAGTCCGACCAGGGAAGTCACTTCACCGGCCAGGTGATGCAGAACACCCTTATGCTGCTAGGCATTCAGGGGAAGTGGCACGTGGCCCACAATCCACAGTCATCCGGGATTGTGGAAAGGATGAACCGCACGTTAAAAGAAAGACTGAGGAAGGAGGTAGCGGACTCGCCCCAAAAATGGGCGGAGGTCCTACCTTTAGTCCTTATGGGGATCCAGGCCAGCCAGTCCAAAAGTACAGGATATTCCCCGTACGAGGTAATGACTGGCAGGGTAATGCGGACCCCCACCCATGTCCTAGCCCCGGTTCTCACTGAAGGGCAGCTTTGGGAAGTAAATCAGGACAAATTCGCCCGAACCCTCCTCGAGCGCCTGAAGCAGGTCTATGAGCAGGCAGCAGGGGGCATGGGGAAGCAGCATCGGAATAACCGATTGCTGCTCGAACCTAACAAAAGTCACCAGTGGGAGATGGGGGACCAGATAATGGTGAGGAACTACGCCCGAGTGGGGAGTTTAGAGCCACTGTACATGGGACCCTATAGCATAGTGGATAAAGCCAGCCCCATGGTGTATGCAGTAAAATTGCCCCAGCGCACAAAATGGTTTCATGTAAACCAATGCAAGCTGTTCAGGTCGGAGGCAAAGAAACAGGCAGCCGGGATCCAACCCGAGGTTAAAAATCTCCAGCCCGCAGCAAGTTCAAGTACACAGGCTGTGCAAGCAGGCGCAGTCACGTGCGTCAGGGGAGGAGTCACCCAGCCCCCTGTTCAGACCACTGCCCCCATCTTCTTGGATTCAGGTGGGGAGGAGGAGGAGCCCAAGCCAGATGACCCCGCCTACAACACAGGTTTTGAACTTGAAGGCGGAGACCCTCAGCCACCGGCAGCCGGCAGCGAGGGATTACCTGTCCCCAGCTTAGGTTTAGGAGGGGTGGGACTCAAGGGAGAGGACCCTCAGCCAGCGGCCATGGGAAACCCACAGGCCACGCCCACAAAGGCTGGGGTCCGAGCAAAAGGTCCACTCACCAAGGTGGCCCCACCAGTAGCCCTCCCTAGTGTAATGATCAGTAAAATGTCATTCTAGAATGGTACACTAGGTGGAGCTGTATGTTTAGTAGGGGCTACCCACAAGGCAGTAGTCAAGATGGATGCCTGTACACTAGTCCACATGGCTGAATAAATGACTAGCTCAAGCTAGCTGTTCATAATGAAAACGTCTATTTATTTATGAACATAACATGCTACCAGGATTGGTAATATCTGCTGAATATTGTGAAATGCGGCATGGAGAATTTGAAGCCACCGGAGGGTTTGAAACTCACGGGGAATGTCGACTGCAATTGGCTGACTTTCAAACAACAATTCAAACTCTACATTGCTGCCATCGGGTTCGGTATGAAGCCAGACGCAAGGAAAATAGTGTTACTGCTCATGGTTGCAGGCCCGCAGGCAATAGTGGTATTTAATACATTTGTATTTGATCAAGAGGAGGACAGAGAAAAAATGGACGATGTGCTAAAGAAGTTTGATACACATTGTTCTCCCAAAAAGAACGAGACCTATGAGAGGTACGTGTTCCGTTCACGGACACAGCAGCAAAATGAGACTTTTGATAGCTTTGTGACCGATCTGAAACTGAAAGCACAGACATGTAATTTCTCTGAACTGAAATCATCCATGATTCGTGACCAGATTGTGTTTGGCATTCATGATAAAAAGGTCAGGGAATGTTTGTTGAGAGAAACCGAACTAACATTGGAGGATGCTGTGAAAATATGCCATGCCAGTGAGCTAGCTCAACAGCACGCAAAGACTTTCAGTGAAATTAATAATGATGCGACTGTAATGAGTGACTGTGCTGCTGTCGGTGCTGTGTCCTACAAGGGAAAGAAACAGGGGGAGAAGAGAAGGAATGCAAAGCAATCGGAGGATGGAACTTTTAATTGTAAACGCTGTGGTTACCAGCACCAGTCAAGACAAGGCCTAGCATTTGGAAAACTGTGCACAAAATGTAATGGAAAGAATCACTTTGCCAAACAATGCTTTTCAAAAGTGAAAACAAAGAAAGGGCAACAAGTCAATGTGATTGAGGACACTGACTTAAGTGAGACATTTTTTGTAGGAATGGTGTCATGTGACAATATAGAAAAGGATACAGAAAATGTGCAGCCCTCAGGAATGGACAATGCTGAACATAAAGTTAATGCAGTAAAAGAGGACAAATGGATGATGCCACTGCAGGTAAATGGAGCATTAGTTACATTGAAACTAGACACTGGGGCAAAAGCAAACTTAATCAGTATGAGTGGCATTAAAAATATGAAAGAAAAGCCCAAAATACAGAAAAAGTCAGTACTACTGAAGAACTATAATGGACAGAAAATAGATAGCTTAGGTGTATGCAGACTTAAAGTGACAGTCAAAGACAAAGTGCATCATCTCATGTTTTCTGTTGTGGCTGAAGGACTTGATTCACTACTAGGTAACAAAGCTTGTGAAGACTTAGAACTGGTCAAGAGAGTCTACCGTATAAACTGTGCCATAAGCAGACCAGATGACTCGGTGGATTCTGTAATGAGTAATTTCCAGGATGTGTTCAAAGGATTTGGAGTTCTACCATTCACTTACAAGATCCAGCTAAAGGAGGATGCTCAGTCAGTGGCACATGCTCCACGGAGAGTTCCAGCACCCCTGCATGACCGGCTCAAGAAAGAACTGGACAGAATGACCACACTAGGAGTCATCAGGAAAGTCGAAGAGCCAACAGACTGGGTTAACTCCATGGTATGTGTAAAGAAAAAGAACAATGATCTAAGAGTATGCATGGATCCAAAGGACTTAAATGCAAACATAAAACGTGAACACTACCAGATTCCCAAGCGAGAAGAAATCACCAGTGAAATGTCAGGTGCCAGATACTTCACAAAGCTCAATGCCTCACAAGGATTTTGGCAACTAAAACTGGATGAAGAGAGCACCAAATACTGTACCTTCAACACACCATTTGGCAGGTATTGTTTCCTCAGAATGCCTTTCGGGATAATATCTGCATCTGAAATCTTTCATAGAGCGATGGAACACATAATTGAAGGTCTGAAAGGAGTTCGGGTCTATGTTGATGACATCATCATCTGGGGCTCCACACTGAAAGAACACAATGAGAGACTGACTAAAGTGCTACAGAGCATACGCCGGAATGGACTGAAGCTCAACAAAGCCAAGTGTCAGTTTGGCGTCCAGGAAGTCACTTTCCTAGGAGATAATCTATCTGGTAAAGGAATAGAGCCAGATATGGAAAAAGTAAACGCCATACTCAACATGCCCCGACCCACTGACAAAAAAGGAATGCTACGCATCATGGGGATGATAAATTTCATTGGAAAGTTCATTCCTAACTTGTCAGCCAAGACAACCTGTCTGCGAGACCTGCTACATAAAACAAATGAGTTCGCATGGACAGAAAGACATGAACAAGAGTGGATGAACCTCAAAACAGTGCTGACAACCACACCTGTACTCACCTTCTTTGACCCAACGAAGAGAATCAAAGTGTCAACGGATGCATCAAAAGATGGCCTAGGCATGGTCTTGCTACATGCAGAGGGTGAAGATTGGTCTATGACTGACTCTGAGTGTCGATACGCCCAGATTGAAAAGGAATGTCTAGGCTTGGTAGTTGGACTAGAAAAGTTCCATGGCTACATATATGGACTTCCCACCTTCACAGTTGAGACAGACCACTGCCCACTGGTTACCAGCATAAAAAAAAAATCTGAATGAGATGTCTCCAAGGATTCAACGACTCATGATGAAGCTGCAAAGATATGACTTTGAACTGATCTACACACCAGGCAAACACATAGTGTTAGCAGATGCACTATCCCGAGCACCCACAATGAGTCATGTGAGCTGTACTGAGGAAGACGTGGATGTTCATGTGAGTATGGTCACTGCTGCGCTGCCCGTGTCAGACACAAAATCAAAGCAAATAGCAGAAGAAACAGTAAAGATACAGTGTTACAAACAGTAATAGAGAACATTCATCATGGTTGGCCAAAAGGTTCCTGTGCAAAGTACTATCACATCAGGTCAGAGTTAAGTGTCGCAAGTGGACTATTACTAAAACAGAACAGAATAGTCATTCCACAGGCTCTACATCAAGACATGCTCAAAAGGATTCATGAGGGACACCTCGGAATTGAAAAATGCAAAAGGGGAGCAAGAGACACTGTTTATTGGCCTGGCATAAATAAGGACATTGAGAACATGATAGGCATATGTGAGACATGTCAGAAACACCAAAGCAAACAAGCAAAGGAACCAATGATAGTAGCTGACTTACCAACAGCACCATGGCAAAAGGTTGGTATGGACCTCTTTCATTTGAATGGTAAAGACTATCTAATAGTGATTGACTACTATTCTAACTATCCTGAGATGGCGCTGCTCTCAAGCACATCAGCAAGCAGTGTCATAATGCATGTTAAATCCATCTTCACCAGACATGGAATTCCCAGGATTGCCGTTAGCGACAATGGTCCATGCTTCAACTGTAAGGAGTGGCAACAGTTTGCAGCACATTATGACTTTCAACACATCACATCCAGTCCTTTGTATGCTCAGTCGAATGGTAAGGCAGAGAAAGGTGTTCAAGTCATAAACAGCTACTGAAGAAAGCAACAGAAAGCAAGTCTGATCCTTATCTCGCCCTGCTGAGCTACCGAGCCTCCCCTTTAGACTGTGGTTCTTCACCTGCTGAGCTCCTAATGGGTCGCAAGTTGCGCACCACGCTACCCTGCTGTGCAAAAGAAAAGCAGAGTAAGGAACTGAGACAGAGACTTCAACTGTTAAAGCTGAAACTGAAATCATACTATGACAAGTCATCCAAAACTCTGAAACCATTGACAAGGGATGATGTTGTCAGGATTGAGGATCCAGATGCATGGAACAGGAAAGCTACAGTTCTTGAGGAAGTAGGACCAAGGTCAGACACTGTTAGAACTGAGGAAGGACAGATTCTCAGGAGGAACCGCCGTTCCCTCCTGAAAACACAAGAAACTATCCAAGAGCAAATCGATGACAATGCCGCAACTGAATCTTGTCACTCACCACCAGAACAATCTAACACAAACACACATATAGGCTCTCATGAAAACACATCAGACTTACCTGTGCTGAGAAGATCCACATGTGAAGTAAAAAAGCCTGATAGACTTAATCTTTGAGTACAAAGAAAACTGTAATAAAAGAATGAAAAGCTTAGAGTTCATAAAGTAAAGCTTTGAAAATGTGTTGACTGTTGTGAAGATGTTTATGTCGTTGTGACTGATTGATATTGATTTTGTTTAACCTCTAAGGAAGTGGGATGTAATGATCAGTAACATGTCATTCTAGAATGGTACACTAGGTGGAGCTGTATGTTTAGTAGGGGCTACCCACAAGGCAGTAGTCAAGATGGATGCCTGTACACTAGTCCACATGGCTGAATAAATGACTAGCTCAAGCTAGCTGTTCATAATGAAAACGTCTATTTATTTATGAACATAACACCTAGAAGGTCCCCTCGGACACCCCAGCCCAGAAAGGTATGGTCACCGGCTCCCCAGTTTAAAACGACAGCCTCCCGAGCCAGGGAGAAGCCGAAAGACAAAGGTCCCCAGCTAGCAGCTACAGACTGCAAGGGACCGGAAGTGCAGGTCAGTGCAGCCACGCCGCAGGGAGCAGCCTGCAACAGCCCAGACAGGACTTAGGCTGGCCGCTCGGAGACGGGCGGCAGATGTATATAGCTTTCGTAGTTTAAGGTTATAGTGTTAAGTTAGGCTATTTTAATTTAATTCTAAGTAAGGAACAGTTAGTTTCAATTTAAGTATGAAGCCGTCTCAGAGTATTGTCCATGTGAGTCGAGGTCGCGGGACCCAACCATACGTCACCCGAGCCAGCGAGTCTCTAGGGAACCTGGCTAGATGCCTTTATATCTATTGCAGGAAATTCCGGAATGTACGGAGGCGTAATCCTGCTTGCCCTGCTCGGGCTGAGCATCGGTAGGAGAGGGGACATCGAGGGCCACCACATCTTCGGGTGTTTGGGGAACAGGGCGCCGGTGGCGGTCGACGGTAGCGGCGTACGGGAGGCGGAGGAGACCACCGCTTACTTCCACGAGGGAACGTGGCCGGGATGGCTGGGATCCAATTCATCCCAGTACTCCAGCCAGACTGGGTTCACCTACAGGGAGGCCTCCCTCCTGTGCCCCAGGATACAGATTGTTACTCTCAGGATTAGCGTCACCGTGAGCAAAAGGATATGTTTAACATGCAAGGGACACGTTCCCCTGGATAGGTGGTGGTGGCTCAGGAAATTAAGTAAAGGCATGGGGAACCCCAGAGTTGAGTGGGAATGGTTGGGGAACAACACTCACCGGACTATCACAGGGACCCACGGGGGGTTAAGTGTGTGCTGGGATAAATGGTGGGAACCGGATCAGGGGATCTATGTCTGTATGTGGGGATCAGAGAAAACATGCCCCACAGGCATTTCCATCATCTTCCGCAGCCAGTGGCAATATCACGGGAGGGGGATGGACTGGGAGTCTCGCCTGGACGCATGCGCGATCCCATACTCCCCAATCTCAGTTAATGCCACTGAACTAGTGACCCGCCCCTGACAGCCCCTGCCCACGACTGCGACATCACGGACGATAGTAGAGGGATGCCCCACCACCACCAAGGGACCAGGGAATGGCTTGGTGCTAGTACCTACAGACCAGGTGCTGTATCAAGGGGTGCACTACGCAGTAGCCTCCGTGATTTTAAACCTCACCGAGGTACACCTACCCGCGTGGTGCCCCACAGAGACCGCGCAGTTGTATCAAGCCCTCTTAAAAGATATGTTCTGTAAATTTCATGATTTTGATTTTTCAGACGTTGACAGAACCGAACTATACACCCACAAGCTTTTGGACGGGATTGGGAGACAAAGAAGGGGTGCTTTTAACTATGTTTTAACTGGTTTTAACACGGGGTCTTCTGTCATCAACAGCTTAGATGACATTGAGCTGCAGACCCAGATTAATGGTTTAAAAACGCAATTAAAGAAAATATTAACCGATGAGAATGAGGTGGTGGGTTCCGAGTTGCATGAGGACAAGTTCATGACCCTCCACTTAAAGGAGATCATAGCGGACATGGAGAAACATGCCAAAATGGTTAATGCTCTCATTAGGGAGGACAGAAACGCTTCTGACCAAGCTGCGCAAAATGAGGTGTGCGTGCTGTACGGGGCATGGTTGCTGGGCGAGGGCTGCAGAAATCTGGAGGATTTAAAGCAAGGTTTAGTCCCCTCCTGGATTAGGAACAAACACCTTGCAGCCCTCCACCCTTTTGAGAATGCATTAAGCCCGTGCCAGCTCCGGCTAGCTTCGGAGGCCTACCCAGTCCCAGTGGACTGTGGGCGGTCCAAACACACCGTCATGGGTATAGTATTTAGGATGCCGGTCATGGGTGTGACGGCCCGACCCACGCCAGTATACAGGGTGGAGAACATTGGAGTCATTCAAGGGGGTGCACACATTCGTTTTACAGCGGTCCCACCGTACATCATAAAATGGGAGCATGCTGTGACGGGTACCGACCTCTCAGGGTGTCGTAGCCGGGGACCACACATTATCCTGTGTCCCCAGCACTTGAACGCCTATTCCAAACCACAGTGCGGGTTCAGAGCTGCTGGCGCGAAACCTATAAATTGCACCATGGAAGCAATGGCACAAGGCCATGTTCCCCCACAGGTAGCATATATAGGAGGTGGGACATATTGTGTCACCACGGGAGCACCTCACTACCAGTACGGACAGCATAGCTGGTGTGCGGTGAGTGACAGCAATTTCTGTTTCAAACCCGAGGCCGAAGTTCGAGTGGCACAACTATGAATTGTCCCCATTCCTGAACGCTCCACTGTTCACCTCACTGTGAAAGAGAATTTCACCCACCTGCAGAAATATGTTGCGCATTTCGGTTGCCAGATTCCCCCTCTCCCAGAACACCTTGCCAAATTGCTGAAAGCCGTTTTAGTGTCACAAAAACACTTCTGTACTCTGGAACAGAAGAATGTCCAGATAGGGGCCAACATTTTAGATATTACGACCCTACCCTAGTGGGACGTTTTTGAAAATATAGAGGTCCCATCCTGGACCCATATGGCATCCCACATCCTGGTGGTGTGTCAGTTAGGGATAGTTCTCTACCTGGTGTGCATCCAGTGTAGGAGAAAGGGTCCCAGATTAGAGTTTAAAACTCAAAAGTTGTGGAAGGAAAATTATGCCCGGGTGGAAGAAGAGACACCCATTTGAGTTTTGCGTCGCATCACTTAAACGTGATGGCCGTTGTCTGTTATTTTTAATAAAGATTGTTTTGTTGTTTTATTGCATTATTTTAATAAAGCTTGTGACTGTTTGATACTACAGAATAAAAAATTTGTAATGTACCAAGTGGTGCAGGGGTGTTGGTCCCCTCCGCACTTGGATTTTGTAATGAACCATATTTTCATCTATAGATGCCTATTGCACACTGCGCTTTCTCGAAGTATGGGAAATACATGTGTCGAGGGATTATGGATAGATAAATCCAGGGGAAGGTTGTTTATGGAGGGTCAGAAAATTTTGCTCATTTTTGGAACATGGATACTGCAAGCAAGTTTTAGTATCCTAGCGGGGACTGCAAGTTTTGCAAAATTCAGGCAGTTCCCACCCACCACCCCCCCGAAGATTATTTAATTAAAAGAGACCCTGGTTGGACTGATTTTAAAAATCCAGGGGCACACAAGATGGCTGCGGTCAACCTCGTGACCAAAAGCCTGTAAGTTCCAATTGTGGACTCTGTGACAAGCTAACAGCTTGGGTATTTTTGATGTCTGCGAGATCCCGAAACCAGACAGAACCTTTACATTTATGTATTGGGAGCAAACTCAGTTGCATTCAGGCCCCCGTTTACAGGCCATCAAGCTTGATGTAATATCTCTAAGTTTGCAGACGACACAAATCTGGGTGGGCGTGTGTGCTGCGAGGAGGATACCGAGAAACTCCAGGATGGTTTGGATAGGTTGGGTGATTGGGCAGAAGCGTGGCAGATGCAATATAACGTGGATAAATGCGAGGTTATCCACTTTGGTGTCAAAAACAGAAAGGCAGACTATTATCTGAATGGCAATAGATTGGGAGAAGGGGAAGTGCAACGAGACCTGGGTGTCCTTGTGCACCAGTCGCTGAAGGTAAGCATGCAGGTGCAGCAGGCGGTGAAGAAGGCAAATGGTATGTTGGCCTTCGTAGCAAGAGTGTTCGAGTACAGGAACAAGGATGTCTTGCTACAGTTGTACAGGGCCTTGGTGAGACCGCATCTTGAGTATTGTGTGCAGTTTTGGTCATCTCACCTGAGGAAGGACGTTCTTGCCATGGAGGGAGTGCAGCGAAGATTCACCAGGTTGATACCTGGGATGGCAGGAATGACGTATGAGGAGAGATTGTGTTGATTGGGCTTATACTCACTGGAGTTTAGAAGATTGAGAGGGGATCTCATCGAAACCTATAAAATTCTGTCAGGTCAGGACAGACTAGATGCAGGAAGGATGTTTCTGATGGCCGGGGAGTCCAGAGCCAGGGGTCATATTCTAAGGATAAGGGGTAAACCATTTAGGACTGAAATGAGGAGGAATTTCTTCACCCAGAGAGTGGTGAACCTGTGGAATTCTCTGCCACAGAGGGCGGTGGAGGCCAGTTCATTAAATATATTCAAGAAAGAATTGGATATATTTCTTGAGGCTAAAGGGATCAAGGGATATGGGGAGAAGGCAGGGACAGGGTACTGAATTTGGAAGATCAGCCATGATCTCATTGAATGGCGGAGCAGGCTCGAAGGGCCGAATGGCCTACTCCTGCTCCTATCGTCTATGTTTCTATGTTTACTCAAACGATCCAAACGATCAGCAAAGCCATCCAGGTTAGGCTGGCCCCATCAAGGAATCTGTTGAACAAAGGAGGGCAGTTATGGGACCGTTAGAAGCTATTACCGGCCATCTAAGTCGATGGGCCAAGATCGACACCTTTTGTTCAATTCCAACCCGCTCAAATCAGACAAAGGATGAGCTGATTTAGCGCGTGAGATAAGGGCTACCGAGAGGAGTATAACTATAGCCCCTCAGGAAGCCATGCTCTCTCTCTCTCTCCTCACCTCCTGCGCCCTGCCTGCCACCACCCCAGGAAGACGCCCTACGAAGAAGAGCCCGTCCCGAGAGGTGAAATACCCTGCCAGAGACTATTTTATTACTGGGGTATTTTCACCTGGACGGTACCCTGTGCAGCACTGAAACCACGTGGCATCCAAAGGCAACAGGGCAAAGAAGCAAGATTCTCGTCTGTTTAAACGACTCGGACTGGTGAGCATGGAATTCTGACCCCTCATAAGATAGCCCAGCGAGGTTTAGAGGGTGGGAGTTAAGGGGATTGCTAAAATTGTCATTTTAGTCATTTTCCCTCAATGTGCCATTTATTTCCCATCCCTGTTAAGTGTAAGTGTACTGCATCCATATTATCCTTTGTATAGAATCGTTCTCTGGCAATAAAAATCTTGGTTTTTCTTTGCACCAATCCACTGGTCTGCTGATTTTCTATATCGCTACCTGCAAATAAGTCCGATGGTCAGAACTCAAAAGAGGCGAGTGATTCGAACCGCTCAAAGGAGGTAGTCAGAGGCATAACCGACGAACCCAAGACACCCACACAGTAAAAGCCCTTACACCCTGTTCCTCTCTCTTTCCTCTGTGCCTCCCAATCTTATTCTATCCTCTGACTCGCCATGCCCTTTTCTCAATGCGTTTGGATTTATTTTGTCGGGAGGGGGCGCTGTGTGTGGAGGGGGCAGTGTGTGTGGAGGGGGCACTGTGTGTAGAGGGGGCACTGTGTGTGAAAGGGGCAATGTGTGTGAAAGGGGCGCTGTGTGTGGAGGGGGCGCTGTGTGTGGAGGGGCACTGTATGTGGAGGGGGGCTGTGTGTGGAGGGGGTACTGTGTGTGAAAGGGGCATTGTGTGTGATAGGGGTGCTGTGTGTGGAGGGGGCGCTGTGTGTGGAGGGGCGCTGTGTGTGGAGGGGGGCTGTGTGTGGAGAGGCGCTGTGTGTGGAGGGGGGCTGTGTGTGGAGGGGACACTGTGTGTGAAGGGGTCACTGTGTGTGGAGGGGTCACTGTGTGTGGAGGGGGCGCTGTGTGTGGAGGGGGCACTGTGTGTGGAGGGGTCACTGTGTGTGGAGGGGGCACTGTGTGTGGAGGGGTCACTGTGTGTGGAGGGGTCACTGTGTGTGGAGGGGGCACTGTGTGTGGAGGGGTCACTGTGTGTGGAGGGGTCACTGTGTGTGGAGGGGTCACTGTGTGTGGAGGGGTCACTGTGTGTGGAGGGGTCACTGTGTGTGGAGGGGGCACTGTGTGTGGAGGGGGCACTGTGTGTGGAGGGGGCACTGTGTGTGGAGGGGTCACTGTGTGTGGAGGGGGCACTGTGTGTGGAGGGGGCACTGTGTGTGGAGGGGGGCACTGTGTGTGGAGGAGTCACTGTGTGTGGAGGGGGCACTGTGTGTGGAGGGGGCACTGTGTGTGGAGGGGGCACTGTGTGTGGAGGGGGCACTGTGTGTGGAGGGGGCACTGTGTGTAGAGGGGGCACTGTGTGTAGAGGGGGCGCTGTGTGTGGAGGGGGCCACTGTGTGTGGAGGGGTCACTGTGTGTGGAGGGGGGCTGTGTGTGGAGGGGTCACTGTGTGTGGAGGGGGCACTGTGTGTGGAGGGGGCACTGTGTGTGAAGGGGCGCTGTGTGTGGAGGGGGCACTGTGTGTGGAGGGGGGCTGTGTGTGGAGGGGGCGCTGTGTGTGGAGGGGGCACTGTGTGTGAAGGTGGCACTGTGTGTGGAGGGGGCACTGTGTGTGGAGGGGGCGCTGTGTGTGGAGGGGGCGCTGTGTGTGGAGGGGTCACTGTGTGTGGAGGGGGGCTGTGTGTGGAGGGGTCACTGTGTGTGGAGGGGGCACTGTGTGTGGAGGGGGCACTGTGTGTGGAGGGGTCACTGTGTGTGGAGGGGGCACTGTGTGTGGAGGGGTCACTGTGTGTGGAGGGGGCGCTGTGTGTTGAGGGGGCCACTGTGTGTGGAGGGGGTCACTGTGTGTGGAGGGGTCACTGTGTGTGGAGGGGTCACTGTGTGTGGAGGGGTCACTGTGTGTGGAGGGGTCACTGTGTGTGGAGGGGGCACTGTGTGTGGAGGGGGCACTGTGTGTGGAGGGGCACTGTGTGTGGAGGGGTCACTGTGTGTGGAGGGGTCACTGTGTGTGAAGGGTCACTGTGTGTGGAGGGGGGCTGTGTGTGGAGGGGTCACTGTGTGTGGAGGGGTCACTGTGTGTGGAGGGGGGCGCTGTGTGTGGAGGGGTCACTGTGTGTGGAGGGGGCACTGTGTGTGAAGGGGGCACTGTGTGTGGAGGGGTCACTGTGTGTGAAGGGGGCACTGTGTGTGGAGGGGGCACTGTGTGTGGAGGGGTCACTGTGTGTGGAGGGGTCACTGTGTGTGGAGGGGGCACTGTGTGTGGAGGGGGGCTGTGTGTGGAGGGGTCACTGTGTGTGGAGGGGTCACTGTGTGTGGAGGGGTCACTGTGTGTGGAGGGGTCACTGTGTGTGGAGGGGTCACTGTGTGTGAAGGGGTCACTGTGTGTGGAGGGGGCACTGTGTGTGGAGGGGGCACTGTGTGTGGAGGGGGCGCTGTGTGTTGAGGGGGCACTGTGTGTGGAGGGGTCACTGTGTGTGGAGGGGGCGCTGTGTGTTGAGGGGGCCACTGTGTGTGGAGGGGGTCACTGTGTGTGGAGGGGGCCACTGTGTGTGAAGGGGCGCTGTGTGTGGAGGGGGCCACTGTGTGTGGAGGGGGCGCTGTGTGTGGAGGGGGCACTGTGTGTGGAGGGGTCACTGTGTGTGGAAGGGGCACTGTGTGTGGAGGGGTCACTGTGTGTGAAGGGGGCACTGTGTGTGAAGGGTCACTGTGTGTGGAGGGGTCACTGTGTGTGGAGGGGTCACTGTGTGTGGAGGGGTCACTGTGTGTGGAGGGGTCACTGTGTGTGGAGGGGTCACTATGTGTGGAGGGGTCACTGTGTGTGGAGGGGTCACTGTGTGTGGAGGGGTCACTGTGTGTGGAGGGGTCACTGTGTGTGGAGGGGTCACTGTGTGTGGAGGGGTCACTGTGTGTGGTGGGGTCACTGTGTGTGGAGGGGTCACTGTGTGTGAAGGGGGCACTGTGTGTGAAGGGTCACTGTGTGTGGAGGGGTCACTGTGTGTGGAAGGGGCACTGTGTGTGGAGGGGTCACTGTGTGTGGAAGGGGCACTGTGTGTGGAGGGGGCACTGTGTGTGGAGGGGTCACTGTGTGTGGAGGGGTCACTGTGTGTGGAGGGGGTCACTGTGTGTGGAGGGGTCACTGTGTGTGGAGGGGTCACTGTGTGTGAAGGGGTCACTGTGTGTGGAGGGGTCACTGTGTGTGGAGGGGTCACTGTGTGTGGAGGGGTCACTGTGTGTGGAGGGGTCACTGTGTGTGGAGGGGTCACTGTGTGTGGAGGGGTCACTGTGTGTGGAGGGGTCACTGTGTGTGGAGGGGTCACTGTGTGTGGAGGGGTCACTGTGTGTGGAGGGGTCACTGTGTGTGAAGGGGGCACTGTGTGTGGAGGGGTCACTGTGTGTGAAGGGTCACTGTGTGTGGAGGGGTCACTGTGTGTGGAAGGGGCACTGTGTGTGAAGGGGTCACTGTGTGTGGAAGGGGCACTGTGTGTGGAGGGGTCACTGTGTGTGGAGGGGGCACTGTGTGTGGAGGGGTCACTGTGTGTGGAGGGGTCACTGTGTGTGGAGGGGTCACTGTGTGTGGAAGGGGCACTGTGTGTGGAGGGGTCACTGTGTGTGGAAGGGGCACTGTGTGTGGAGGGGTCACTGTGTGTGGAGGGGTCACTGTGTGTGGAAGGGGCACTGTGTGTGGAGGGGTCACTGTGTGTGAAGGGGGCACTGTGTGTGGAGGGGTCACTGTGTGTGGAAGGGGCACTGTGTGTGGAGGGGTCACTGTGTGTGGAAGGGGCACTGTGTGTGGAGGGGTCACTGTGTGTGGAGGGGTCACTGTGTGTGGAAGGGGCACTGTGTGTGGAGGGGTCACTGTGTGTGAAGGGGGCACTGTGTGTGAAGGGTCACTGTGTGTGGAGGGGTCACTGTGTGTGGAGGGGTCACTGTGTGTGGAGGGGTCACTGTGTGTGGAGGGGGCACTGTGTGTGGAGGGGTCACTGTGTGTGGAGGGGTCACTGTGTGTGAAGGGGCACTGTGTGTGGAGGGGTCACTGTGTGTGAAGGGGCACTGTGTGTGGAGGGGTCACTGTGTGTGGAGGGGTCACTGTGTGTGGAGGGGTCACTGTGTGTGAAGGGGCACTGTGTGTGGAGGGGGCCACTGTGTGTGAAGGGGCACTGTGTGTGGAGGGGGCACTGTGTGTGGAGGGGGCACTGTGTGTGGAGGGGTCACTGTGTGTGGAGGGGGGCTGTGTGTGAAGGGGCACTGTGTGTGGAGGGGTCACTGTGTGTGGAGGGGCTCTGTGTGTGGAGGGGCACTGTGTGTGGAGGGGTCACTGTGTGTGAAGGGGCACTGTGTGTGGAGGGGTCACTGTGTGTGAAGGGGCACTGTGTGTGGAGGGGTCACTGTGTGTGAAGGGGCACTGTGTGTGGAGGGGTCACTGTGTGTGAAGGGGCACTGTGTGTGGAGGGGTCACTGTGTGTGAAGGGGCACTGTGTGTGGAGGGTTCACTCTGTGTGAAGGGGCACTGTGTGTGGAGGGGTCACTGTGTGTGGAGGGGTCACTGTGTGTGGAGGGGTCACTGTGTGTGAAGGGGCACTGTGTGTGGAGGGGGCCACTGTGTGTGAAGGGGCACTGTGTGTGGAGGGGGCACTGTGTGTGGAGGGGTCACTGTGTGTGGAGGGGTCACTGTGTGTGGGAAGGGCGCTGTGTGTGGAGGGGGCGCTGTGTGTGGAGGGGGCACTGTGTGTGGAGGGTGTTGTGTATGTACCTTTAAGAGAGAACTGTTTTACAGCTCGTGTATACTGTAGTACCGGCAGTGGCCACACCTGTATATAAAGCCGGAGCAGGCTTCTGTACTTCAGTCTTGAGACTACTCTACTCCAGTAAATACCTGTTGATTGTTAAGTTACAGCATCCGTGCAGTTCTTGGGGAAACATCCTATTTAAAGAATCACGGATGTAACAGAGGGGGCACTGTGTGTCGGGATGGGTCACTGTGTGTGGAGGGGCACTGTGTGTAGAGGGGGCACTGTGTGTGGAGGGGCACTGTGTGTAGAGGGGGCACTGTGTGTGGAGGGGGCACTGTGTATGCAGGGGGCACTGTGTGTGGAGGGGGCACTGTGTATGCAGGGGGCACTGTGTATGCAGGGGGCACTGTGTGTGGAGGGGGCACTGTGTGTGGAGGGGGCGCTGTGTGTGAAGGGGGCACTGTGTTTTGGGAGTCGATGTGTGTGGAGGGGGCACTGTGTGTGCAGGGGGCACTGTTTGTGTGGAGGGGGCACTGTCTGTGTGGAGGGGGAACTGTGTGTCGGGAGGGGCACTGTGTGTGGAGGGGGCACTGTGTGTGGAGGGGGCGCTGTGTGTTGAGGGGGCACTGTGTGTACAGGGGGCGCTGTGTGTTGAGGGGGCACTGTGTGTACAGGGGGCACTGTGTGTGGAGGGGAGCTGTGTGTTGAGGGGGCACTGTGTGTACAGGGGGCACTGTGTGTGCAGGGGAGCTGTGTGTGGAGGGGCACTGTGTGTGGAGGGGTCACTGTGTGTGGAGGGGTCACTGTGTGTGGAGGGGTCACTGTGTGTGGAGGGGTCACTGTGTGTGATGGGGTCATTGTGTGTGGAGGGGGCACTGTGTGTGAAGGGGTCACTGTGTGTGGAGGGGGCACTGTGTGTGGAGGGGTCACTGTGTGTGGAGGGGTCACTGTGTGTGATGGGGTCATTGTGTGTGGAGGGGGCACTGTGTGTGAAGGGGTCACTGTGTGTGGAGGGGTCACTGTGTGTGGAGGGTTCACTGTGTGTGAAGGGGCGCTGTGTGTGAAGGGGCACTGTGTGTGGAGGGGGCACTGTGTGTGGAGGGGTCACTGTGTGTGAAGGGGTCACTGTGTGTGGAGGGGTCACTGTGTGTGGAGGGGTCACTGTGTGTGGAGGGGGCACTGTGTGTGGAGGGGTCACTGTGTGTGAAGGGGGCACTGTGTGTGGAGGGGTCACTGTGTGTGGAGGGGTCACTGTGTGTGGAGGGGGCACTGTGTGTGGAGGGGGCACTGTGTGTGAAGGGGGCACTGTGCATGGAGGAGTCACTGTGTGTTAGAGGGGGCACTGTGTGTGGAGGGGTCACTGTGTGTGGAGGGGTCACTGTGTGTGATGGGGTCATTGTGTGTGGAGGGGGCACTGTGTGTGAAGGGGGCACTGTGTGTGGAGGGGTCACTGTGTGTGGAGGGGTCACTGTGTGTGGAAGGGGCACTGTGTGTGAAGGGGGCACTGTGCATGGAGGAGTCACTGTGTGTTAGAGGGGGCACTGTGTGTGGAGGGGTCACTGTGCGTTGAGGGGGCACTGTCTGTGTGGAGGGGGCTGTAATATATATACCTTTAAGGGGGGGACTATGTTTTACAGCTCATGTATACTGCAGTACCGGCAGTGACCACACCTGTATATAACACTGAGTAGTAATCTGTACAGTTCAGTTGCAGTTTGAGCCACGTTGAGTAAACACCTGTTGTACTGTTCTCCGTAGTCCGTTTCTTATTATACACGGACGTAACATTGGCGACGAGGCAGGTTCGAACCTACCTGCAACTCAGCATCACCTCCCGGGGATTCGTTCCTGGAGATCAGTGGATTGGCGGTCAAGGCCAGAGACTCGGGCGTCGACCACGGGCAACCGCCCAGTCATCCAGCAGAGACTCGAGAATTTCCGGGGAGGCTGTCGAGAGCCAGGCTTGGCTTTCCAGTCGAGGTGGTCCAGTGAAACGGGCTGGCAACAGGTAGTGCGCAGGCCCTTCCCGGACGGCGGCGGGCTAGAGCCCGACCGAGCGGCACAGCAAAGGGCCGAGCAGCGTCGACGGGGAGAGAGAGAGAGGGCAGAGTGCACAGGGCGCAGCCGGTGTTCAGCGGCCGAGCAGCATCGGAGAGAGGGAGAGAGAGAAGTGTGCGAAACCTACAGGGCACTGCTATTGCCACGAGAACCGCCGGGAGCAGCGTCGGCAGCAGCGGGGGAGGAAGGAAAGCACGGGAGACGCCATTTTAAGCCATTGGGAGATGCCATTTTAAACCACACCCAAAATGCCGAAGAGTGGCAGTATCACCGCATTTGACAATGAAGTCGAAGATTGGGCTACATATGTCGAACGAATAGCGGTGTACTGCAAGGCAAATGAGGTGTTAGATGAGAAGAAAGCATCGGTATTGTTAAATTTAATGGGTGCAAAGACGTATGGTTTATTACAAAACCTAGTAACCCCAACGAAGCCAATGGAAAAATGTTTTGAAGACATAGTAACGATACTAAAGGAACATTTAAACCCCACACCGCTGCTGATAGCAGAAAGATTCAATTTTCACAAACGGAACCAGCACAAGGATGAAAGCAATGCTGATTATTTAACAGAACTGTGCAAACTATCGAAACACTGCCAGTTTGGAGCAGGACTGGCAGATACCTTAAGGGACAAGTTTGTGTGTGGGCTTCAAAGTGAAGGAACCCAGAAACGGCTTTTACCTGAAAAGGACCTTACGCTGGAAAAGGCTTTCAGCATTGCGGTATCATATGAAGCAGCAGCACGGGGCGCTGCAGAGACACCACAGAGACCGCAAGAATATGGCACAAATGAAATGTCATGTGGAACAGAGAAGTGCTATCGCTGCGGCAGAACAACACACGACCAGAATGATTGCTGGTTCAAAGACAAAGTGTGCAGACAGTGTGGAAAAGTAGGACACATAGCAAGAGTCTGCAGGTTGGGAAAGAAAACCAGCAATAAGAAAACGACCAAAGGAAAGTAGAAGAACGTACACAAGATAACGGAGAATAGTTCAGACGAACAAAACAGTGATAACGACTCCGAAAGCAGGGAACTGAGTTGTCTGAAACTACATAATGTGATCACAACGGAGGATCACCGAACCATTTGGGTCACTCTCAAGATAGCAGGAGTCCAGGTAAAGATGGAATTGGACACAGGATCAGCTCTAACAGTCATAAACCGACGGGACTACGAGCGGCTATTCTCACACATACCCTTGAGAGACACAAAAATTATTTTGAAGACGTACATGGGGAAAAAGTCTACCCCAAAGGAAAAATAAGGAAACACCAAAACTAGACCTGTATGTATTGCAAGATGGAGGACCACCATTCCTGGGACGTGAATGGATCCGGAAAATACAACTGGATTGGCATTCCATACAGGCACTGACTGTGGCTGACAAAAAGGATGACGACGTCACACCTGGGCGACTGTCAAAGATCCTAACTGACATGAAAGAAGTGTTCCAGCAAGGACTCAGAACACTAAAAGGCATGACAGCGCCGAATAAAATTGAAGAAAATGCAAGCCCAAAATTTTTTAAGGCCAGACCGGTACCTTATGCGATCCGCCCAGCCGTTGAAGCAGAGCTGGAGAGTCTGGAACGTTCAGGTGTACTGTCCAAGGTAGACTGGAGCGAGTGGGCTACACCCATCGTCCCTGTGATGAAAAAGTCATTGACCAGCACACCTGGGGAACCAAGGAAGGTTCGCATCTGTGGGGACTTTAAGGTAACAGTGAACCCGGTCCTTCACACCGTACAATATCCACTTCCGCGGATTGAAGATATTTTCACCTCGCTATCTGGAGGGAAACGCTTCACTAAGATTGATCTGGCCCAGGCGTATCTGCAAATGGAGGTAGAAGAAGCATCAAAAAAATACCTCACAATCAAAACCCATAAAGGTCTCTACCAATACAACCGGCTGGTATTCGGGGTAGCATCAGCTCCGGCTATTTGGCAGAGGGCAATGGAACAAGTCCTGCAAGGGATCCCAGGGACCCAGTGTTATTTGGACGACATCCTGGTCACGGGCGAAAATGACAGTGATCACGTTGCCAACCTGGAGCAGGTGCTCACTAGATAGCAGGAATATGGGCTCCGAGCTAACCGCCCAAATGCGAGTTTTTTAGAAAACAGATCTCGTATTGTGGCCACGTTATCGATAAAGAGGGGTTACATAAGTCCCCAGGGAAGATTGAGGCACTAGTTGAGGCTCCAGCACCGGAAAATGTGTCACAACTGAGGTCGTTCCTCAGGCTGGTAAACTACTACCATAAGTTCTTGCCAATTTTGTCTACAATACTACACCCACTGAACACCCTACTGCAAACTGGGGTGCCATGGAAGTGGAATGACGAATGTAGACGAGCTTTCCAGAAGAGCAAAACACTAATCACATCGAAAGAGGTATTGGCCAATTACAACCCGGCATTACCAATTTGGTTGGCATGTGATGCGTCACCCTACAGCATTGGAGCGATGCTATCGCACAAATTCTCGGACGGCTCAGAGAGGCCAATAGCCTTTGCGTCATGATCACTAACCTCAGCCGAGCGTAACTACGCCCAGATTGACAGGGAGGCACTGAGCCTAGTGTGGGGAGTGAAAAAGTTCAATCACTATCTGCACGGGCAGAAATTCACCTTGCTTACTGATCACCAGCCTCTTGTCTCCATTTTTAATCCGAAGAAGGGCGTTCCGGTGATGACTGCGCAACGACTACAAAGATGGTCACTTTTTCTAGGGGCGCACCACTATGAGATTGAATATAAGGGCACGAAACAGCATGGAAATGCTGATGGGCTATCACGCCTGCCACTGCCTACTGCGGAGGAAGCACCAGCAGTGGATCCTGTCGAAATATTCCATTCGACTGTAGTTAAATACCTACCGGTAACTAACGCTTGTATCGAAAAGGAAACCCGAAATGACCCGACACTGTCTCGGGTATATGATTTGACGGTGAAGGGATGGCCAGCACTTGGCGACTCACTGTTGCCAGCATTCTCGACAAGGAGAGAGCAGCTGTCAGTGTGCCGGGGGACCTTGATGTGTGGATCCCGAGTGGTAATTCCACCCAAGTTAAGGGATAGAGTGCTCAATGAGCTTCATGAGGGTCATCTGTGAGGGGTAAAAATGAAAAGCCTAGCCAGGGCTTATGTGTGGTGGCCGGGAATCGATAAACAAATCGAGGACCTGACCAAGAGCTGCTCAGGATGCCAGAAAGTCCAAAATGCACCACCACAGGCCCCTCTACACCCATGGGAGTGGCCCTCATTATAATTTATGTAATGTATATATATCTTAAGGGAGAGAACTACTTTTTACAGCTCCTGTATACTGTAGTACCGGCAGTGACCACACCTGTATATAAACCCTGAGTAGGGATCTGTACCGTTAGTTCTAGAGTAACCCTCATTCAGTAAACACCTGTTGAATCATTCCCTGCAGCCTTGTTGTCTAATTATTGAAGGACAGAACATCAAGATACACGGACATAACATTGGCGACGAGCAGATTCGAACCTACCTGCAACTCTGCATCACCTCCCAGGGATTCGCTCCTGGAGAACAGTGGAAGGAGGTCGAGTCCAGAAGCACGCGCGTCGACCACGGGCAACCGCCCAGTCATCCAGCGGAGATTTGAGCATCGCAGGGGAGGCTGTCGAGAGCCAGGCTTGGCTTTCCAGTCACGGTGGTCCAGCGAAACAGGTTGGCAACAGGTACTGCGCAGACCCTTCCCGGACAGCGGCGGCTAGAGCTGACCGAGTGGCACAGAAAGAGGCCGAGCAGCGTCGACGGGGGTGAGAGAGAGGGCAGAGCACACAGGGCGCAGCCGGTGTTCAGGACCGAGCGGCGTCAACGGGGGAGAGAGACGAGAGAGAGCAGAGCACAGCCGGTGTTCAAGGGCCGAGCAACGTCAACAGGGGAGAGAGGTGCGCAGGCAAACGCGCAGAGCGCAGCCAGTGTTCAAGGGCCGAGCAGCGTCAACGGGGAGAGAGGCACGCAGGAAAACACGAGGCGCTGCCATTGCCACAAGGACCGCAGAGAGCAGCATTGGCAGCAGCGCAGGAGCAGCGGACGAAACCCACAGGGCATCGCCATTTGCCACGAGGACCGCCGAGAGCGGCGTTGGCAGCAGCGCGGGAGATGCTATTTTAAGCCGCAGTGGGGAAGAAAGGAAAGCGTGGGAGACGCCATTTTAAGCCGCAGCGGGGAAGAAAGGAAAGTGCGGGAGACGCCATTTTAAGCCAGTCCAACCACACCCAAAAATGCCAAAGAGTGGCAGTATCACAGCGTTCGACAATGAAGTCAAAGATTGGACGACATATGTCGAACGCATAGAAGTATACTGCAAGGCAAATGAAGTGCCAGATGACAAGAAAGCGCTGGTATTGTTGAATTCAATGGGTGCAAAAACGTATGGCTTGCTACGAAACCTAGTAACCCCAGAGAAGCCAGTAGAAAAGGATTTTGAAAACATAGTGTCAATCCTACAGGACCACTTAAACCCCACACCGCTGCTGATAGCAGAAAGATTTAAGTTTCACAAAAGGAACCAGCATAAAGATGAAAATAATGCTGAGTATTTAACGGAACTGCGCAAGCTATCGAAACACTGCCAGTTTGGAATGGGACTGGCAGATACTTTAAGGGACAAGTTTGTGTGTGGGCTTCAAGGTGAAGGAACCCAGAAACGGCTTCTATCAGAAAAGGATCTTACGCTGGACAAGGCTTTCAGCATTGCAGTATCACACGAAGCAGCAGCACGGGGCACTGCAGAGATACAACGGAGACCGCAAGAATATGGCACAAATGAAATGTCATACGGAACAGTGAAGTGCTATCGCTGCGACAGAACAACACACGACCGTAATGATTGCTGGTTCAAGGACAAAGTGTGCAGACAGTGTGGAAAAGTAGGACACAAAGCAAGAGTCTGCAGGTCGGGAAAGAAAACCAGCAGCAAGAAATCTCCACAGGAGAAGTACAAGAAGGTACATAAGGTGACGGAGAGTAGTTCAGATGAACAGAAGAGTGATACAGACTCCAGAAGCAAGGAGCTGGGTTGTCTGAAACTACATAATGTGATCAAAATGGAGGATCACCAAACTATCTGGGTCACGCTCAAGATAGCAGGAGTCCAAGTGAAAATGGAATTGGACACAGGATCAGCCCAACCAGTCATAAACCGAAGGGACTACAAGCGGCTATTCTCACATATACCCTTGAGAGATACAAAGATTGTCTTGAAGACGTACACGGGGCAAAAAGTCTACCCCAAAGGAAAAATAAGGGTGAACGTTATATATTACGGCAAGGAAACACCAAAAATGGACCTATATGTATTGCCAGATGGAGGACCACTACTACTAGGACGTCAATGGATCCGGAAGATACAGCTAGATTGGCATTCCATACAAGCACTGACTGTAGATGCCAAAAAGGATGATGACGTCACACCTGGACGACTGTCAAAAATGCTAACTGACGCACATGAATTGTTCCAGCAGGGACTCGGAACACTAAAAGGCATAACAGCGACGATCAAAATAGAGGAAAATGCAAGCCCAAAGTTTTTTAAGGCCAGACCGGTACCTTATGCGATCCGCCCAGCCATCGAAGCAGAGCTGGAAGGTTTGGAACATTTAGGAGTACTGACCAAAGTGGACTGGAGCGAGTGGGCTACACCCATCTGTCACTAACCTCAGCCGAGCGTAACTACGCCCAGATTGACAGGGAGGCCCTCAGCCTAGTGTGGGGAGTGAAAAAGTTCAATCACTATCTGCACGGGCAGAAGTTCACCTTGCTGACTGACCACCAACCACTTGTCTCCATCTTTAATCCAAAGAAGGGCGTTCCGGTGATGACTGCACAACGGCTACAAAGATGGTCCCTTTTTCTAGGGGCGCACCAATATGAAATCGAGTATAAGGGCACGAAACAGCATGGAAACGCTGATGGGCTATCACGCCTGCCACTGCCTACTGCGGAGGAAGCACCAGCAGTGGATCCTTTCGAAATATTTCATTCGACTATAATTGAATGCTTGCCAGTAACTAACGCTGGTATAGAGAAGGAGACCCGAAATGACCCGACACTGTCTCGGGCATATGATTTGACGGTGAAGGGATGGCCAGCACATGGCGACTCACTGTTGCCAGCATTCTCATCCAGAAAAGAACAGCTGTCAGTATGCCAGGGGACAGTGATGTGTAGATCCCGAGTGGTAATTCCACCCAAGTTAAGGGAGAGAGTGCTCAATGAGCTTCACGAAGGTCATCTGGGAGGGGTGAAAATGAAAAGCCTTGCTAGGGCTTATGTGTGGTGGCCGGGGATCGATCAACAAATCGAGGACCTAACCAAGAGCTGCTCAGGATGCCAGAAGGTCCAAAATGCACCACCACATGCCTCTACACCCATGGGAGTGGCCCTCCTCTCCATGGCAACGGGTGTATATTGATTTTGCTGGTCCATTCATGGACTCAATGTTCTTAATAGCAGTGAATGCTCACTCGAAATGGCCTGAGGTGATAAAAATGTCCTCAACCACTGCAGAGAAAACGATTGCAGTCCTACGGACCATATTTGCCAGGAACGGCTTGCCAGAGCAGATATGCTCTGAAAATGGACCACAGTTTGTGTCCGAAGAGTTTCGAAAATTTATGAGAAGGAATGGGATAAGGCATTACACATCCGCCCCGTATCATCCAGCCACAAATGGATTGGCTGAAAGGTTCGTACAAACCTTTAAAAAGGCAATAAAGGCCATGTGCGACGATGAAATTCCACTACAGCATAAGGTGGACAATTTCCTATTAGCCTACAGAAATGCGACACATGCAGTTACCAACCAGACCCCGGCCATGATGTTCTTTAACCGAAGGTTGAGATCTCGTCTGGATTTGCTCAGACCCAATGTGCGAAAAAATGTTGAGGATAAACAATTCCAGCACATCAATGAGAAGCCGACAAGGAGCTTCAATGTTGGACAACCAGTCTTGGCCCGTGACTACCGAACAGAGAAATGGCAACCCGGAACAATATGCACAAGGCAGGGGCCATTAATGTACACAGTGGATGTCGGGGAGAACACTGTGAGACGCCACGTCGATCAGATCTTAGCGTCACAGGAACGAGTCAACCCCATGTCGAGAGTACCTGGGGATGAACCCGACATACCGGTAGCATCTACCTCCGAACCAGTAGCAGTGGAAACCGATGAACTAACCAACGAAAAGGGGCCAGAATCGCCTCCGCACCAAGAACAAGAACCTCAGGAAAGGCGCTATCCCGAAAGGATCAGGAAGCCGCCCCAAAGACTGAATCTATAAATGGACTATTTTCAGTTAATGTTGCATGTTAAAAATGTTAATTGTTAAATGAATGTTATGGTACTGTTAATCTAAAAGGGGAGGAATTGTTGTGTATGTACCTTTAAGAGAGAACTGTTTTACAGCTCCTGTATACTGTAGTACCGGCCGTGACCACACCTGTATATAAAGCCGGAGCAGGCTTCTGTACTTCAGTCTTGAGACTACTCTACTCCAGTAAATACCTGTTGATTGTTAAGTTACAGCATCCGTGTCGTTCTTGGGGAAACATCCTATTTAAAGAATCACGGATCTAACAGAGGGGTCACTGTGTGTCGGGATGGGTCACTGTGTGTGGAGGGGCACTGTGTGTAGAGGGGGCGCTGTGTGTGGAGGGGGCACTGTGTGCCGGGAGGGGGTGCTGTGTGTGGAGGGGGCACTGTGTTTTGGGAGGCGATGTGTGTGGAGGGGGCACTGTGTGTGCAGGGGGCACTGTTTGTGTGGAGGGGTACTGTGTGTCGGGATGGGTCACTGTGTGTGGAGGGGCACTGTGTGTAGAGGGGGCACTGTGTGTGGAGGGGGCACTGTGTGTGGAGGGGGCACTGTGTGTGGAGGGGGCACTGTGTTTTGGGAGGCGATGTGTGTGGAGGGGGCACTGTGTGTGCAGGGGGCACTGTTTGTGTGGAGGGGGCACTGTCTGTGTGGAGGGGGCACTGTGTGTCGGGAGGGGCACTGTGTGTCGGGAGGGGCACTGTGTGTGGAGGGGGCACTGTGTGTTGAGGGGGCACTGTGTGTACAGGGGGCACTGTCTGTGTGGAGGGGGCACTGTGTGTACAGGGGGCACTGTCTGTGTGGAGGGGGCACTGTGTGTCGGGAGGGGCACTGTGTGTCGGGAGGGGCACTGTGTGTGGAGGGGGCACTGTGTGTTGAGGGGGCACTGTGTGTTGAGGGGGCACTGTGTGTACAGGGGGCACTGTGTGTGGAGGGGTGCTGTGTGTGGAGGGAAGCTGTGTGTGGAGGGGCTCTGTGTGTGGAGGGGCTCTGTGTGTGGAGGGGCTCTGTGTGTGGAGGGGTCACTATGTGTGGAGGGGTCACTGTGTGTGGAGGGGTCACTGTGTGTGGAGGGGTCACTGTGTGTGGAGGGGTCACTGTGTGTGGAGGGGTCACTGTGTGTGGAGGGGTCACTGTGTGTGGAGGGGTCACTGTGTGTGGAGGGGTCACTGTGTGTGAAGGGTCACTGTGTGTGGAGGGGTCACTGTGTGTGGAGGGGGGCTGTGTGTGGAGGGGTCACTGTGTGTGGAGGGGTCACTGTGTGTGGAGGGGTCACTGTGTGTGGAGGGGTCACTGTGTGTGGAGGGGTCACTGTGTGTGGAGGGGTCACTGTGTGTGGAGGGAAGCTGTGTGTGGAGGGGCTCTGTGTGTGGAGGGGTCACTGTGTGTGGAGGGGTCACTGTGTGTGGAGGGGTCACTGTGTGTGGAGGGGTCACTGTGTGTGGAGGGGTCACTGTGTGTGGAGGGGTCACTGTGTGTGGAGGGGGGCCACTGTGTGTGGAGGGGTCACTGTGTGTGGAGGGGTCACTGTGTGTGGAGGGGTCACTGTGTGTGGAGGGGTCACTGTGTGTGGAGGGGTCACTGTGTGTGGAGGGGTCACTGTGTGTGGAGGGGTCACTGTGTGTGGAGGGGTCACTGTGTGTGGAGGGGTCACTATGTGTGGAGGGGTCACTGTGTGTGGAGGGGTCACTGTGTGTGGAGGGGTCACTGTGTGTGGAGGGGTCACTGTGTGTGAAGGGGGCACTGTGTGTGGAGGGGGCACTATGTGTGGAGGGGTCACTATGTGTGGAGGGGTCACTATGTGTGGAGGGGTCACTGTGTGTGGAGGGGTCACTGTGTGTGGAGGGGTCACTATGTGTGGAGGGGTCACTGTGTGTGGAGGGGTCACTGTGTGTGGAGGGGTCACTGTGTGTGGAGGGGTCACTGTGTGTGGAGGGGTGCTGTGTGTGGAGGGGTCACTGTGTGTGGAGGGGTCACTATGTGTGGAGGGGTCACTGTGTGTGGAGGGGTCATTGTGTGTGAAGGGGGCACTGTGTGTGAAGGGGTCACTGTGTGTGGAGGGGTCATTGTGTGTGGAGGGGTCACTGTGTGTGGAGGGGTCACTGTGTGTGGAGGGGTCACTGTGTGTGGAGGGGTCACTATGTGTGGAGGGGTCACTGTGTGTGGAGGGGTCATTGTGTGTGAAGGGGGCACTGTGTGTGAAGGGGTCACTGTGTGTGGAGGGGTCATTGTGTGTGGAGGGGGCACTGTGCGTGGAGGGGGCACTGGGTGTGGAGGGGGCCACTGTGTGTGAAGGGGGCACTGTGCGTGGTGGGGTCACTGTGTGTGGAGGGGTCACTGTGTGTGGAGGGGTCACTGTGTGTGGAGGGGTCACTGTGTGTGGAGGGGGCACTGTGTGTGGAGGGGTCACTGTGTGTGGAGGGGTCACTGTGTGTGGAGGGGTCACTGTGTGTGGAGGGGTCACTGTGTGTGGAGGGGTCACTGTGTGTGGAGGGGGCACTGTGTGTGAAGGGGGCACTGTGCGTGGTGGGGTCACTGTGTGTGGAGGGGTCACTGTGTGTGGAGGGGTCACTGTGTGTGGAGGGGTCACTGTGTGTGGAGGGGGCACTGTGTGTGAAGGGGGCACTGTGTGTGGAGGGGTCACTGTGTGTGGAGGGGGCACTGTGCGTGGTGGGGTCACTGTGTGTGGAGGGGGCACTGTGTGTGAAGGGGGCACTGTGTGTGGAGGGGTCACTGTGTGTGGAGGGGGCACTGTGTGTGAAGGGGGCACTGTGTGTGGAGGGGTCACTGTGTGTGGAGGAGTCACTGTGTGTTAGAGGGGGCGCTGTGTGTGGAGGGGGCACTGTGTGTGGAGGGGTCACTGTGTGTGGAGGAGTCACTGTGTGTTAGAGGGGGCGCTGTGTGTGGAGGGGGCACTGTGTGTGGAGGGGTCACTGTGTGTGGAGGGGTCACTGTGTGTGGAGGGGGCACTGTGTGTGGAGGGGTCACTGTGTGTGGAGGGGGCACTGTGTGTGAAGGGGTCACTGTGTGTTAGAGGGGGCACTGTGTGTGGAGGGGTCACTGTGTGTGGAGGGGTCACCGTGTGTGGAGGGGTCACTGTGTGTGGAGGGGTCACTGTGTGTGGAGGGGGCACTGTGTGTGGAGGGGTCACTGTGTGTGGAGGGGGCACTGTGTGTGAAGGGGTCACTGTGTGTTAGAGGGGGCACTGTGTGTGGAGGGGTCACTGTGTGTGAAGGGGGCACTGTGTGTGGAGGGGTCACTGTGTGTGGAGGGGGTCACTGTGTGTGGAGGGGTCACTGTGTGTGAAGGGGGCACTGTGTGTTAGAGGGGGCACTGTGTGTGGAGGGGTCACTGTGTGTTAGAGGGGGCACTGTGTGTGGAGGGGGCACTGTGTGTGGAGGGGGCGCTGTGTGTGGAGGGGGCACTGTGTGTGAAGGGGTCACTGTGTGTGGAGGGGTCACTGTGTGTGGAGGGGTCACTGTGTGTGGAGGGGTCACTGTGTGTGGAGGGGGCCACTGTGTGTGGAGGGGTCACTGTGTGTGGAGGGGTCACTGTGTGTGGAGGGGTCACTGTGTGTGGAGGGGTCACTGTGTGTGGAGGGGGTCACTGTGTGTGGAGGGGTCACTGTGTGTGGAGGGGTCACTGTGTGTGGAGGGGTCACTGTGTGTGGAGGGGGTCACTGTGTGTGGAGGGGTCACTGTGTGTGGAGGGGTCACTGTGTGTGGAGGGGTCACTGTGTGTGGAGGGGGCACTGTGTGTGGAGGGGTCACTGTGTGTGGAGGGGTCACTGTGCGTGGAGGGGTCACTGTGTGTGGAGGGGTCACTGTGTGTGGAGGGGGCACTGTGTGTGAAGGGGGCACTGTGCGTGGAGGGGTCACTGTGTGTGAAGGGGTCACTGTGTGTGGAGGGGGCACTGTGCGTGGAGGGGTCACTGTGTGTGAAGGGGTCACTGTGTGTGGAGGGGTCACTGTGTGTGAAGGGGGCACTGTGTGTGGAGGGGGCACTGTGTGTTAGAGGGGGCACTGTGTGTGGAGGGGGCACTGTGTGTGAAGGGGGCACTGTGTGTGGAGGGGGCACTGTGCGTGGAGGGGTCACTGTGTGTGGAGGGGGCACTGTGTGTGAAGGTGGCACTGTGTGTGGAGGGGTCACTGTGTGTTGAGGGGGCACTGTCTGTGTGGAGGGGGCTGTAATGTACATACCTTTAAGGGGGGGGACTATGTTTTACAGCTCATGTATACTGCAGTACCGGCAGTGACCACACCTGTATATAACACTGAGTAGTAATCTGTACAGTTCAGTTGCAGTTTGAGCCACGTTGAGTAAACACCTGTTGTAGTGTTCTCCGCAGTCCGTTTCTTATTATACACGGACGTAACATTGGCGACGAGGCAGGTTCGAACCTACCTGCAACTCTGCATCACCTCCCGGGGATTCGTTCCCGGAGATCAGTGGATTGGAGGTCAAGGCCAGAGACTCGGGCGTCGACCACGGGCAACCGCCCAGTCATCCAGCAGAGATGACGAAGGTCATCTGGGAGGGGTGAAAATGAAAAGCCCCCTCCACACAAACAGTGCCTCCTGCACACACAATGCCCCCTCCACACACAGCGCCTCCCAACACACAGTGCCCCCTCCACACACAGTGCCCCCTGCATACACAGCACCCCCTCCCGGCACACAGTGTCCCCTCAACACACAGCACCCCCTCTACACACAGTGCCCCTCCACACACAGTGACCCCTCCCGACACACAGTTCCCCCTCCGCACACAGTGCCCCCTCCACACACAGTGCCCCCTCCACACACAGCGCCCCCTCCACACACAGTGGCCCCCTCCACACACAGCGCCCTTTCCACACACAGTCCCCCCTCAACACACAGCGCCCCCTCCACACACAGTGACCCCTCCACACACAGTGCCCCCTCCACACACAGCACCCCCTCCACACACAGTGCCCCCTCCACACAGAGTGAACCCTCCACACACAGTGCCCCCTCCCGACACACACAGTGCCGCCTCCACACACAGTGCCCCCTCCACACACAGTGCCCCCTCCACACACAGTGCCCCCTCCCGACACACACAGTGCCGCCTCCACACACAGTGCCCCCTCCACACACAGTGCCCCCTCCCGACACACACTGTGCCCCCTCCACACACAGTGCCCCCGCCCGACACACAGCGCCGCCTTGACACACAGTGCCCCCTCCACACACAGTGCCCCCTCCACACACAGCGCCCCCTCGACACACAGTGACCCCTCCACACACAGTGCCCCCTCCACACACAGCACCCCCTCCACACACAGTGCCCCCTCCACACACAGCGCCCCCTCCACACACAGTGACCCCTCCACACACAGTGCCCCCTCCACACACAGTGCCCCCTCCACACACAGTGCCCCCTCCACACAGAGTGAACCCTCCACACACAGTGCCCCCTCCCGACACACACAGTGCCGCCTCCACACACAGTGCCCCCTCCACACACAGTGCCCCCTCCACACACAGTGCCCCCTCCACACACAGCGCCCCCTCCACACACAGTGACCCCTCCACACACAGTGCCCCCTCCACACAGAGTGAACCCTCCACACACAGTGCCCCCTCCCGACACACACAGTGCCGCCTCCACACACAGTGCCCCCTCCACACACAGTGCCCCCTCCCGACACACACAGTGCCCCCTCCACACACAGTGCCCCCTCCACACACAGCGCCCCCTCGACACACAGTGCCCCCTCCACACACAGTGCCCCCTCCACACACAGTGCCCCCTCCACACACAGTGCCCCCTCCCGACACACACAGTGCCCCCTCCACACACAGTGCCCCCTCCACACACAGCGCCCCCTCGACACACAGTGACCCCTCCACACACAGTGCCCCCTCCACACACAGCACCCCCTCCACACACAGTGCCCCCTCCACACACAGCGCCCCCTCCACACACAGTGACCCCTCCACACACAGTGCCCCCTCCACACACAGCACCCCCTCCACACACAGTGCCCCCTCCACACAGAGTGAACCCTCCACACACAGTGCCCCCTCCCGACACACACAGTGCCGCCTCCACACACAGTGCCCCCTCCACACACAGTGCCCCCTCCCGACACACACAGTGCCCCCTCCACACACAGTGCCCCCTCCCGACACACACTGTGCCCCCTCCACACACAGTGCCCCCGCCCGACACACAGCGCCGCCTTGACACACAGTGCCCCCTCCACACACAGTGCCCCCTCCACACACAGCGCCCCCTCGACACACAGTGCCCCCTCCACACACAGTGCCCCCTCCCAATACACAGTGCCCCCTGCACACACGGAGGCCCCTCCACACACCGTGCCCCCTCCACACACAACGCCCCCTCCACACACAGTGCCCCCTCCACACAATGTGCCCCTCCACACACAACGCCCCCTCCACACACAGTGCCCCCTTCACAAACAGTGCCCACTCCACACACAGCTCCCCCTCCACACACAGTGCCCCCTCCCACAATGCCCCTTCACACACAGTGCCCCCTCCCACAATGCCCCTTCACACACAGTGCCCCCTCCACACACAGTGCCCCCTCCCACAATGCCCCTTCACACACAGCGTCCCCTCCCGACACACAGTGCCCCCTCCACACACGGTGCCCCCTCCACACACAGTGCCCCCGCCACACATAGCACCTCCCAACACACTGTGCCCCCTTCCCACACAGCGCCCCATCACGACACACAGTGCCACCTCCACACACACAGTGCCCCCTCCACACACAATGCCCCCTCCACACACTGCGACCCCTCCACACACAGTGCCCCCTCCACACACAGTGTCCCCTCCACACACACAGTGCCCCCTCCCGAGAAACAGCGCCCCCTCCACACACAGTGTCCCCTCCACACACAGTGCCCCCTCCATACAAACAGTGCCCCCTCCACACACAATGCCCCCTCCACACACTGCGACCCCTCCACACACAGTGCCCCCTCCATACAAACAGTGCCCCCTCCACACACAATGCCCCCTCCACACACTGCGACCCCTCCACACACAGTGTCCCCTCCACACACACAGTGCCCCCTCCCGACAAACAGCGCTCCCACCACACACAGTGCCCCCTCCACACACAGTGCCCCCTCCACACACAGTGTCCCCTCCACACACAGTGCCCCCTCCATACACGGCGCCCCCTCCCGACACACAGTGCCCCCTCCACACACGGTGCCCCCTCCACACACAGTGTCCCCTCCAGACACAGTGCCCCCTCCACACACAGTGCCCCCTCCACACACAGCGCCCCCTCCCGACACAGCGCCTCCTCCACACACGGTGCCCCCTCCACACACAGTGCCCCCTCCCGACTCAGCGCCCCCTCCACACACAGTGCCCCCTCCACACACAGCGACCCCTCCCGACACAGTGCCCCCTCCACACACAATGCCCCCTCCACACACAGCGCCCCCTCCCGAAACAGTGCCCCTCCACACACAGTGCCCCCTCCACACAAAGCGCCCCCTCCCGACACAGTGCCCCTCCACAGACAGTGCCCCTCCACACAAAGAGGCCCCTCCACACCTTATGCTGCAGCGGAATGTTGTCATTGTACATAGCCTTTATTGCCTTCTTAAAGGTTTGTACGAACCTCTCAGCCAATCCATTTGTGGCTGGATGATACAGGGCGGATGTGTAATGCCTTACCCCATTCTGCTGCATAAACCTCCGGAACTCTTTGGACACAAACTGTGGTCCGTTATCGGAGCAAATCTGTTCTGGCAAGCCGTTCCTGGCAAAAATGGTCCGTAGGACTGCAATAGTTTTCTCCGTGGTGGTGGAGGACATTTTGATGACCTCAGGCCATTTCGAGTGCGCATCCACGGCTATTAAAATCATTGAGTCCATGAATGGACCAGCAAAATCAATATGCACCCGTTGCCATGGAGATGAGGGCCACTCTCATGGGTGTAGAGGGGCATGTGGTGGTGCATTTTGGACTTTATGGCATCCTGAGCAGCTCTTTGTCAGGTCCTCGATTTGTTTATCGATTCCCAGCCACCACACATAAGCCCTGGCAAGGCTTTTCATTTTTACCCCTCCCAGATGACCCTCATGAAGCTCATTGAGCACTCTATCCCTTAACTTGGGTGGAATTACCACTCGGGCTCCACACATCAAGGTCCCCCGGCACACTGACAGCTGTTCTCTTCTTATCGAGAATGCTGGCAACAGTGAGTCACCATGTGCTGGCCATCCCTTCACCGTCAAATCATATACCTGAGACAGTGTCGGGTCATTTCGGGTCTCCTTTTCTATACGAGCGTTCGTTACCGGTAGGTATTCAACTATAGTCAAATGAAATATTTCGACAGGATCCACTGCTGGTGCTTCCTCCGCAGTAGGCAGTGGCAGGTGTGATAGCCCATCAGCATTTCCATGCTGTTTCGTGCCCGTATATTCAATCTCATAGTGGTGCACCCCTAGAAAGAGTGACCATCTTTGTAGTCGTTGCGCAGTCATCACCGGAACGCCCTTCTTCGGATTAAAAATGGAGACAAGAGGCTGGTGGTCAGTCAGCAAGGTGAATTTCTGCCCGTGCAGATAGTGGTTGAACTTTTTCACTCGCCACACTAGGCTGAGGGCCTCCCTGTCAATCTGGGCGTCGTTACGCTCAGCTGAGGTTAGTGATCGTGACGCAAAGGCTATTGGCCTCTCTGAGCCTTCCGAGAATTTGTGCGACAGCACCGCTCCAATGCCGTAGGGTGACGCATCACACGCCAACCGAATTGGTAGTGCTTGGTTGAAATGGGCCAATACCTCTTTCGATGTGATTAGTGTTTGGCTCTTCTGGAAAGCTCGTTTACATTCGTCACTCCACTTCCATGGCACTCCAGTTTGCAGTAGGGTGTTCAGTGGGTGTAGTATTGTAGACAAATTTGGCAAGGACTTATGGTAGTAGTTTACCAGCCCGAGGAACGACCTCAGTTGTGACACGTTTTCCGGTGCTGGAGCCTCGACTACTGCCTCAATCTTTTCTGGGGACTTATGTAACCCCTCTTTATCGATAATGTGGCCACAATACGAGATCTGTTTTTTTAAAAACTCGTATTTGGGGCGGTTAGCTCGGAGCCCATATTCCTTCAATCTAGTGAGCACCTGCTCCAGGTTGGCGAGGTGATCACTGTCATTTTCGCCCGTGCCCAGGATGTCGTCCAAATAACACTGGGTCCCTGGGATCCCTTGCAGGACTTGTTCCATTGTCCTTTGCCAAATAGCCGGAGCTGATGCTGCCCCGAATACCAGCCGATTGTATTGGTAGAGACCTTTATGGGTGTTGATTGTGAGGTATTTTTTTGATGTTTCTTCTACCTCCATTTGCAGATACGCCTGGGCTAGATCAATCTTAGTGAAGCGTTTCCCTCCAGATAGCGAGGCGAAAATATCTTCAATCCGCGGAAGTGGATATTGCACGGTGTGAAGGACTGGGTTCACTGTTACCTTAAAGTCCCCACAGATGAGAACCTTTCTTGGTTCCCCAGGCATGCTGCTCAATGACTTTTTCATCACAGGGACGATGGGTGTAGCCCACTCGCTCCAGTCTACCTTGGACAGTACTCCTGAACGTTCCAAACTGTCCAGCTCTGCTTCGACAACTGGTGAGATCGCACTGACGGTGACCAGTAAGAAAAAAAATGATGATGACGTCATACCTGAACGATTAATGAGGGGCATAGATAGGGTAGATAAAGAGGAACTTTTCCCCTTAGTAGGGGGGTCAATAACAAGGGGGCATAGATTCAAGGTAAGGGGCAGGAGGTTTCGAGGGGATTTGAGGAGGAACTTTTTCACCCAGAAGGGGGCGGTATTGGACCTAATTCTAGGGAATGTAGCCGGGCAAGTGTTGGAAGTGTCAGTAGGAGAGCATTTTGGCGACAGTGACCATAATTCGGTGAGATTTAAGGTGGTCATGGAAAACGACAAAGACGGCCCGGAAATAAGGGTTCTAAATTGGGGGAAGGCCGATTTTAATATGATAAGGCAGGATCTGGCCAAAGTGAACTGGGAGCAGCTACTTATAGGAAAATCCACATCAAAGCAGTGGGAGACTTTCAGAAGGGAAATAGAGAGAGTGCTACGCCAACATGTTCCCGTAAAGGTCAAGGGTGGGACCAACAAGCAAAGGGAACCTTGGATGACAAGGGATATACAAAAATGCATTAGCAAAAAAAGGGGGGCTTTTGGCAGTTACAAAAGACTAAAGACGGGGGAAGCCCTAGAGAAGTATAAAAAGTGCAGAGGCATACTTAAAAAAGAAATTAGGAGAGTGAGGAGGGGCCATGAAATAACACTGGCGAGCAAAATAAAGGAAAATCGTAAGATGTTTTATAAGTATATTAAGGGCAAGAGGATAACCAGGGAAAGGGTAGGGCCCATTAGGGACCAAAGTGGCAATCTGTGTGTAGAGCCAGATGATGTAGGCGGGGTTTTAAATGAATTTTTTGCATCTGTGTTCACTATGGAGAAAGACGATGTAGACATAGAAATCGGGCAAGGGGACTGTGACATACTTGGACATATTAGCATCGAGAGGGAGGAGGTACCGGTTTTAGCAGGCCAAAAAGTGGATAAATCCCCAGGCCCAGACGAGATGTATCCCAGGCTGTTGTGGGAGGCAAAGGAGGAGATTGCAGGGGCTCTGACACAAATTTTCAGAACCTCTCTGGCCACAGGAGATGTACCAGAGGACTGGAGAACAGCTAACGTAGTACCATTATTCAAGAAGGGTAGCAGGGATAATCCAGGGAATTACAGGCCAGTGAGCCTAACATCTGTGGTAGGGAAATTATTGGAAAAAATTCTGAGGGACAAAATTAGTCTCCACTTGGAGAGGCAAGGATTAATCGGGGATAGTCAGCATGGCTTTGTCAAGGGTAAATCATGTCTGACCAATCTGATTGAATTTTTCGAGGGGGTGACTAGGTGTGTGGATGAGGGAAATGCTGTGGATGTGGTTTACATGGACTTCAGTAAAGCTTTTGACAAAGTCCCGCATAGGAGACTGGTCAAGAAGGTAAGAGCCCATGGGATCCAGGGTGCCTTGGCGCGTTGGATCCTAAACTGGCTGAGTGGCAGGAGGCAGAGGGTGATGGTCGAAGGTTGCTTTTGTGACTGGAAGCCTGTGTCCAGTGGGGTACCTCAGGGATCGGTGCTGGGTCCCTTGCTGTTTGTGATCTACATAAATGATTTGGATGAGAATGTAAAAGGTATGATCAGTAAGTTCGCAGATGACACGAAAATTGGTGGGGTGGTAAATTGCGAGGAGGAAAGCCTCAGGCTACAGGACGATATAAACGGGTTGGTCAGATGGGCGGAAAAGTGGCAAATGGAATTTAACCCTGAAAAGTGCGAGGTGATGCATTTTGGATGGACAAATAAGGCAAGGGAATACACAATGAGTGGTAGGACCCTAGGAAGTACAGAGGGTCAGAGGGACCTTGGTGTACATGTACATAGATCCCTGAAGGCAGCGGAACAGGTAGATAAGGTGGTTAAAAAGGCATATGGGATACTTGCCTTCATTAGCCGAGGCATAGAATATAAGAGCAGGGAGGTTATGATGGAGCTGTACAAAACGCTGGTGAGGCCACAGCTGGAGTATTGTGTGCAGTTCTGGTCATCTCACTATAGTAAGGATGTGATTGCTTTGGAGAGGGTGCAGAGAAGATTCACCAGGATGTTACCTGGGATGGAGCGCCTCAGCTATGAAGAAAGACTAAACAGGCTGGGGTTGTTTTCCTTGGAGCAAAGAAGGCTGAGGGGGGACCTGATTGAGGTGTACAAAATGATGAGGGGCATAGATAGGGTAGATAAAGAGGAACTCTTCCCCTTAGTAGGGGGGTCAATAACAAGGGGGCATAGATTCAAGGTAAGGGGCAGGAGGTTTAGAGGGGATTTGAGGAGGAACTTTTTCACCCAGAGGGTGGTTGGAATCTGGAACTCACTGCCTGAAAGGGTGGTAGAGGCAGGAACCCTCACAACATTCAAGAAGCATTTGGATGAGCACTTGAAATGCCATTGCATACAAGGCTATGGACCAAATGCTGGAAAATGGGATTAGACTGGACAGGGATTGATGGACGGCGCAGACACGATGGACTGAAGGGCCTCTTTCTGTGCTGTATAACTCTATGACTCTATGACAGCAGTTTTAATAAATAAACATCGATTGACTGGAGCAGAGACTTCCCCTTTAGATTGACAGAATCTGACTGCCACTGTTTTGATCCTCCCACTTTTTTCACAGACATACTCCAAGCTGCTTTTTAAGCCTCTGTCTCTTTTGGCCATGTCTTTTTCTGATGGCCATTTTCAAACCTCTTTGCAATTACCAAACTCCAGGGAACAATTTTATTAAAATGTACTGTCTTAAAGTGTGTGAATTTTTCCACAGAGCTCCTCGATTCCGATGTTGTCCACGTGCTGCAACACAGCCTTTTGCGGTTCTGGGCACGTTTTAAAACATTGTCCTTCCTGTTGTTTGTCAGTGGGTCAGAAAATTTTGCTCACTCCTTCGAGTGGATACTACAATCAAGTTGGAAGTATAAAAAGGGGGGAATGTAGGGGTTCGCTAAATCCCCTAAATCCCTGAACATCAGAAAATACTGGTCCACATCGTGGACGAAGAATTACGTGATTTGAATTGATTTGAACCCCGAGCAACTCCTTTTCTGTGTAAGGTCGCGCGCGCAGGCGCAGTCGCCCATTTAAGGTCCCCGCTTCCTGATCCATACGCGCAGGCGCAGTAGCCTGCTTGGAAGACCCAGCGGTTCTTCCTATCTTTTTCAAGCAAATCGGACGCGCAGGCGTGGTTGCCTGTGAGAGTGTAGCAGTTCCCCAGCCCTTTGAAAAGATTGTTCGCGCAGGCGCAGTTGCCTGTGGGACCCCAGCGGCTCTTTCTAAGTTTTCCCGCGCAGGCGCAATTGCCTGTTTGAAGCCAGAGGCTTCACAGCCTCTGCCGCGGGCCTCCGAGGAGGAGGTTTGTGCAGGCGCAATTACCTGTTTGAAGGCAGAGGCTTCACAGCCTCTGCCGCGGGACTCCGAGGAGGAGGTTTGTGCAGGCGCCGTTGCCGGTGGGACCACAGCGGCTCTTTTTCAGTGTTCTTGTGCAGGCGCAGTTGCCTGCTTGAATACAGGGGCTTCACAGCCTCTGCCGAGGGACTCAGGGGAGGAGATTTGTGCAGGCGCAGTCGCCTGTTTAAAGGGACCAGCTTCCCAGCCCGCTTCTAGAGTGGTCCCCCTCCATGATGTGGGACCCTGCGGAGGCAGGGATAGCAATTCCTCTTGCAGGGGAGTTGGTCACAGGTTTTGGACTTGGGGAGGAAAATTTCCAGCCACCGGCAGCGGGTGGTGAGGGAATACCTGCCCCCAGTACAGGAGTGGGTAGGGAAAAGGGGACAAACCCGGAGTACCGGCAGGCTGCCAGGTATCTTATACAGTCCGGGATGGTTGCATCAGGGGGAGAAGTCTCCCAGCCAGCTAGGGCCATGACCCAAGCTCAGGGTCCACCAGCCAAAGTTTCCCCCACAGAGACGCCCCTCAGAAGGTCTCAGCGGGTCCGCAAGCCCGGGACAAGATGGTCACCCACTTTACAGTGGAGTAAGGCGGTCCCCAACCAGCGGCCATAAGCTGTGAGGGACCAGAGGCAGGAGAAAGTCCAGCTTCGCTGCAGCCAGCAGTAATCTGCGACAGTGCCAGAGATTAGCCTGGCCGTCCGGAGATAGGTGGCATTTGTATTATAGCTTTGGTTTGAATAAATCTTGCTTTAAGGTGTAAATTGTATGTTTAGAATTAACTGTTGTAGTTTAAGTTAAAGTTAAAGTTTACAAGTGTGCCAAATGTTTGTATTTTGGTCCGAGGTCGAGGGACCCGACCACGCCTCCACCTAAGGCAGCATGTCAGTGAGACCTGGCTGCATGTCCTTTTAAGTTCTTTTGCAGGAGAGTTGAAGAAGAAGCAGCCCTGTTCGCCCAGCCCGAGTTGGGCATCGAAGGAAGATATGGATACAGAATGTTGGGGATCACCTCGCCACTGGACAAATCCAGAGGGAAACCCCGCAGCGACCTTCGGGAGAAACCGGACAGGGTCCGGAGGAACTTGTCTACTCCTCCTACGTGGAAGAGATGGCCCCAGCTGGGTGGGGCACGGCCCCCAACCCAGCACTATCCTGACCGAAGTTCACTTGCGGGAGACCTCGCTGTTGAGGAGTCATGGTGGGGAAGCGCGGGCGCCTTGTCAGATAGGGACGCGTTCCCCGGGAGTGGGTGGTGACGGCCCGGGAAAGATTGTAAAGGGGAGGGGGAGACCCAAGAGGCATGTGGGTGCGTTCGGGGAAGGGGGGAACTCACCCGGGGCCCACGGGCAAAGTTAAAGTGTAAGTGTGGCTGGGGAGGATGAGTGGGTGGCCGGATCTGGGATCCAAGTTTGAGTGTGGGGCCAGGGAGAGCCGCCACACAGGCACCCATCATTTTCTGCAGCCAATCAAGGGTAGACAGGAATGGGAGGGACTGGGAGTCGCGATCCCATACTCCCCGGTCTCGGTCTGTGCCAAGGTAAATTTAAACATGAGGGGTACCGCGCCTCCACAAAGGGACAAGGGAACAGCTCGGGGCTGGCGGAGCAGGCTGGTCTGTAAATCCATTCTGCATGTTTTAAAAGTTCAAGACCATTCAAGGGGGGTGGAAGGAACATTTACTGCCCGAGTGGGAGGAGCAATACCCACTCGAATTTCACAACACATCATTGGCACGTGATGGTTGGGGTTTGTTTAAACATGTTGTTCAAGATTTTTTATTTTTTATTTTGTGTTACAGCCCCAAGTTGAGCAGAGGCGTAGGATACTCTCCGTGCTTGGGATCATTTGTGACAACTCCAAGTTGAGCAGAGGCGTAGGACCCTCTCCGTGCTTGGGATCATTTTGATTACTTTGTATGACTAAGATTGCAACATTTTGTAATAAGTTGTAATGTAACAAGTGATGCAGGGGTATGAGTCCCCTTATTGTAAATTGATGTATCTGTAAGATGCCTAACGTACCACGGTTTTTTCTTGAATTTGAGGGGAATAGACGGGACGGGGATCAGTGGTAGGTAGCTGTTAGGTAAATACAGGGGATGGTTGTTTGTCGGGGGGTCAGAAATTTTGCTCACTCCTTCGAGTGGATACTACAATCAAGTTGGAAGTATCCAAAGGGCAGACTGTAGGGGTTCACAAAATCCCCTAAATCCCTGAATGTCGAAAAATATTGGTCCACATTGTGGATGAAGAATTATGTGATTTGAATTGTCTCTGGCTAGGACAATGTTTTAAAATGTGCCCAGAACCGCAATAGGCTGTGGACAACACCGGAATTGAGGAGCTCTGTGGAAAAATTCGCACACTTTAAGACAGTACATTTTAATAAAATTGTTCCCTGGAATTTGATAATTTCAAAGAGGTTTGAAAATGGCCGTCAGAAAAAAACATGGCCAAAAGAGACAATGGGGCTTAAAAAGCAGCTTGGAGTATGTCTGTGAAAAATGTGGGAGGATCAAAACAGTGGCAGTCAGATTCTGTCAATCGATGTTTATTTATTGAAACTGTTGTCTGTTGACATAGCACTTAACTGCGGTTACTCAGAAACCGCAGAACAATCGGCTTCTGTTTACACAGAAATCCAGCCCCATTCAAACCTCTTATACACACAATGGATACACCTAAATTCCGGAAAAGGACTTTTGAAAGAGAACAGTTTGGATTGAATGGGTTTTGAATTACCCATTACTGAACAATAGGGCAGTTGGATTCCCTTTTGTTTTAGCCCAGGTGAACTCCAGATGTGGGCGGGTACACTTCGGCCCCAGAGTGCAGACACATTAAACTACTCCAACCACTTTGAATCAGCCAATCACAGCCTTTCTCTTGTGTATTCGGACTTTTGGGCGCGAATTTTGCACACAGACCTTTTCAGCGCCAAACAGGAGTTGGCAGGATATAAAAGATAGCTCCTGAGAAGCTATCTCTCTCTTACTTCGCTGGACCACAGGTGAGCAGGTTTTCTGACTCCTCAGCAAGGCAACCTAGTAAGGAGTTAGGGGGTGGTAATTGAGGGGAAATTGCTAAGATTGTTTAATCTACATTGTAGCCATTAATCCCTCATTTTTGCCATCTGCCTTCTCCCATTTAAACAATTTTACTGTAATTACTGTGTTCGTGTGGCATAGTTTAAAATTTGATTATAGTTTCTTTAGTTTAAATAAAGTTGACTTTCTCACATCAAAACAACTTGTCCGTTTTTAATATATCATTAATTATAAGTTCCTCCAGTCAGAACTGGAAGGTGGGGTTAGCGATTCGAAACCGCTGTTTGGAAATTGGTTTAAGGGTAGCAGGCAAAGGCCTGACCAGGTAAATTACCGTAAACCAGGTAAAAGGTTGGAATTGGTCAGAGTGCAGGCAAAGCTGCCTGACCAGGCAAATTACCGTAAACCAGTTAAAAGATGCCCCCCTGCACAATGCAATGGTGGGTGGCTTCTCTGAACATGTCCAACATGAGTGACCCAGGCCTAGCATCAGGGCCCACAGTACAGAACAAGGAGCAAGGCTGGAAAGGGAGGAGATGAATCAGGAGCGAGCGATTAGGTCATGTCAGGCTTGGGTTTTCAAAGGCTGAAGATTGTGGCAGGGAAGACTGAGGGAAGTGAGAAATTCCATTGTTTCTATGAAGTGACTTGGTTTTAAAAGCTCAATTGGTTAAGTTTGACGATAATGTAAACCTGGGAATCATAGAATAGTACAGCACAGAAGGAGGCCATTCAGCCCATCGAGTCTGCGCCGGCTCTTTCAAAGAGCAATCCAGTTAGTCCCACTCTCCGGCTCTTTCACATATCCCTGTAATTCTTTCTCCTTCAAGTATTTATCCAATTCCCTGTTGAAGGCTACTGTTGAATCTGGTTCCACCACCCTATCAGGCAGTGCTTTCAAAATTCTAACCACTTGTTGAGTTAAAAAGTTTTTCCTCATGTCGCCTCTGGTCTTTTGTCAATCACCTTAAATCTGTGCCTCTGGTTATCGACCCTTCAGCCATTATTTACTCCATCTAAACCCTTCATAATTTTAAACACCTCCATCAAATCTCCTCTTAGCCTTCTCTGCTCTAAGGAGAACAACTCCGACTTCTCCAGTCTATCCACGTAACTGTATTTCCTTATCCCTGGAACCATTCTAGTAAACCTTTTCTAAACCCTCTCCAAAACCTTCACATCCTTCCTAAAGTGTGGTGCCCAGAATCAGAGACAATACTCCAGCTGGGGTCGAACTCGTGTTTTATAAAGGTTTAGCAGGATTTTCTGTGCCTCTATTTATAATGCTCAGGATCCCATGTGCTTTATTAACCGCTTTGTTAATCTGTCCCGTCACCTTCAAATATTTGTACATAAACACCCCCAGGTCTCTCTGTTCTTACACCCCCTTTAAAATTGTACCATTTATCTTGTATTGTCGCTCCTTCCAACCAAAATGTATCACCTCACACTTTTCTGCATTGAATCTCATCTGCCATGCATCTGCTCAGTCCATCAGCCTGTCTATGTCCTCTTGAAGTCTATTGCTGCCTTCCTCACTGTTTACGATACTTCCAAGTTTCGTGTAATCTGTAAATTTCAAAATTGCACCCTGTACTCTGAAGTCCAAGGGGGAGAAATTAGTTATCGCCACGTTTGGGGCGTAATACTCGAGCGGGCGCAAAATTTATCGCCCGGCGCAAATTATCGCCACCTACTGCTAAATTGACCTGCTTCATCCCAGGAGGTGCTTGGAGCGCTAAAACAGGCGCTGCACGACTGTCTTAAGGCACTAAGCCGGAGAAGCGAGGCGCTACCACCGAGGGCGGGCGCAGCGCAGGTGCGGCCAGTTAGCGATTGCACGCAGACACGCTGGCGCTAGTCAGCTCTTAAAGGGGAGGTTCGATCGTGGATTGCAGCCACACCCTGCACATCGGAGCCCTGATTCTCGGCCTAGACAGACCTGCTGCCACATTCTAACGCCTAGGGCCATGGAGAGGGCCAGGGAGCGAGCGCAGCGGTTCAGTGAGGGGGCCTTGCAGGTTCAGGTTGACGCGGTGGAGCGCAGGCGATCTATCCTGTTTCCGGACAGTGGCAGGAGGCCACTGCCCAACGACTATCGCAAAGCTTGGAGGGAGGTGGCTCACAGAGTGGCCTCCAGCAGCATGGTGCCTAGGACCCATGTGCAATGCATGAAGAAGTTCAACGACCTCACTTGGGTCGTCAGGGTGAGTACCCTTTTCAGTATCCTCTTCATCCCTGCATGTCCATCTCACTTTATGGCCAAAGGGTCCTGAAAGCCCCAATGCACAGCCTTCATCCAACACCTATGGGCCTTTCATGAAACTCACATGCATATTCAGCACTTTACACACTGTAAGGGCTAATCGACCATGGGAGGCAGTGCAGCCAAGATTAGGGCTTCACACTGTAAGGGCTATTCGACCATGGGAGGCAGCGCAGCCAAGATCAGTACTTCACACTGTAAGGGCTATTTGACCATGGGAGGCAGTGCAGCCAAGATCAGGGCTTCACACTGTACTCAGAGCCCGTCCTTTCTCTTGCAGGGCAAGCTGGCCCATAACAGGAGGCAGCAGCAACGGACCGGGGGAGGCCGGCCTCACCTTCAAGACTTCAGCGATCTGGAGCAGCGAGTCCAGCGGATTATGGCAGGCCGGATGATTGGCCCCATCGCCACTGGAGATGCTGACCCCGTTCTGGACAGCAATGGTAAGGTCATCACCTTTTTGACCTCTCTCCTTCCACTTGTGCCTCACACCAGCATCCTTTGCCACTATCGAACCAATACAGTGCATTGCAGCACTCATGCCTCCCTCGCTGCCACTCGGTCCTCACGCTAAAGCAACTCTTGTACCTCCCTGCTTTCAGATGCTGCTTCACCAGGTGAGGAGGCGGGCCCTCAAGCTGCCACTGTGAGTGAATCTGAAGGCGAGGAGGAAGAGTAAGCCGGACCATCAGTGCCGCACTCAGCCGAGGCAGCCCATGGCCATAATGGGGACACGTCTTCCCTGGAGGGGAGCAGGGGGGAATGGTCTGAGGAGGGTGAAGCTCCAGGGCCCAGCGGGCAGCAGCAACGCGGGGGGGGGGTCGGGAATGTAATGTATGTACCTTTAAGGGGGGAACTACTTTGTACAGCTCATGTATACTGTAGTACCGGCAGTGACCACACCTGTATATAAAGCTGAGTAGTGATCTGTACAGTTCAGTTGCAGTTTGAACCACGTTGAGTAAACATCTGTTGTACTGTTCTCCGCAGTCCATTTTTTAAATTATACACGGACGTAACATTGGCGACGAGGCAGGTTCGAACCTACCTGCAACTCTGCATCACCTCCTGGGGATTTGTTCCTGGAGATCAGTGGATTGGAGGTCAAGGCCAGAGACTCGGGTGTCGACCATGGGCAACCGCCCAGTCATCCAGCAGAGATTCGAAAATTGCGGGGGAGGCTGTCGAGAGCCAGGCTTGGCTTTCCAGTCAAGGTGGTCCAGCGGAATGGGCTGGCAACAGGTAGTGCGCAGACCCTTCCCGGACGGCGGCGGGCTAGAGCCGACCGAGCGGCACAGCAAAGGGCCGAGCAGCGTCGATGGGGAGAGAGAGAGAGAGGGCAGAGCGCACAGGGCGCAGCCGGTGTTCAGGGGCCAAGCAGCGTCGGAGAGAGGGAGAGAGAGATGCGCAGAAACCCGCGAGTCGCCGCCATTGCCACGAGGACCGCCGGGAGCGGCGTCGGCAGCAGCGGGGGAGGAAGGAAAGTGCGGGAGATGCAATTTTAAGCCATTGGGAGACGCCATTTTAAACCACACCCAAAATGCCGAAGAGTGGCAGTATCACCGCATTTGACAATGAAGTCGAAGATTGGACTACATATGTCGAACGAATAGTGGTGTACTGCAAGGCAAATGAGGTGTTAGATGACAAGAAAGCGTCGGTATTGTTAAATTTAATGGGTGCAAAGACGTATGGTTTATTACAAAATCTAGTAACCCCAACAAAGCCAATGGAAAAGAGTTTTGAAGACATTGTAACGATACTAAAGGAACATTTAAAGCCCACACCGCTGCTGATAGCAGAAAGATTCATGTTTCACAAATGGAACCAGCATAAGGATGAAAGCAATGCTGATTATTTAACAGAACTGCGCAAACTATCGAAACACTGCCAGTTTGGAGTGGGACTGGCAGATACCTTAAGGGACTAGTTTGTGTGTGGGCTTCAAATTGAAGGAACCCAGAAACGGCTTTTATCTGAAAAGGACCTTACGCTGGAAAAGGCTTTCAGCATTGTGGTATCATATGAAGCAGCAGCACGGGGCGCTGCAGAGATACAACAGAGACCGCAAGAATATGGCACAAACGAAATGTCATATGGAACAGAGAAGTGCTATCGCTGCGGCAGAACAACACACGACCAGAATGATTGCTGGTTCAAAGACAAAGTGTGCAGACAGTGTGGAAAAGTAGGACACATAGCACGAGTCTGCAGGTCGGGAAAGAAAACCAGCAATAAGAAACCGACCAAAGGGAAGTACAAGAAGGTACATAAGATAACGGAGAATAGTTCAGACGAACAAAAGAGTGATAACGACTCCGAAAGCAGGGAACTGAGTTGTCTGAAACTACATAATGTGATCACAATGGAGGATCACCGAACCATTTGGGTCACTCTCAAGATAGCAGGAGTCCAGGTAAAGATGGAATTGGACACAGGATCAGCCCTAACAGTCATAAACCGACGGGACTATGAGTGGCTATTCTCACACATACCCTTGAGAGACACAAAAATTATTTTGAAGATGTACACGGGGCAAAAAGTCTACCCCAAAGGAAAAATAAGGGTGACCGTTATATATAACGGTAAGGAAACACCAAAACTAGACCCGTATGTATTGCAAGATGGAGAACCAGCATTACTGGGACGTGAATGGATCCGGAAAATACAACTGGATTGGCATTCCATACAGGCACTGACTGTGGCTGACAAAAATGATGACGACGTCACACCTGGGCGACTGTCAAAGATCCTAACTGACGCGAAAGAAGTGTTCCAGCAAGGCCTCGGAACACTAAAAGGCATGACAGCGATGATTAAAATTGAAGAAAACGCAAGCCCAAAATTTTTTAAGGCCAGACCGGTACCTTATGCGATCCGCCCAGCCGTCGAAGCAGAGCTGGAGAGTCTGGAACGTTCAGGTGTACTGTCCAAGGTAGACTGGAGCGAGTGGGCTACACCCATCGTCCCTGTGATGAAAAAGTCATTGAGCAGCATGCCTGGGGAACCAAGGAAGGTTCGCATCTGTGGGGACTTTAAGGTAACAGTGAACCCGGTCCTTCACACCGTACAATATCCACTTCCGCGGATTGAAGATATTTTCGCCTCGCTATCTGGCGGGAAATGCTTCACTAAGATTGATCTGGCCCAGACGTATCTGCAAATGGAGGTAGAAGAAGCATCAAAAAAATACCTCACAATCAACACCCATAAAGGTCTCTACCAATACAACTGGCTGGTATTCGGGGTAGCATCAGCTCCGGCTATTTGGCAGAGGGCAATGGAACAAGTCCTGCAAGGGATCCCAGGGACCCAGTGTTATTTGGACGACATCCTGGTCACGGGCGAAAATGACAGTGATCACCTTGCCAACCTGGAGCAGGTGCTCACTAGATTGCAGGAATATGGGCTCCGAGCTAACCGCCCCAAATGCGAATTTTAGAAAACAGATCTCGTATTGTGACCATGTTATCGATAAAGAGGGGTTACATAAGTCCCCAGAGAAGATTGAGGCAGTAGTCAAGGCTCCAGCACCGGAAAATGTGTCACAACTGAGGTCGTTCCTCGGGCTGGTAAACTACTACCATAAGTTCTTGCCAAATTTGTCTACAATACTACACCCACTGAACACCTTACTGCAAACTGGGGTGCCATGGAAGTGGAGTGACGAATGTAGACGCGCTTTCCAGAAGAGCAAAACACTAATCACATCGAAAGAGGTATTGGCCCATTACAACCCAGCATTACCAATTCGGTTGGCATGTGATGCGTCACCCTACGGCATTGGAGCGGTGCTGTCGCACAAATTCTCGGACGGCTCAGAGAGGCCAATAGCCTTTGCGTCACGATCACTAACCTCAGCCGAGCATAACTACGCGCAGATTGACAGGGAGGCCCTCAGCCTAATGTGGGGAGTGAAAAAATTAAATCACTATCTGCACGGGCAGAAATTCACCTTGCTGACTGATCACCAGCCTCTTGTCTCCATTTTTAATCCGAAGAAGGGCGTTCCGGTGATGACTGCGCAACGACTACAAAGATGGTCACTTTTTCTAGGGGCGCACCACTATGAGATTGAATATACGGGCACGAAACAGCATGGAAATGCTGATGGGCTATCACGCCTGCCACTGCCTACTGCGGAGGAAGCACCAGCAGTGGATCCTGTCGAAATATTCCATTCGACTATAGTTGAATACCTACCGGTAACTAACGCTTGTATCGAAAAGGAAACCCGAAATAACCCGACACTGTCTCGGGTATATGATTTGACGGTGAAGGGATGGCCAGCACATGGCGACTCATTGTTGCCAGCATTCTCGACAAGAGAGAACAGCTGTCAGTGTGCCGGGGGACCTTGATGTGTGGATCCTGAGTGGTAATTCCACCCAAGTTAAGGGATAGAATACTCAATGAGCTTCATGAGGGTCATCTGGGAGGGGTAAAATTGAAACGCCTAGCCAGGGCTTATGTGTGGTGGCCGGGAATCAATAAACAAATTGAGTACCTGACCAAGAGCTGCTCAGGATGCCAGAAAGTCCAAAATGCACCACCACAGGCCCCTCTGCACCCATGGGAGTGGCCCTCATCTCCATGGCAACGGGTGCATATTGATTTTGCTGGTCCATTCATGGACTCAATGTTTTTAATAGCCGTGGATGCGCACTCGAAATGGCCTGAGGTCATCAAAATGTCCTCCACCACCACGGAGAAAACTATTGCAGTCCTACGGACCATTTTTGCCAGGAATGGCTTGCCAGAACAGATTTGCTCCGACAACGGACCACAGTTTGTGTCCGAAGAGTTCCGGAGGTTCTTGAAAAAGAATGGGGTAAGGTATTACACATCCGCCCCGTATCATCCAGCCACAAATGGATTGGCTGAGAGGTTCGTACAAAACTTTAAGAAGGCAATAAAGGCTATGTACAATGACAACATTCTGCTGCAGCACAAGGTGGACAATTTCCCGTTCGCCTACCGGAATGCGACACATGCAGTCACCAACCAGGCCCCAGCCATGATGTTCTTTAACCGAAGGTTAAGATCTCGCCTGGATTTGCTCAGACCAAACGTACGAAGAGATGTTGAGAGTAAGCAATTCCAGCACATCCATGAGAAGCCAACAAGGAGCTTCAATGTAGGGCAACCACTCTTGGCCCGCGACTACCGAACAGAAAAATGGCAGCCAGGAACGATATGCACACGGCAGGGCCCACTAATGTACACAGTGGATGTTGGGGAGAGCATCGTGAGACGCCATGCTGACCAGATCCTAGAGTCACAGGAACAAGTCAACCCCATGCCTCGCCCATACGTACCTGGTGATGAACCCGATGTACAGGTCGCATCTACCCCAGAAACAGTAGCATCAGAAGCTGATGAACCAACCGACGACAGCGGGCCAGAATCGCCTCCGCACCAAGAGCAAGACACTCGGGAAAGGCGCTATCCAGAAAGGATCAGGAAGCCTCCCCAAAGACTGAATTTATAAATAGACTATTTTCAGCTAATGTTGCATGTTAAAAGTGTTAATTGTAATTAGTTTGATATTTAATTGTTAAATGAGTGTTATGGTACTGTTAATCTAAAAGGGGAGGAATTGTAATATATGTACCTTTAAGGGGGTAACTACTTTGTACAGCTCATGTATACTGTAGTACCGGCAGTGACCACACCTGTATATAATGCTGAGTAGTGATCTGTACAGTTCAGTTGCAGTTTGAACCACGTTGAGTAAACACCTGTTGTACCATTCTCTGCAGTCCGTTTTTTTATTATACACGGACGTAACAGGGAAGCTCGGCGGCCTTCTCCCCAGAGGGAGAGTCTGGCCTCGAGTCCTGCTACAGTGAGCGCAGAAGAGGTGCAGCTCCTCGCTGAAATGAGCACCCAGGCGGAGCACAGGCACACTGAGCTCATGGCTGCAGTGGCAAGGATGCCCAAATCCATTGAGTCACTGGCAAGGAGTGTCCAGGTCTTCGGCGCAGCACTGGCAAGGAGTTTGCAGGACTTCAGCGCAGCACAGGCAGCACAGGCGGCTTCCACGCAAGTGCTTAGTGGTGCAATGCAGTCAGTGGCTGGTCTGATGCAGACGCAGATTGAGGCCACACGAGCACTGACTGCTACCACCCTTGCTGGATCAGGCACGAATTGCCGGGGCCCTCGCCGCGCCACAGCAGGCCAGCAGTCTGTGCTTCAACAGATTGCTCCGCATGCTGCAGTGCTGCCCCGTGGGCGTGCCAGTGTGTCGTCCGACCAGGGAGTGGCTGTCCTCTTTCAGGATGGCAGCATTCCTGCTGCCAACACTGTCACTTCTCCACTGCAGCTGCCACCACCTGTAGGACAGACTGCTGCCGCCCATGCAGAGTTGGAGCAGTCAGCAGCCGGGCCCTCCAAGCCCAGAGCTAGTCCAGGCTGTACCACATGGGCATCTGCCGACTCAGTTTCTGACACACAGCAGCCTTCCCCCAGCCTTGCTGCAGCCACTGGGGTCCCATTGCGGAGGAGCTGCAGGGTGGGAAGGGGCCAATCTCGCAAGTGAAGCAGACCACCCTTGAAGGGCAAAAAGTAGGAGGTGTGGCAAAATGCTGCTTATTTTTTTATTGAAGGCCGAGGATCGTGGTCATTTTTTGGTTACTCTTTTGTTCATTGTCTCCGGGTTGTGAGAGCCAGTTATGTGTCTGACTGCTTTTTTGGGGGTTTCTCTCTATTATTTTGTCATGCGGGAAGGGCAGTCAGTTTGTTAAATAAAGAAGTGTCTTTATTCAGAACTAGCTGGAGTGCCCGGCGGTGCCGAGGCTTTTTTGAGGGCATGTTATTGTTGGAAGAGAGAGAGAGAGCGACTGGGGGGAAGAAAGAGAGCGACTGCAGGGAAGAGAGAGAGCGACTGGGGGGAAGAGAGAGAGCGACTTGGGGGAAGAGAGAGAGCGACTGGGGGAAGAGAGAGAGCGACTGGGGGGAAGAGAGAGAGTGACTGGGGGGAAGAGAGAGAGCGACTGGGGGAAGAGAGAGCGTGACTGGGGGGAAGAGAGAGAGCGACTGGGGGGAAGAGAGAGAGCGACTGGGGGGAAGAGAGAGCGCGACTGGGGGGAAGAGAGAGAGCGACTGGGGGGAAGAGAGAGAGCGACTGGGGGGAAGAGAGAGCGCGACTGGGGGGAAGAGAGAGAGCGACTGGGGGAAGAGAGAGCGACTGGGGGGAAGAGAGAGAGTGACTGGGGGGAAGAGAGAGAGTGACGGGGGGAAGAGAGAGCGCGACTGGGGGGAAGAGAGAGAGCGACTGGGGGGAAGAGAGAGAGCGACTGGGGGGAAGAGAGAGCGCGACTGGGGGGAAGAGAGAGAGCGACTGGGGGGAAGAGAGAGCGACTGGGGGGAAGAGAGAGAGCGACTGGGGGGAAGAGAGAGAGCAACTGGGGGGAGGGGGGGAGGGGGAGGGGGGAGGGGAAGGGGGAAGGGGTGGTGGGGGGGTAGGCGGGGGTGTGTGGGGGGGAAGGGGGGTGGAAAGGGTGTGGGGGGGAAGGGTGGGGGAAGGAGGGGGGAGGGGGGAAGGGAGAAAGTGAGGGAGGGCGGAAGGAAAAAGGGATGGGGGGAGAAAGGGAGGGGGGAGCCAGCAGAACCTCTCCCCTCTGCCGGCGATGTCTCCGCGGAGCTCCGTGCCACCCCACGCACTGACATGGCCCAGCCGAGCGCAGCGCCCCGATCAGCCCGAGCCCCGCCTCCCGAGCCCCGCCCCACGTCCTCCCGAGCCCCGTTGCCGGGGTTACCCTTCCACCCCTTCCCGCTCTCCCGAGCACCGGCCTCCCGAGCCCCGCCCTCCCGAGCACCGGCCCCCCGCCCGAGCCGCGGGGGCGAAGGAGAGAGAGAGCCGCCGCTCCTCCGGTCGATGAGTTGCGGGCCGACCCCTGATGAGCACCCGATCAGCTGAGCCCGAACCCCGTGGTGACCGCAACTCACCTCCCACTAGGCTCCCTCCCGCCCCGCCAGCCTTTATAAAATGGCGGCGATGGCTACGCTCGGCCCAGTCCCGCGCCGCCAGCCTTTACCAAGATGGCAGCGATTGCGGGGTGGGCCCAGCGGGAGGGGCGGTGCCTAGCTCAGGCATGGCTGGGCAACAGAGGCCCAGGCTTCCAGGCCTGGAAAGACGGTGAAAGGTAGGAAAATTATAGATGTTAGAGAAAAGATTGACAAATGAATTAACTTTTTTTAAAAACAATTTGTGTTTTAAAAGCAACTTTTTTTTTTGCTGGAAATGTAGATTTGAAAAGAAACACGCAGAAAGCGGGAAAAAGAAACGAAGAGTTTGGAATCAAGATGGTGGCCACTCACCTCGGTTCAGAATGATTAGGCCCACCCACACACGCACCGATTGGTCAACCGTCAGGTCACTGAAGTGTAGGATTGGTCAATCGTCCTGTCACTCGACTCTATGACAGCCCGCCCGCACGCGCGACGAACCTGCCCCAGTGACGCAGTGATTGGTCGACCATCGGGTCGCTCGACTGTACGATTGGTCGACCTTCACGTCACTCGATGCTAATGAGCGGATAATGAGCGGAATTTTGAATAATGAGCGGATAATGAGAGGAATTCTGAACGTTTTTTGGATACCGTGGGCACAATTTTTGTCTCACCGAAAAGTAAATACGCTTATGACCGTTCCGGAATGGTAAGCTTTCTTTTGATGCAACGCACGTGTAGGTACACTCTATAACTTGAGAGTTTATAGCCGGACAGACAGACAGACAGGCAGACGGAAAGACAGACAGAAGTACCGCTTTATATATAGAGATGTGCATGTTTGCTCTTTGAACTATTTGTTCCCTTGACTGGCTTAGGGGTTGCAGAACGGTTCCATTCATGTTCTTTGAATGGCACAAGCCATTCCCTCAGAGGGGGCCTAGAACCGACTTGCAATAAGCTACTGACGGACGGCCCTTGCACTTTGTGCCTCCCTCCGGTCTTGGTGCTCTTCCTCCTCCTCCTCCTCTGCTGGTGCTCTGAAGTCTGGTGGCAGTGGCTGAGTCCTAAGGATTGCCAGGTTATGCAGCATGCAGCACACTACAACGAAATGGGAGACTCGCTCAGGTGAGTACTGAAGGGCTCCCCCGGAATGGTCCAGACAGCGGAACCGTTGCTTCAGCACGCCGATTGTGTGCTCAATGATGTTCCTGGTCGCTTGATGGCTCTCATTGTATCGTTCTTCAGCAGGGGTGCTGAGCGCACGGAGCGGGGTCATCAGCCAGGTGCACAGAGGATAGCCCTTGTCCCTGAGAAGCCAGCCTCCTGGGTGAGCCGGGGCCTCGAAAAGGTCTGCCACAGAAGTCTGGCGCAGGATGAAGGCGTCGTGGCTGCTGCCTGGAAAGCGGGCATTGACAGCTAGTATCAGCTGTCTGTGGTCACACACCAACTGGACGTTCAATGAATGGAACCCCTTCCGGTTGCGGTAATCCTCGGCATTCTCTTGCGGTGCCCGCAAAGCCACATGCGTACAGTCAATGGCGCCCTGGACCATGGGGAAGCCCGCTATTCTTGCAAATCCCATTGCGTGCTCTTGCTGCTTGTCCAGGGTCATGGGGAAGATGTATTGACGTCTCCTTTTAAAGAGGGCATTCGTGACTTGACGGATGCAGCAATGCACCGCGAACTGGGAGATATTGGCAATGTCCCCAGTAGCAGATTGGAAGGAGCCGGTGGCATAGAAGTTGAGAGCCACTGTCACCTTCACTGCCACCGACAGAGACATCCTGCTCCTCAGTTGAGGCTGCAGATCTGGCTGAAGCAGGTGGCAGAGCTCAGTGACCACCTCCCTGCTGAATCGCAGCCTCCGAAAACACTGCTCCTCAGACATGTTGAGGTATGAGAACTGTTGGCGGAAAACCCTGGGATGGTAAGGTCTCATGTGCCGACGCCTGTTGGCCCTCCTCCGTCTGGCCATGATTGGCACTCTCTCTCAGCGTCTCTGAGCCCTCTCAATGTAATGGAGACGCCCAACGTTTCCACCCATTGCAGCCCCCATAGTATGTGGCCACTCAAGGTTATGCCAGTGAAAAAGCAAACCAACTACAAAGTTCTGGGCCGAAGCCAGAAATACCTCTGCGAGCACTGACTCAATGCAGAAAGCTCTCTCCCTTTGTCTCTCTGCAAATCTCTCTCTCTCTCACAGAAGGAGTGGCCCAAAAATGGCTACCACAAAGAAGCCAGGAAGAGCCCCCTTTAAATAGCGCCCCCCCGCAGCTCCACAGCGACTGGGAACCATTCCAATCAACCAGTTGCTGGGAGCGCCAGGCGGAAAGGAGGGGGGCGCCACTGATTTTCCGGTTCGGGGCGCCCCAAGGACGTTGCACCATGAAATGACGTCAGGAGCTGCGCGCGCAGCTGAGCGGGCGTTGGGGTTTTGCCGCTGCTAAATGTCTGCTCAATTTCGCGAGAGGCGCAGGTCTCACCGCGCCCGGGCACTAGCTGCCTCGCACCCCAATTATCGCCCTCTTAAGGTGCTAACGGGTGGCGCTAACAACTGAATTTCTCCCCCCAAGTCTTTTATGTTCTTACTTTTCAAATCCTTATCCAATTCCCTTTTAAATGATAGCAAATACAGCAATGATAGTTCTGTAGAAGGGTTTCGACCCGAAACGTTGACTCTGTTTCTCTCTCCACGGATATGCCCTTTTAAATGATGTTATAGTCTCTGCATCATTAGCCCCTTGTCGTGCTGGGTACAGCAACCTAGTGGTTCAGCTACTGGACTAACAATGCAGCTGTGGCTCAGTGGGCAGCACTCTCACCTCTGGGTCAGAAGGTTGAGGGTTCAAAGTCCCACTCCAGAGACTTGATGGAACAAAAATCCAGACTGACACTCCAGTGCAGCACTTAGGGCGTGCTGCACTGTCAGAGGTGCTGGGCTGGATTTTCATTGGGCCGTGGAGGCGGGATTGGAGGCGTGTGGGGGGTTAACATCCCGAAATCGGGGGTCCCGCACCCTACCTACCTCCATGCCAGTTTCAAAGGAGGTGGGTACCAGCCCTGCACTGGGACCCGCCTCCCCGAAGCGGGAAGGTGATTAGTACCAATTAACTGCCTGTTAACAGGCAGTTTTTAGCCTAATCCCTATTTTCATTGTTGAAATGTGGGATTCCCGACGGCTCCAAACCACGCCAAGTTAGCGAGGCGGGCCATCAGGATGAAGGTCTTGGAGGGTTCGAGATGTCCAGTGTTCAGGTGAGTGATGGGTGCATGAGTGCAGAGGTAGGTGTGTTTGGTGTGTCTAAAGTGTTTAAAGAAGTTCTACTTACCTTTACAGCCTTCCTTCCTTCAGGTCTCGGGAGTCCCTCATCTCACCAGCACAGAAAGCAGAATGGCTGCCAGCTGTCAAAATCTGCAGCCTCTGCTTTCTGTTCCGGGGAGATCTCTAAATCATCCTGAGAGGAAGGAATTAACTTGGAATACAGATTGTCAGTGTTTGACAGCTTCAAACAGCTGTGAAACGCTGGTATTTCATCTGTCAAAAGGTCTTGACAGATGAAATATCAATCTGTGACGTCACCTGTTGCTGGGTGGCCCTTAATTGGCCTGCTGAGCCCACTGGGCGGGCTCAACAAGGTCAATCAAGTGAAAATCGAGTGGGTTGGCTAGAACTCGATGGAGGCGGGACTACAACCCCAAAAGGTGTAGTCCCGCCTCCTCAATGAAAATCCAGCCGGCTGTCTTTCGAATGAGATATTAAACCGAGGCCCTGTCAGCTCTCACAGGTGGATGTAAAAGATCCCATGGCACTATTTTGCAGAAGAACCGGGGAGTTCTCCCTGGTGTCCTGCCCAATAATTATCCCTCAATCAACCTAACAAAAACAGATTATCTGGCCATTGTTACATTGCTAGTTATGGGAGCTTGCTGTGTGCAAATTGGCTGCTGTGTTTCCTACATTACAACAGTGACCACATTTCAAAATGTACTTCTTGGCTATAAAGCACTTTGAACGTCTTGAGGTTGTGAAAGGCACTATAGAAATGCAAGTCTTTCTTTTTTTCTTTTCTAAATGTACCATGGTAAGTTGTGAAATTAAATTCAATAAATAAATGTTAAAACCTAACTGGTTCACTAGTACTGTAGTGTATGTGCCTTTAAGGCAGAACTACTTTTACAGCTCCTGTATACTGTAGTACCGGCAGTGACCACACTGGTTCCTGGTGACTAGGGACAGGGTCACTGGCAAGGCTTGGAAGCTAAGCTAGAGGCCAGGCCTGGTTAGTACCTGGAGGGGTGACCATCAGGGAAGACCAGGTGCAGAAGGTCATGGAAGGAGCCCCGAGGAGGGGCGGTTGGTGAGAAGGTCACGGAAGGAGCCACGGGAGGAGCGGCTGGTGAGCAGGCCCGGGCGGTGGGCTGAAGATTGTGGGCCAGGAGGAATGGTGGAAATGGAATGGCGGCGCGCACCGACGCAGCGGCTTTGCTTCTCCCAGTCATGGGAGCTTGCAAGATCACATTTCGTTGTTCATGTACTTGTGCAATGACAATAAAGTTGAATTATTATTATATAAGCTTTGCGCATGCCTCTGTACCCCCAGTCTAGAGATTACCCTCCTCCAGTAAAGACCTGTTATTTGTTAATGTACAACATCCGTGTGATTGATTAAGAAAGGGAAGATAGATTATGAAAGTAAATTAGCAAAAAATATAAAAACAGATAGAAAGAGTCTTTATAGTTATATAAAAGGAAAAAGGGTGGCTAAAGTAAATGTTGGTCCCTTAGAGGATGAGACCGGGAAATTAATGGTGGGAAATATGGAGATGGCAAAAACACTGAATGAATATTTTGTATCAGTCTTTACAGTAGAGGACATTAAGAATATCCCAACACTGGACAAACAGGGGGCTACAGGGGGGGAGGAGCTAAACACGATCAAAATCACTAAGGAAGTGGTACTCGGTAAAATAATGGGACTCAAGGCGGATAAATCACCTGGACCGGATGGCTTACATCCTAGGGTCTTGAGGGAAGTGACGGTAGGGATTGTGGATGCATTGGTAATAATTTTCCAAAACTCCCTGGACTCGGCAAAGGTCCTGGCAGACTGGAAAACTGCTAATGTAACACCCTTATTTAAAAAGGGCAGTAGACAGAAGGCTGGAAACTATAGACCGGTTAGCCTAACATCTGTGGTAGGTAAAATTTTGGATTCCATTATTAAGGAGACAGTAACAGGACATTTGGATAATCATAATTTAATAGGACAAAGTCAGCATGGTTTTATGAAGGGGAAGTCATGTTTGACAAATTTGCTGGAGATCTTTGAGGTAGTAACATATAGGGTGGATAAAGGGGAACCAGTGGACGTAGTGTATTTAGACTTCCAAAAGGCATTTGACAAGGTGCCACACAAAAGATTATTGCTTAAGGTAAAAAATCACGGGATTGGGGGTAATATTCTGGCATGGATAGAGGATTGGCTATCTAACAGAAGGCAGAGAGTTGGGATAAATGGTTCATTCTCAGACTGGCAATCAGTAACTAGTGGTGTTCCGCAGGGGTCAGTGCTGGGTCCCCAGCTCTTTACAATCTATATTAACGATTTGGAGGAGGGGACCGAGTGTAACATATCAAAGTTTGAAGATGATACTAAGGTGGGGGGGAAAGTAGTGAGTGAGGAGGACATAAAAAACCTGCAAGGGGACATAGACAGGCTAAGTAAGTGGGCAGAGATGTGGCAGATGGAATACAATACTGGAAAGTGTGAGGTTATGCACTTTGGCAGGAAAAATCGTAGAGCAAGTTAGTATCTTAATGGCAAGAAACTGGAAAGTACTGAAGTACAAAGGGATCTGGGGGTCCTGGTGCACGAAACTCAAAAGGTTAGTATGCAGGTGCTGCAAGTGATCAAGAAGGCCAATGGAATGTTGGCTTTCATTGCTAGCGGGATAGAATATAAAAATAGGGAGGTATTGCTTCAGTTGTACAAGGTATTGGTGAGACCGCACCTGGAATACAGCATACAGTTTTGGTGTCCATACTTAAGAAAAGACATACTTGCTCTCGAGTCAGTACAAAGAAGGTTCACTCGGTTAATCCCGGGGATGAGGGGATGGACGTATGAGGAGAGGTTGAGTAGATTGGGACTCTACTCATTGGAAGTTCAGAAGAATGAGAGGCGATCTTATTGAAACATATAAGATTGTGAAGGGGTTGGATTGGGTGGATGCGGGGAGGATGTTCCCGATGATGGGTGAAACTAGAACTAGGGGGCATAGTCTTAGAATAAGGGGCTGCTCTTTCAAAACTGAGATGAGGAGGAACTACTTCACACAGAGGGTGGTAGGTCCATGGAATATGCTGCCCCAAAAAGCTGTAGCAGCTACATCATTACATAAATTTAAAACAGAAAAAGACAGTTTCCTAGAAGTAAAGGGAATTAAGGGTTACGGGGAGCGGGCAGGAATTTGGACATGAGTCTAGGTTCGGATCGGTCATGGCCCTGTGGGTAGCGGAGCGGGCCCAGGGGCCGTGTAGCCTGATCCTGCTCCTAGTTCGTGTGTCTAATTCTGTTAGATTCAGGAGATGGTTCTGTGATAGATTGGCGGTTAGGAGCAGATCAGCCATGATCTTATTGAATGGCGGAGCAGGCTCGAGGGGCCGATTGGCCTACTCCTGCTCCTATTTCTTATGTTCTTATGTTCTTATGTGATTATTTAATAATAGCATATCCACTGAACCACGGATCTAACAGTGGCGACGAGTGGCGATTCGAATCTACCTGCAACATAAAAAAAAAAATAGTCGAGACCAGGAACACGGGCGTTGACCACGAGCAAACGCCCAGCAGTCAGGCAGAGATCCAACTTTGCAGGGGAGGCTGTGGAGAGCCGGGCTTGGTTCCCCAGCCACAACGAGCAGTAAGAGACCGACGACAGGTCCAGCGCAGACCCTTCCCGAGCAGCGGCGGCTGGAGCCGACTGACGGAGGAGAGAGAGCCGAGCAGCGTCGACGGGGTAAGACAGAGGGTGAAGAGCGCAGGGCGCAGCCGGGGGTTGAACACCGAGCGGCGTCGAGGAAAATAAAACAAACCGGAGAGAGAGAGGGTAAGAAACAGCCGGGTTCTAGACTGAGCGTCGTCGAAAAATATAAAAAGAAGAACGCGCAGAGCACAGCCAGTGCTCACGGACTGAACAGGGTCCGCGGGGTGAAGAAAGGGGAGATGCCATTGAGCCGCGGAGAAGCAGGAAGAGCGCGGGAGGCGCCATTGAGCCGCGGAGAAGAAGGGAGAGCGCGGGAGACACCATTGAGCCACGGAGAAGAAGGAAGAGCGCGGGAGACACCATTTTTAGAAGCCGCAGCGGAGAAGAAGGGCGAGCGCGGGAAGGAAGGAAAGCGTGGGAGACGCCATTTTGTGCCAGCGGAGAAGAAGGGGCAGTGCGGGAGGCGCCATTTGTGATAGTTAACGCACACCCAAGGATGCCGAAGAGTGGCAGTATCTCTACATTCGACAATGAAGTCGAAGATTGGGCGACATATGTGGAACGTATTGAGGTGTACTGCAGGGCGAATGAAGTGCCAGATGCTAATAAAGCACTGGTTCTGTTAAATTACATGGGTGCAAAAACTTATGGGTTACTGCGAAATCTAATAACCCCAGAGAAGCCGGTAAACAAGAATTTTGAAAGCATAGTAGAAATCCTACAGGACCACTTAAACCCCACACCGCTGCTGATAGCAGAAAGATTTAAGTTCCATAAAAGGAACCAACACAAAGACGAAAGCAATGCTGAGCACCTAACGGAACTGCGCAAGCTATCGAAACACTGCCAGTTTGGAGCGGGACTAGCAGACACGTTAAGGGACAAGTTTGTGTGTGGGCTACAAAGTGAAGGAACCCAGAAATGCCTTCTATCAGAAAAGGACCGTACGCTGGACAAAGCTTTCAGTATGGCAGTATCACACGAAGCAGCCGCAAGGGGTGCTGCAGAGATACAACGGAGACCGCAAGAATATGGCACCAATGAAATGTCCTATGGAACAGGGAAGTGCTATCGCTGCGGCAGAACAACACATGACCAGAAAGATTGTTGGTTCAAGGACCAAGTGTGCAGACAGTGTGGGAAAGCAAGACACATAGCAAGAGTCTGCAGGTCTGGGAAGAAAACCAACAGTAAGAGATCTCCACAGGAGAAGTACAAAAAGGTACACCAGGTGATGGACAGTGGTTCAGATGAACAGAAAAGTGACACAGACTCTGGAAGCAAGGAGCTGGGTTGTCTGAAAGTACATAAGGTAACCGAAATGGAGGATCACCAGATTGTCTGGGTTACACTCAAGATAGACGGAGTCCAAGTGGAAATGGAATTGGACACAGGGTCAGCTCTAACAGTCATAAATCAAAGAGACTACAAGCGGCTATTTTCACACATGCCCTTGAAAGCTACAGAGATTGTCTTGAAGACGTATACGGGGCAAAAAGTCTACCCCAAAGGAAAAATAAGGGTGAAAGTGACATTTAAAGGCCAGGAAATACCTAAAATGGATATATATGTATTGCCAAATGGAGGACCACCACTACTAGGATGTGAATGGATCTGGAAGATACAATTAGATTGGCATTCCATACAGGCACTGAAGGTTGAGGCCAAAAAGGATGACGACGTCACACCTGGACGACTGTCAAAAATGCTAACTGACGCAAAAGAAGTGTTCCAGGAGGGACTAGGAACACTAAAAGGAATAACAGCAATGATTAAAATAGAGGAAATTGCAAGCCCAAAGTTTCTGAAGGCCAGACCAGTGCCTTATGCGATCAGACCAGCTGTTGAAGCAGAGCTGGAAGGGTTGGAACATTCAGGAGTACTGTCCAAAGTGGACTGGAGCGAGTGGGCTACACCCATCATTCCTGTAATGAAGAGGTCATTGAGTAATACGCCTGGGGAACCAAAGAAGGTCCGCATCTGTGGGGATTTTAAGGTGACAGTGAACCCAGCCCTTCACACGGTGCAATATCCGCTTCCACGAATTGAGGATATTTTTGCCTCGCTATCTGGAGGTAAACGCTTCACCAAAATTGATCTAGCCCAGGCGTACTTGCAAATGGAGGTAGAAGAAGCTTCGAAACATTACCTTACGATCAACACTCTTAAAGGTCTCTATCAATACAACCGGCTGGTGTTTGGAGTAGCCTCGGCTCCGGCTATCTGTCAATGGGCGATGGATCAGGTCCTGCAAGGGATTCCAGGGACCCAGTGTTATTTGGACGACATCTTGGTCACGGGCGAAAATGACGGTGATCACCTCGCCAACTTGGAGAAGGTGCTCACCAGATTAAAGGAGTATGGGCTACGAGCTAATCGCCACAAGTGCGAGTTTTTCCAGAAACAGATCTCGTATTGTGGCCACGTCATCGATGAAGAGGGGTTACATAAGTCCCCTGACAAGATTGAGGCAGTAGTCAAGGCTCCAGCACTGGAAAATGTGTCGCAACTGAGGTCGTACCTCGGGCTGGTAAACTACTACCACAATTTCTTACCAAATTTGTCTAGAAATTACACCCGCTGAACACCCTACTGCAAACTAGGGTACCATGGAAGTGGGATGACGAACGTAGACGAGCTTTCCAGAAGTGTAAAGAATTGATCACATCAAAAGAGGTGTTGGCCCATTTCAACCAAGCACTACCAATTCGTTTGGCATGTGATGCATCACCCTACGGTATTGGAGCGGTGCTGTCGCACAAATTCCCAGACGGGTTGGAGAGGCCAGTAGCCTTTGCGTCTCGGTCACTGACCTCAGCCGAGCGCAACTATGCCCAGATTGACAGGGAGGCCCTCAGCCTAGTATGGGGAGTAAAAAAATTCAACCACTATCTGCATGGGCAGAAGTTCACCTTGCTGACTGACCACCAACCACTTGTCTCCATCTTTAATCCTAAGAAGGGCGTTCCAGTGATGACTGCACAGCGGTTACAAAGATGGTCCCTGTTTCTAGGGGTGAATCAATATGAAATAGAATATAAAGGCACGAAACAGCATGGGAACGCTGATGGGCTATCGCACCTGCCACTGCCTACTGTGGAGGAAGCACCAGCAGTGGACCCTATCGAGATATTTTATTCATCAATAATTGAACGATTGCCAGTAACAAACGCGGATATAGAGAAGGAGACCTGCAATGGTCCGACACTGTCACGGGTATATGAATTGACGGTGAGGGGATGGCCAACAGATGGCGACTCACTGTTGCCAGCATTCTCATCCAGAAGATAACAGCTGTCAGTATGCCAGGGGGACAGTGATGTGTGGATCCAGAGTGGTGATTCCACCCAAGTTAAGAGAGAGAGTGCTAAATGAGCTACATGAAGGTCATCTGGGGGGAGTGAAAATGAAAAGCCTTGCTAGGACTTATGTGTGGTGGCCGGGAATCGATCAACAAATCGAAGACCTAACTAAGAGCTGCTTAGGATGCCAGTAGGTCCAAAATGCACCACCACATGCCCCTCTACACTCATGGGAGTGGCCCTCCTCTCCATGGCAACGGGTGCATATTGATTTCGCTGGTCCATTCATGGACTCAATGTTCTTAATAGCAGTGGATGCTCATTCAAAGTGGCCTGAGGTGATAAAAATGTCTTCAACCACTACAGAGAAAACGATTGCAGTCCTACGGACCATATTTGCCAGAAACGGTTTGCCAGAGCAGATTTGCTCTGATAATGGACCACAGTTTGTGTCCGACGAGTTCCAAAAATTCATGAAAAGGAATGGGGTAAGGCATTACACATCCGCCCCGTATCATCCAGCCACAAATGGATTGGCTGAGAGGTTCGTACAAACCTTTAAGAAGGCGATAAAGGCCATGTGCGACGATGAAATTCCACTACAGCATAAGATGGACAATTTCTTATTAGCCTACCGAAACGCGACACATGCAGTTACCAACCAGACCCCGGCCATGATGTTCTTTAACTGAAGGTTGAGATCTCGTCTGGACTTGCTCAGACCAAATGTGCGAAGAAATGTTGAGGACAAACAATTCCAGCACATCAGTGAGAAGCCGACAAGGAGCTTCAATGTAGGGCAACTAGTCTTGGCCCGTGACTATCGAACAGAGAAGTGGCAACCCGGAACGATATGTACAAGGCAGGGGCCATTAATGTACACAGTGGATGTCGGGGAGAACATTGTGAGATGCCACTTCGATCAGATCTTAGCGTCACAGGAACGCGTCAACCCCATGTCTCGAGTACCTGGGGATGAACCCGACATACCAGTAGCATCTACTTCAGACCCAGTAGCAGTGGAACCCGATGTACTACCCGATGAAAAGGGGTCAGAATCGCCTCTGCACCAAGAACAAGAACCTCTGGAAAGGTGCTATCCCGAAAGGGTCAGGAAGCCGCCCCAAAGACTGAATCTATAAATGGACTTTTGTTGTTTAATGTACATGTTGAAATGTTAATTGTTATTTGAATATTAGGGGTATTACTAATCTAAAAGGGGAGGAATTGTAGTGTATGTGCCTTTAAGGCAGAACTACTTTTACAGCTCCTGTATACTGTAGTACCGGCAGTGACCACACCGGTATATAAGCTTTGCGCATGCCTCTGTACCCCCAGTCTAGAGACTACCCTCCTCCAGTAAAGACCTGTTATTTGTTAATGTACAGCGTCCGTGTGATTATTTAATAATAGCATATCCACTGAACCACGGATCTAACAAGTACCCTCCAGGGAAGGGAACTGCCACACCTCCCCAGTCTAGCCTACACGTGTCTCCAGTCCTACACTATTTGGTTCACTCTTAATGCACTCAGGGCAGCGAGGGATGGGCAAGAAATATATTCCAAGAATAAACTTTATAATTCAGTATTCTAGTGACCCTCTGTGAAAACATTTCTTTTCACTTCCCTCCAGTTGTCTGCTGAGACTGCCTAAGGGCAGACTCACAGACAGTGGGGTAGACTCACAGACAGTGGGGCAGACTCACAGACAGTGGGGTAGACTCACAGACAGTGGGGCAGACTCACAGACGGTGGGGGAGACTCACAGACAGTGGGGCAGACTCACAGACAGTGGGGCAGACTCACAGACAGTGGGGGAGACTCACAGACAGTGGGGCAGTCTCACAGACAGTGGGGCAGACTCACAGACAGTGGGGCAGACTCACAGACAGTGGGGCAGACTCACAGACAGTGGGGTAGACTCACAGACAGTGGGCAGACTCACAGAAAGTGGGGCAGACTCACAGACAGTGGGCAAACTCACAGACAGTGGGCAGACTCACAAGTGTGAGGAGCTCATGGACTTCTTAGGCTCTAAGATTGAGACCATCCATTCAGCTGCCCATCCCTCCCACTCCCCTTTCTTCCCAGCCCAAACTTCCTGTAAGGTTCCCCCTGAACTCACAACTAGCTTGGCAGGGGAATGGGAACCTGATAATAGATTCAGAAGGGAGAGAAGCAAATCAGAAATTGGAAAGCAAAAAAGTAGAAAGTGAATTTGGAAGACAGAGGAAACAAGGGCTAGAAAATAGAAAACAAGGGAGCTTGGCAGTGCTAAATGGGATATACTTCATTGCAAGGAGTATAGGAAATAATGCAGATGAGCTTAGTGCACAGGTAGACACTTGCGACTATGATATTATAGCTATAATAACTGAGACATGACTGAAAGAAGGGCAGGTATGGCAGCTCAACATTCCTGGTTACAGGATTTTCAGACGGGATAGAGAGGGGGTAAAAAAGGAGGGGGGTGGCAGTATTGATTAAAGAAACAATTACAGCTGTGAGGAGGGATGATATGTTAGAAGGATCATCCAATGAGGCCATATGGGTTGAATTGAAGAATAAAAAAGGGGCGATCACACTGCTGGGAGTGGACTATAGACCCCCAAACAGTGAGAGGGCGATAGAAGAGCAAATACATAAGCAAATTTCTGAGAAGTGCAAAAACTATAGAGCAGTAATAGTAGGGGATTTCAACTATCCTAATATTAACTGGAATAAAATTAGTGTGAATGATATAGAGGGAGCAGAATTCCTAAAATGCATTCAGGAGAACTTTTTTAGCCAGTGTGTAACAAGCCCAACAAGGGAGGGGGCGGTTCTGGACTTAGTTTTAGGGAATGAAGCTGGGCAGGTGGAAAGGGTATCAGTGGGGGAGCATTTTGGTGGTAGTGATCATAATTCAGGTAGATTTAGGGTAGTTATGGAAAAGGACAAAGATAGACCAGGAATAAAAGTTCTCAATTGGGGAAAAGCCAATTTTGCTAAGCTGAGATGAGATTTAGCCAAAGTAGACTGGAAACGGTTACTTGAAGGTAAATCAGTGTCAGAGCAGTGGGAGGCATTCAGGGAGGAGATCCAGAGGGTTCAGAGCAAGTATGTTCCTTTAAAGAAAAAGGGTGGCACTAACAAATCTAGAGCCCCCTGGATGTCAAGGGACATACAGGGTAGGATAAAGAAAAAAGGGAGGCTTATGACAGATACCAAGGGCTCAATACTTCAGAAATTCTAGAGGAGTATAGAAAGTGCAGGGGTGAAATTAAAAAGGAAATTAGGAAAGCAAAGAGAGAGCATGAACAAATATTGGCAAGTAAAATCAAGGAGAACCCAAAGATGTTTTATAAATACATTAAGAGCAAGAGGATAACTAAAGAAAGGGTAGGGCTTATTAGAGATCATAAAGGTAATCTGTGTGTGAGGCAGAAGACGTGGGTATGGTTCTTAATGAATACTTTGCGTCTGTTTTCACAAAAGAGAGGGGCGGTGCAGGGAGGAGGCGTGTGAAATATTAGATGAAATAAACATAGTGAAAGAGGAAGTATTAAGGGGTTTAGCAGCTTTGAAAGATAAATCCCCAGGCCCGGATGAAATGTATCCCAGGCTGTTAAGAGAAGCAAAAGAGGAAATAGCAGAGGCTCTGACCGTCATTTTCCAATCCTCTCTGACTTCAGGTGAGGTGCCAGAGGACTGGAGGACTGCTAATGTGGTACCCTTGTTTAAAAAGGGAGAAATGGATAGACCGAGTAATTACAGGCCAGTCAGCCTAACCTCGGTGGTGGGAAAATTATTGGGAAAAAATTCTGAGAGACAGGATAAATCTTCATTTAGAAAGATACGGATTAATCAAGGACAGTCAGCACGGATTTGTTAAGGGAAGGTCGTGCCTGACTAACTTGATTGAATTTTTTGAGGAATTAACAAGGTGGGTCGATGAGGGTAGTGTGTTTGATGTAGTGTATATGGATTTTAGCAAGGCTTTTGATAAGGTCCCACATGGCAGACTGGTCACGAAAGTAAAAGCCCATGGGATCCAGGGCAAAGTGGCAAGTTGGATCCAAAATTGGCTCAGAGACAGGAAACAAAGGGCAATGGTTGATGGGTGTTTTTGTGAATGAAGGCTGTTTCCAGTGGGGTTCCGCAGGGCTCAGTACTGGATCCCCTGCTTTTTGTGGTATATATCAATGATTTAGACTTGAATGTAGGCCCCTCCCTATCTCTGTAATCTCCTCCAGCCCCACAACCCCCCGAGATATCTGCGCTCCTCTAACACTGCCCTCTTGAGCATCCCTGATTATAATCGCTCCACCATTGGTGGCCGTGCCTTCTGTTGCCAAGGCCCTAAGCTCTGGAATTCCTCCCCTAAACCTCTCTGCCTCTCTACCTCTCCCTCCTCCTTTAAGACGCTCCTGAAACCCTCTCTTTCATCTGCCCTAATTTTCTCCTTACGTGGCTCGGTGTCAATTTTTTGTCTTATAACACTCCTGTGAAGCGCCTTGGGATGTTTTACTAAGTTAAAGGCACTATAGAAATACAAGTTGTTGTTGCAGACGTCGGTTCCGTTTCAGATTTGAATTTTTTGTCCTATTTTTGTTATCTGCACGGTCACAATTGTCAATCAAATTAAGAAGGGGCGAGGAAACAGGCGGCAGCTGCAGGGATGAAAAGAGCTGCTGGGGTCGAACAGTGAGTCTCAAGCTCGCGGAGCAAGTAGAGCAGAATAGGTCAACATTAGAAAACTATTAGGATTGACACTTATTACCAGCAAAACTGAAACAGTTGCAAACTCATTTAAATATTCTGCACAATCTAATTTTTCCCCCATTTTCTCTCCTGCTGTCTTCAAAGTGTCGACTCACATTGTAGTACAGTTAAAAGGGTGCTGGCTGCTCTTTGGTGCCAAACCTCATTCATTCTTCATCTGCGAGCCGATACCTTGAGTGTTAGCAGGCTTGCTCTACCGAGGAGGGCATCACAGACTGGCCTGATTTTTCACATCCAATGTTGGCCTCCAGCTAGGATTTCAACCTAGAATCATAGAATCATAGAATGGTTACAGCACAGGACAAGGCCATTTGGCCCATCGAGCCCGTGCGGGCTCTCTGCAAGAGCACTCAGCTAGTCCCATTCCCCCGCCCTTTCCCTGTAGCCCTGCAAATGTTTTCCCTTCAGATACTTATTCAATTCCCTTTTGAAAGCCACGATTGAATCTGCCTTCACCACTCTTTCAGGCAGCGCAGTCCAAATCCTAATCACTCGCTGCGTAAAATTTTTTTTGCTCATCTCACCTTTGGTTCTTTTACCAATCACCTTAAACCTTAAATCTGTGTCCTCTGGTTCTCGACCCTTCCACCAATGGGGACAGTTTCTCTCTATCAACTCTGTCCAGGCCCTTCGTGATTTTGAACACCTCTATCATATCTCCTCTCAATCTTCTCTGCTCCAAGGAGAACAACCCCAGCTTCTCCAGTCTATCCACGTAGCTGAAGTCACTCATCCCTGGAATCATTCTCGTAAATCTTCCAGGATTGTCCTGGAGTTGCCAGGAATAAAACATTAATCTGGACACTGTTGCAAGCTTTTAGAAATGATAATCTGGGACAAAATTAATAGCCACTTGGACAAGTATCGGGGAACGTGTGGGGGAGTGGGTGTTGTGTATGTACCTTTAAGAGAAGAACTGATTTTATACTGCAGTACCGGCAGTGACCACACTAGTATATAAAGCCATAGCAGGCTTCTGTACTTCAGTCTTAAGTTACCCTCTGTTCAGTAAATACCTGTTATTATTGTTCTCCTGCAGTCCGTGTATTATTGATACTCAGACACTACACTGGCGATGAGCAGGTTCGAACTCACCTGCAGTACTGCATCACCTCACGGGGATCTTTCCCTGAGAAGAAGCTTCTTGGAGGTCGAAGTCAGGGCAACGGGCATCGACCGCGGGCAACCGCCCAAGGATCCATCGGAGTTCGGAGAATTGCAGGGGAGGATGTGAAGAGCTGGGCTTGGCTCCCCAGTCAAGGTGTTCCAACAAATCGTGCTGGTAGCAGGTAGTGCGCTGATCCTTCCGGACTGCGGCGGGCTCGAGCTCGATCGAACGGCTCTGCAAAAGGGGCCGTGCAGCATCGTCGGGAGGAAAAAAGAGAGAGAGAGGGTGGAGCGCACAGGGCGCGGTCGGTGCTCAAGAACCGGGCAGCGTAGAGAAAATAAAATGAGGGGAAGGAAAAGTGAGACGCGCCGAAGCCGCGGGTCACCGCCATTAGCCTGTAGAACGCTAGGAGCAGCGTGGCAGCAAGGGGAAGAAGAAAAAGCGCGGGACGCGCCATTTTAAATCACCCAAGATGCCGAAGAGTGGCAGTATCACTGCTTTCGACAACGAGGTAGAAGACTGGACCACGTATGTGGAAAGAATTGAAGTGTACTGCAAGGCAAATGAGGTGGCCGATGGAAAGAAGGCGTTGGTATTATTAAATTTGATGGGCGCGAGAACGTACGGCCTATTGCGGAATTTAATTACCCAGCTAAACCAATGGAGAAAATTTTTGAAGAGATTGTTAATATCTTACAGGAACACCTAAACCCTACACCGCTGCTGATAGCAGAAAGATTCAAGTTCCATAAAAGAAACCAGCACAAATATGAGAGCAATTCTGACTATCTTACGGAACTACGCAAGTTATCGAAGCACTGCCAGTTCGGAGCAGGACTGGCAGACACCTTACGGGATAAGTTTGTCTGCGGGCTCCAGAGTGAAGGAACCCAGAAACGACTACTTTCGGAAAAGGACCTGACGCTAGAACAGGCTTTCAGCGTGGCAGTGTCCTACGAAGCAGCAGCACGGGGAGCTGCGGAAATACAACAGAAACCACAAGAATACAGCGCTAACGAAATGGCGTATGGAGCAGAAAAGTGCTATCGCTGCGGCAGAACAACCCATGATCAGAAGGACTGCTGGTTTAAGGACAAAATATGCAGGCAATGTGGGAAAATGGGACACATAGCAAGAGTCTGCAGGTCGGGAAAGAAAACCATTACTACAAGAACTACTAAGGAAAAGTACAAGAAAGTAAAAAAAAATGACAGACAGTCGTTCGGAAGATCAGGAGAGTGATAATGACTCCGGGAGCAGGAGACTAAGTTGTCTAAAGTTACACAACGTGATCGCAAAGGAGGATCACCGAACCATTTGGGTCACCCTCATGATAGCAGGGTCCCAAGTAAAGATGGAATTGGACACAGGATCAGCCCTAACTGTCCTGAATCGACGAGACTATGAGCGGCTATTCTCACACATACCCTTGAAGGACACGTCCATTGTATTGAAGACATACATGGGGCAAAAAGTCTACCCCAGAGGAAAAATAAGGGTGCCAGTTAAATACAACAGCAAGGAAACGCAGAAACTGTATCTATATATACTACAAGATGGAGGACCACCATTATTGGGACGTGAATGGATCCGAAAAATACAATTGGATTGGCATTCCATTCAGGCGCTAACTGTGACTGACAAAAAGGATGATGATGTCACACCTGGACGACTGTCAAAAATTCTAACTGACGCGAAAGAGGTGTTCCAACAAAGACTTGGGACTCTAAAAGGAGTAACGGCAACGATAAAAATCGAAGATAACGCAAACCCAAATTTTTTTACGGCCAGACCGGTACCGTACGCGATCCGCCCAGCCGTTGAAGCAGAGCTGGAGAGTCTGGAGCGTTCGGGTGTGCTGTCCAAGGTGGACTGGAGCGAGTGGGCCACACCCATCGTTCCTGTAATGAAGAAATCATTGAGCCTGGGGAGCCGAAGAAGGTTCGCATCTGTGGGGACTTCAAGGTAACTGTGAACCCAGTCCTGCACACAGTACAATATCCACTTCCACGGATAGAAGATATTTTCATCTCACTATCTGGAGGGAAACGCTTTACGAAGATTGATCTGGCCCAAGCGTATCTACAAATAGAGGTGGAAGAAGCATCTAGGAAATACCTCACGATAAACACTCACAAAGGCCTTTACCAGTACAATCGACTGGTATTCGGGGCACATCAGTACGACATAGAGTACAAGGGTACGAAACAGCATGGAAACGCTGATGGGCTGTCGCGCCTACCGTTGGCAGAGGGCGATGGAACAAGTCCTGCAAGGGATCCCGGTGACCCAGTGTTATTTGGACGACATCCTGGTTACGGGCAAAAATGACAGTGAACACCTTGCCAACCTGGAGCAGGTGCTCACTAGATTACAGGAATATGGGCTACGAGCCAACTGCCCCAAATGCGAGTTCTTCAGGAGACAAATCTCGTATTGTGGCCACATGATTGATGAGGAAGGGTTGCATAAGTCGCCAGACAAGATTGAGGCTGTAGTCAAGGCTCCAGCACCGGAAAATGTGTCGCAACTGAGGTCGTTTCTCGGGTTGGTGAAGTACTACCATAAGTTCTTGCCGAATTTATCTACAATTTTGCACGCACTGAACGCCCTGCTGCAAACTGGAGTAACATGGAAATGCAGTGATGAGTGTAAGCATGCCTTTCAGAAATGTAAATGCCTAATCACTTCAAAAGAAGTATTGGCCAACTACAATCCAACACTACCGATTTGGTTGGCATGTGATGCGTCTCCCTACGGCATTGGAGTGGTGCTGTCACACAAATTCCTTGACGGTTCAGGCAGGCCAATAGCCTTTGCGTCGCGCTCATTAACCTCAGCCGAGCGTAACTACGCCCAGATTGACAGGGAGGCCCTCAGCCTGGTGTGGGGGGTGAAGAAGTTCAATCACTATCTGCACGGGCAGAAATTCACCCTACTGATTGATCATCAGCCCCTGGTCTCCATTTTTAACCCAAAGAAGGGCGTTCTGGTGATGACGGCGCAACGGCTGCAAAGATGGTCACTTTTTCTAGGGGCACATCAGTACGACATAGAGTACAAGGGTACGAAACAGCATGGAAACGCTGATGGGCTGTCGCACCTACCATTGCCTACAGTAGAGGAAGCACCTGCAGTGGACTCTGTTGAGATATTCCATGCGACCATAGTCGAATGTCTACCTGTTACAAACTCAAGTATAGAGAAGGAAACCCGAAATGACCCGACACTCTCTTGGGTCTATGATTTGACGGTGAAGGGATGGCCAGCACATGGCGACTCACTGTTGCCAGCATTCTCGCCAAGGAGGGAACAGCTGTCAGTGTGCCGGGGGACCTTGATGTGTGGATCCCGAGTGGTAATTCCACCCAAGTTGAGAGATAGAGTGCTCAATGAGCTTCATGAGGGTCATCTGGGAGGGGTAAAAATGAAGCGCCTAGCCAGGGCGTTTGTGTGGTGGCCGGGAATTGATAAAGAAATCAAGGATATGACCAAGAGATGCACAGGATGCCAGAAGGTCCAAAACGCTCCACCACAGGCCCCGCTACACCCATGGGAGTGGCCCTCATCGCCATGGCAACGGGTACACATTGATTTTGCTGGTCCATTTATGGACTCAATGTTTCTAATCGCCGTGGATGCCCATTCGAAATGGCCAGAGGTCATCAAAATGTCCTCCACCACCACGGAGAAAACTATTGCAGTCCTACGGACCATCTTCACCAGGAATGGCTTGCCAGAACAGATTTGCTCCAACAATGGGCCACAGTTTGTGTCCGAGGATTTCCGGAGGTTTCTGAGGAACAATGGGGTGAAACATTACACAGCTGCCCCATATCATCCAGCCACAAATTGATTGGCTGAGAGGTTTGTTCAGACCTTTAAAAAGGCAATAAAGGCGATGTATAACGACGACATACCACTACAACACAAGGTGGATAATTTCTTGTTTGCTTACCGGAATGCGACACATGGTGTCACCAACCAAGCTCCAGCCATAATGTTCTTCAACCGAAGGCTAAGATGTTGCCTGGATTTGCTCAAACCAAACATAAGACGAGATGTTGAGGATAAGCAATTCCAGCACATCAATGAGAAGCCAACCAGGAGCTTCAAGATAGGGCAACCAGTCTTGGCCCGCGACTACCGAACAGAAAAATGGCAGCCAGGAACAATATGCACACAGCAGGGACCACTATTGTACACAGTGGACGTTGGAGAGAGCATCATGAGACGCCATGCTGACCAGATTCTAGAGTCACAGGAACAAGCCAAACCCATACCATGAGCATGTGCACCTGGTAATGAACCCGAAGTACAGTTTGCGTCTACCTCAGAAGCAGTGGTATTGGAAGCTGACGAACCAACCAATGACAATGAGCCAGAATCGACTCCGCCGCAAGAACAGGATACTTGAGAAAGGTGCTATCCAGTCAGGATCAGGAAGCCTCCTCAAAGACTGAACTTATAAATGATTATTTCAGTTGATGTATATAGTACAGAGAAAATTGTAATTGTAATTAGTTATTATTTAGTTGTTAAATGAATGTTATGTACTGTTTATCTAAAAGGGGAGGAATTGTTGTGTATGTACCTTTAAGAGAAGAACTGATTTTATACTGCAGTACCGGCAGTGACCACACCTGTATATAAAGCCATAGCAGGCTTCTGTACTTCAGTCTTAAGTTACCCTCTGTTCAGCTGCAAGCACGAGCAGAGGGAGCAGCCAGACTTTGGAGAGTGGATTAAAGTGGTGGTCCCCTGACCAGGAAGAGGAGGAGAACGTTGGACCACCACCACCAACTCCACCATCATTACATCAACTGAGGTGCCTGGAGAGAGAGGACAGAGGAGGAGAAGGAAAAAGGAGGCCTACATCAACATCAACCAGGGGAGAGGCCTTTCTATCACTGCCTCCCCAATTTGGCCTCCACTTCAGGAGAGGGAGAGAGGGGAGAGAAACCAACTGCTTGAAAGGAGGGAAGAAAACTTCATCCGGAACATCTACAGGTGGGTGTTATTTGGGGCACTCTCCCAAGACTTTGCATTTTAGGTGGGGGGAGAAAAGAAGAAGCAAGGCCGGATCATCAAGGGGTGTAGTGTGTGCTCTTGTTAAAAGCTAGGCCACACACACCACTAATTAGCATCCCTTCTATTGCCTGCCCTGGGAGAGCTTGGAGCTGCCCAAGGTGAAGTCCTTAATTTAATTTAATTACATCATTAAGACCTGTTGCAGGACTAAGCCTGGGCTTCTCCAGCTTTTCCAGGTGAAGACGTCTTCTCCCCCTGCCAGAAGACCACCATCACCAAAGACTTTTTCCATCGGAGAGTGCAACCCTGCCTACACCCACCCACCATCCTGAGTGGCAACACTGCCCTTTGCGGCCTCCCTCCTTCCCACCTCTCTCTCTCTCTTTGTCTCTCTCTGCCTGTCTTTCTAAGGCACCTTAGTTTCATCTATTTTATTAATTGCCAATTGAGCAGAGGGGCGAGGGCTCCTCTCCCAATTTAAATCAATAAGGAGAGAGGTGTGTCCTCATTTTAATCAGCTCCCTCTGCTCAATAGAGGACAAAAAAATATATATATACACCGAGGCCATTAACACCTTCAGGCCTGTGACTTGGGGTGAGTGTAGCCCTTAAAAAAAGCACCCCAGAATGGCGACTGCATCTTCGCCGGTGGCGGGGCCAGCCGGGACCTATGCGAGAGTGGTAGCCACAGCCACAGCTGCTCCCGCTGTTCCTGCTGCCCCGTCACCTTTTCGATTAATAACAAAAAAGCTTGGGGTGAAGAGCTACACTCACCCCACTATGACCATCGAGGCCTGCGTCAAGGCCATGGCTGGGGTTGTCGGCCCCTCAGCCATCGTCGCGGCCTCGAAAATGTATGGGAAGGCTGTGTTCTTCCTGGGGTCGGAGCGGGCGGTGTCCCTGGCTGTCGCCAAGGGGCTCACCGTGGGCGGGACCTTCCTGCCGGTGGATCCTCTCGAGGCCACCGCGCAGAGGATCATTATTTCCAACGTCCCGCCCTATGTTCCTGGTGAGCTCCTCCTTCCCCATTTGCGACAACTTGGGGAGGTGAGGTCGGGGATCACGCCCATCCCGCTCGGCTTCCGGGAGGCCAGCCTTCGCCACGTCTTCTCCTTCCGGCGCCAGCTGTTTATCCAGCTGGCGCGGGAGGAGGACACTGAAGGGGCGTTCGTCGTCCTCCACGAGGGGACCGCCTACCGCGCCTTTTGGACGTCGGACGGTGTGAGGTGCCATGCCTGCAGGGAGGTGGGGCACATCAGGAGGAACTGCCCTGCCTCCAAGGCCACCGGATCATCTCGTGCGGCCGAGGCTGGCGCCGCCGCCGCCGCCCTTCCCCCCGGATCTGCCCGCGCGTCAAGTACGTCTGATGCGCGGTTGACGTCGGGGGCCGATGCCACCAAGGCCTCCGGCGGGGGGGAGGGAGCGTGTCCGGCCGGAAAGAAGGCGCGAGGAGAAAAGAAGCACCTTAGGGCAGGCCCCCCCGTGGATGGTGAGCCCTTGCCCCTTGAGCCCCTTACACCCGCGCTCCTCGCGGAGTTGATCAGGGCAGATGTGAGCGGGAGGGGCCCCGTGCCCGAGCCTGTGGCCGCAACCGCCGCAGCGGTAATGCCAATACCTGCGGCCGGGCTCGGGCCCGAGGAACCCGACAAACCTGCTCCGCCGGAGGGAGTCGAGGAGGAGGCCTTTGCAGACATGGAGGTCTCCCTCGCTCCCTCCGTGCTAAAAAGAAGGCGCGACCCCCTGGATGAGGAGGAGGACCGGGAGGAGGAAGGTCCCTCCGAGCAGGGGGAGTCGTCGCCCGCCGCGGGTACTGCGCCCGCCCGCCCCCCCAGCGCTGTCGTCATCACCAGCGATCGGCAGGGGTCACCTGTCCCTCGGGAGGCTGAGGCAGATGTGTCTGTCCAGCACGTGCCTCCCGGGGATGGGGATGAGACCCTGCCCGTGGGGGGGGTTGCGGAACAACCCGCGGCAGTAATTGAAGTTGACCTTTTATCGGTGTCGTTACCCCTCGCCGGGTCGGGCAGCCTGGGGGCTGGGTCGGGCGAGCTCGAGGATAATGAGCTCGCCCAATGCGACCCGGACGTCTCCCAGGGGATGCTCGTCCTGGTAGAGCTTTTAATTCAAAACCCCCCGTCCGCTGGGTCGGAGGTTGGTGGCGGGGAGGAGGATGGCCCCCTGGCTGCGTCTCTGGTGCCGGACGTACTGGAGGAGCTGGAAATTGTTCTCTCCCCGGTTTCTCCGGTCGTTCCGGCGTCTGAGGCGGAGGGGAGCTCTGAACCGCCGCCGTCTTCTGGCCCGGCACCCCTAGAGGAGCCCAGGGAGAAATCCTCTGCCGCCGATCCTGGGGGTGGGATCCGGGCGGAGGCGGGGCTGGCTGGCGCGGCCGAGTCGTTCGCTTCGCACTGCGCGGCGGACGGGTCGGCCGCTGGTGACGACCCCCTGGAGGAGGATGGGGACTCGGTGATGGGCACGGAGGACGATTCGGACTCCAGCGCCGACGTGGCGATGGATGACCTCGTGCCCCTTGCCGAGTCTCCCCTCATTTCCGTAAGGGAACTCCGGGATTTTATGGCCACGTGCCTGGGTCAGCGCAATAAGGTCCGGCTGGCCCTCGACAGGTGGTCGGAGCTGGCGCTGCTCATCGATTCTGTCCGCGCCGCCGTTAAGATCTTGGGCGCGGACGAGGGTGTGAACCCGCTCGAGCTGCGTCGGCTCACAACGTTTCTCACTGGGCTGCTGAGGAAGTGGCGGCGGACCAGCGGCTGCGCTTCCTCGCCCCGTTAGGTGTAGGTAGAGGTTGCACTATGCTTCTGACATGAAGATAACCATAGCCAGCCTCAACATCAACGGCAGCAGGGAGGCGCGCCGCAGATTCAATAACTTCTCGGTCCTTTGGGACGGGAAGTATGCGGTGTGCTTCCTGCAAGAAACCCACACCGTTCCGGGAGACAAAGCCACGTGGCTCCTGGAGTGGCAAGGAGGGGTCAGCATGAGTCACCTCTCCAACAATTCCAGCGGGGTGGCTATCTTGCTGGCCCCGCATTTTCAGCCGGAGATCTTGGGGGTCAAGGAGCACGTGCCGGGCCGCTTGCTCCATGTCACTGTTCGCCTGGGGGGCGTGCCGCTCCATCTAGTGAACGTGTACGCCCCTCAGACCAGTGCGCAGCAAGTGCGCTTCTTCGAAGAAGTGTCCGCTCTCTTGGGCTCCATCGACGTGGGCGAGTGCGTCATCCTCGGGGGGGATTTTAACTGCACCCTCGAGGCGAGGGACCGTTCGGGTCCCCCGCGAAGCCCGGCGGCGATGGAGAAGTTGAGGGACCTGGTTGGGTCCTTCGACTTGGTGGACGTCTGGCGAAATCTCCACCCCGACTCCAGCGCCTTCACTAGCGTGAGGTCTGGGGGAGGAAGGTCCAGAATCGACCGCCTCTACATTTCCCGGGCGTTCGTCTCCTGCGTTCCGGCAGCTTCCATGCGGCCGGTGCCGTGCACGGACCACCACCTGGTGTGGGCGGAGCTCGCTCCGCTGCGCGCGCGGGGGGTGCTCCGTGTACTGGCATTTTAACAACCTGCTGCTGGAGGACGCACGGTTCCGGGATTCGTTTCGTCGATTCTGGGCCGACTGGAGAAGGAAGCAGGGGGGCTTCCCCTCCTTGAGGCTATGGTGGGATGTGGGCAAGGCTCACATCCGTCTCTTCTGTCAGGAGTACGCGAAGGGGTCGACCAAGAGGCGGGAGGCCCGGGTCGGGCGGTTGGAGAAGGAGGTGCTCGACCTGGAGTCCCGTCTCGGTCAGGTCGTCGAGGACCCGGCCCTGCGGAAGGTGTACGAAGAGAAGAAGGGCGCGCTGAAGGACCTGCAGCTCGTCGGGTCCCGAGGCGCGTACGTGAGGTCGCGGATCCAGCTCCTGCGGGACCTGGACCGCGGCTCCCCCTTCTTCTACTCGCTGGAAAAAAGACGGGGGGTCCGTAAGCAGCTCTTGGGGCTGCTGGCCGACGACGGATCTCTGGTCTCGGATCCGGAGGGAATCAGCGCGGAGACCCGTGCCTATTATGGGGCTCTGTTCTCTCCGGATCCGTCCAGCGAGGATGCGCGCAGAGTTTTGTGGGAGGACCTGACGAAGGTTGGCCCGGAGGGCGCCGAAAAATTGGACGCTCCGCTAAGTCTGGCGGAGCTGACCGGCGCCCTCCGCCAGCTCTCTAGGGGAAAGTCCCCGGGGCTGGACGGGCTGACCGTGGAGTTCCACAGGGCGTTCTGGGACGTCTTGGGGGGCGACTACGCGCGGGTCCTGGGGGAAAGTTTGGCGACCGGGGAGATGCCCCTCTCTTGGCGCAGGGCGGTCATTGTCCTGCTGCCTAAGAAGGGCGATCTCCGCCTCCTTAAGAACTGGCGCCCGGTCTCCCTCCTCAGCACAGACTATAAAATCTTTGCCAGGGCCATGTCTGCTCGCCTTGGCACCGTGCTGGCCCACATGATCCACCCCGACCAGTCCTACACGGTCCCGGGCCGGACCATCCACGATAACATCCATCTGGTCCGGGACCTGGTCCACCACTCCCAGAGGGCTGGTCTGTCGGTCGCCTTCCTTTCCCTGGATCAGGAGAAGGCGTTCGACAGGGTGGATCACGAGTATCTCTTCGGGACTCTGCGCGCATTCGGGTTCGGGACGCATTTCGTCGCCCGGATCCGACTTCTGTACGCCGCCGCGGAGTGTCTGATTAAAGTTAACGGGTCCTTGACGGCGCCCCTTCGCTTCAGGAGGGGGGTGCGTCAGGGATGCCCCATGTCCGGTCAGTTATATGCCATTTGCGTGGAGCCTTTCCTGCGCCTCTTGCGGAAGAGGTTGACGGGACTGGCTCTGCAAGGGCCGGGCGTGGAGGTGGTCCTCTCGGCTTACGCCGATGACGTGCTCCTCACGGTCACGGATCCCGCTGACTTGCGGAGGATGCGGGAATGCCAGCAGATTTACTCGGACGCATCCTCCGCCAAGATCAACTGGGAGAAATGTTCCGGACTCCTGGTGGGTCAGTGGCGGGTGGACTCCCTGCCGGAGGAGTTCAGGCCTTTCGCCTGGAGCACCACGCACCTCCTCTATTTGGGAGTCTACCTTAGCCCTGCCGAGGACGCTTGGCCGGCGAACTGGCAAGAGCTGGAGGCCAAAGTCACCGCTCGCCTTGGACGCTGGACAGGACTGCTCCGAGTGTTGTCCTACAGGGGTCGAGCGCTGGTCATAAACCAGCTGGTGGCCGCCATGTTGTGGTACCGGTTGGTCACTTTGATCCCTCCCCCTGCGTTTGTCGCCAAGATTCAGAAGAAGCTCATCGACTTCTTCTGGGACAAAAGGAAGCACTGGGTCTCTGCCGCGGTTCTGTGTCTCCCGCTTAGGGAGGGCGGTCAGGCGCTGGTGTGCCTTCGCACCCAGGCTGTGACTTTCCATCTTCAGACGCTGCAGAGATACCTGTACGTCGAGAATCCTCCGAGATGGTGTGCGCTGGCGACGTTTTTCTTCCGCCAGCTGCATGGCCTCAATTACGACACGCAGCTCCTGTTTGCGAAAGTGGGCAGCAGGCGTGCCGGCCTGCGGGAGCTGCCTGTCTTCTACCAGGAACTACTATGGGTTTGGAACTACGTCACTTCCAGGCGGAGCTCTCCCCTGTCAGGAGCGGCGGCTCTCCTTCGGGAGCCGCTGCTCAGGAATCCGCACCTCCACGAACACGGGTTCGGGCGGCTGGCGGAGGGTAGGGCTGTGGCTGGCAAGGTGACCAGAGTCGGGGACCTGCTCGATGGCGGAGGAGCGGGCTGGATGGCGCCGGAGGAGCTGGCGCGGCGCCTGTCCTGGGCCAACGTCCAGCTCGCGGTCGAAACCATCGAGTCGGTAAAAGCGGCACTGGGCCCCGACTCCACTAGGTGTATTGAGGCGGCTCAAGCACGTGGGGCGATCCCGTCCGAGCTTACCCCCGTTCGGACGGAATTCCTCATCGGCGCCCGGCCCCGAAACTCCCCTCGGGAACCGGCGCCTCACAACTTGAGCCGTCTCGAGGAAATACCCTCCGTGCCTTTTCATTCCGCGTGGAGGGGTTTCCTGTACGGGCTGCTCCTGCACACTCTCCACTTTGCCATCTTCGTCTACCGTCCGGACACGCCTTGGCGTGGCGTTTTGCTGACCGGCGGTAGCGGAGGTCCCCAATGGAGGGCTCTCTATGCGGGAGTCCTCCCTTGTTCCATTGGGGACTTGGCCTGGAGGGTGTTGCATGGAGCGGTCCCGTGCAATAAGGCTTTAAGTAGGTTCACGGACTCCCAGGCCGCCTGCATTTTTTGCGGCCTGGAGGAGTCCGTGTTTCACGTTTATATGGATTGTGAGAGGTTGCAGCCCCTCTTTCACTACTTGAAGGGGCTGCTCCTCGATTTTTGGTTGCACTTCAGTCCCACGCTCTTGATCTACGGTCACCCGGTGCGGAGGGGAGCGGACAGGTTGGAGGACCTCCTTGTGGGCCTGCTCCTGGGCCTGGCTAAAAGAGCCATCAATTGGTCCAGGCAGCGGGCGGTCGAGGGGGTCGTCCAGCCGGATTGCCTGCATCTCTTCCGCGGCCATGTTCGCGCCCGGGTGGCCCTGGAGATGGAGCACGCGGTGTCCGCCGGTGCGCTTGAGTATTTCCGCGACCGGTGGGCGCCGCGGGGACTGGAGTGCATCATCAACACGGAAAACCAAATTTTAATTTGATTTGTTAAGCTTTAGTTGAACTTTTGTTTATTTACAGTCGAATTGGGTTTTTTTGGGTCCAAATAAAAGAGTACCCTCTGTTCAGTAAATACCTGTTATTATTGTTCTCCTGCAGTCCATGTATTATTGATACTTGGACACTACAGTGGGACTAGCTGAAGTGCTCTTGCAGAGAGCCGGCACGGGCTCGATGGGCCAAATGGCCTCCTTCTGTGCTGTAATTCTATGATTCAATGAGTTCTTTGACGAAGTAACAGGGAGGGTTGATGAGGATAATGCGGTTGATATCTTGGATATGGATTTTCAAAAGGTGTTTGACAAAGTACCACATAATAGACTTGTTCGCAAAATTAAAGCCCATGGGATTAAAGGGACAGTGGCAGCGTAGATACAAAATTGTCTGAGGGACAGAAAACAGAGAGTGGTGGTGAACGGTTGTTTTTCAGACTGGAGGGAAGTTTACAGTGGTGTCCTCCCGGGGTTTGGTATTAGGACCAATGTTTCCCTTAATTTTTATTTTTGGGTGCACGGTCCCTTTAACGGGCTGTGCAGCCCATTCAAAATTTCACGTGTGAAATCGTTCAGCCGGTGCAGGGCCTCCAGGCATAGTGGGAGTGTTGGCTTGGACCACTGCTCTTTTTGAGATATATTCATGACCTGGACTTGGGTATACAGGGCATCATTACAAAGTCTGTAAATGAGATGAAACTCAGAAATGTAGTAAACAATGAGGAGGATAGTAACAGACCTCAGTGGGACACAGACAGGCTGGTAAAATGGGCAGACACATGGCAGATGAAATTTAATGCAGAGAATTCTGAAGTGAACATTTTGGTAGGAAGGATGAGGAAAGGCAATATAAACTAAATGGTACTATTTTAGAGGGGTGCAGGGATTTGGGGGTGTATGTACACAAATCTTTGAAAGTGGCCAAACAAGTTGAGAAGGCTGTTAAAAGACATACGGATTCCTTGGCTTTATTTATAGAGGCATAGAGTACAAAAGCAAGGAAGTTATGTTAAACCTTTATAAGACACTGGTTAGGCCTCAGCTGGAGTATTGTGTCCAATTCTGGGCATCACACTTTAGGGAGGATGTGAAGGCTTTGAAGAGGATGCAGAAAACATTTACTAGAATGGTACCAGGGATGAGGGACTTCAGTTATCTGGAGAGACTTGAGAAGCTGGAGTTGTTCTCCTTAGAGCAGAGAAGGTTAAGAGGAGATTAACAAGCATAATGTATCCAAATTTGCTGACAATACAAAGCTAGGTGGGATCGTAAGTTGTGAAGAGGACAGGAGATATAGACAGGTTAAGTGATTGGGCAAGAAGTTGGCAGGCAGAGTATTTTTTTTTGTTTATGGGATGTGGGCATCGCTGGCATGGCCAGCATTTATTACCCATCCCTAATTGCCCTTGAGAAGGTGGTGGTGAGGCTTGCTGGGCCATTTCAGAGAGTGGTTAAGAGTCAACCACACTGCTGTGGGTCTGGAGTCACATGAAGGTCAGACCGGGTAAGGACGGCAGATTTCCTTCCCTAAAGGACATTAGTGAACCAGATGGGTTTTTACAACAATCCGGTAGTTTCATGGTCACCATTACTGGAATATCTTTTTATTCCAGATTTATTTAATTAGCTGAATTTAAATTCCCCAGCTGCCATAGTGGGATGTGAACTCATGTCTCTGGATCATTAGTCCAATAATGTACCACTATGCTATCGTACCGTATAATGCAAGGAAGTGTGAAATTATCCACTTTGGTAGGAAGAATGGAAAAGTGGAATATTTTTTATAAGGTTAAAGGCTAGTAACTGTTGGGATTCGGAGAGATTTCGGTATGTTATGTTAGCCTTTCTGGCAAGGAGGTTGTAGTATAAGAGTAAGGAAGTCTTGCTGCAATTATATAGGGCTTTGATGAAACCACACCTGAAGTACTGTGTACAGTTTTGATCTCCTTAGCCGAGGAAAGATATAATTTCCTTAGAGGGAGTGCCGCGAAGGTTCATCAGACTGATTCCTGGGATGGGGGATTGTCCTATGAGGAGAGATTGAGTAGACTATGCCTATATTCCCTAGAGTTTAGAAGGATGAGAAGTGATCTCATTGAAACATACAAAATTCTTACAGGGCTTGACAGGGTAGATCTAGGGAGGATGTTTCCCCTGGCTGGAGAGTCTAGAACCAGGGGTCATAGTCTCAGAATAAGGGGTCGGCCATTTAGGACTGAGATGAGGAGAAATTTCTTCACTCAGAGGATGGTGAATCTTTGGAATTCTCTACCCCAGGGGGCTGTGGAGGCTCAGTCATTAAGTATATTCAAGACAGAGAACGATAGATTTTTGAATATTAATGGAATCAAGGGATGTGGGGATAGTGCAGGAAAGTGGAGATGAGGTCGAAGATCAGCCATGAATGGCGGAGCAGGCTCGAAGGGTCAAATGGCCTAGTCCTGCTCCTAATTCTTATGTACTTATGATCGTGGGGAGTGTGGGTGGGATATTGGGGCATGCGGGTGGAATCATGGAGAGTATGGGTGGGGAATGAGGAGTGGGATTGCGAGGAATGGGATTGTGGGAAGTGGGGTGTGCTTTGTGGGTGGGGTATGTGGGTGGGATCATGGGGAGTGTGGGTGGGGTGGGGATGGAGGGATGGGGAGTGGGGGTGGGAAGATGGGGAGGGAGGATGGGGGGATGGGGAGTGTGGGTGGGGAGTGGGAGTGTGGGTGGGAAGTGGAGATGGGGCGTGTGGTTGGGGAGTGGGGGTGGGGAGTGTGGTTGGGGAGTAGGGTTGGTGAGTGTGGGTGGGGAGGGGATGGGGATGGGGAGTGTGGGTGGGGAGTGGGGTTGGGGAGTGGGGGTGGGGAGTGGGAATGGGGATGGGGAGTGTGGGTGGGGAGTGGGGGAGTGGGGGGTGGGGAGTAGGGGTGGGGAGTGTGGGTGGGGAGTGGGGAGGGGGAGTGGGGGTGGGGAGTAGGGGTGGGGAGTGTGGGTGGGGAGTGGGGAGGGGGGTTGAGCTATTTTGCTCACTGAATCAGCACCAATCGTTTGGATTCCCTTCAGTATCAGAATCTGAAGAATAAAAAAGATGCTGTGATGCGGCGAGTGATCAATATTGCGAATACGGTGGACTTGGTGAGTATGGAGACTATGTTCACACTGATGGCAGGTTAACCTTCCTCTTCCACGCCCCTGTTAATGACTCCTCCTGCTAACAGCCGGGTCAAAATGAAATTGCCATTAAATGCGGTATTGTGGTCACTCTCAGTGCTTGAAACCTTTGGCCTCAGACATGCCGACTCACTGGCTCTCAGCACCCCCGAAAATCGCTGAGGCCTTCACCCTAAGTCTGAAATATCTCGGTGGTCTGAGCCCTCTATATGTGAGTGATCTTCTACAGCTGTATTGCCCACACTCTGAAACTGGATAACTCTCTCATTGCAGAAAACCTCAGGTATTGCCATGCTGTGCTTTGCCACTCTCACCCAAAACCACTCTGTACCTCTCGCACCCTTCAAAAGCAGCTAAACACCATTTTCTTTGTTTGCTGTGCCTCCTTTTCTTATTTGCCTCCCTCTCCCGGTGTCCTCTCTCTCAATCTCCCTGTCCTGCTGTCTGCTCTCTCTTTCCTAAGAGTATTTCCTAAATAGTGAAAGATTGGGGAATGCAGATGCTCAAAGGGACCTGGGTGTCCTTGTACATGAGTCACTGAAACATGGCCACAGTAAATAATAATTCTAATAGGTCTAAGAGCGTTAAAAAGCAAGCCTGAAGGCTTTGTGTCTTAATGCGAGGAGCATTCGTAATAAGCTGGATGAATTAGCTGCGCAAATAGAGGTAAACGAATATGATTTGATTGGGATTACGGAAACATGGCTCCAGGGTGGCCAAGGCTGGGAACTCAACATCCAGGGGTATTCAATATTCAGGAAAGATAGGCATAAAGGAAAGGGAGGTGTGGTAGCATTGCAGGTTAAAGAAGGGATTAACACAATTGTAAGGAAGGATATTAGTTCTGAAGATGTGGAATCTGTATGGGTAGAACTGAGAAATACCAAGGGGCAGAAAACAGTGGGAGTGGTATATAGACCTCCAAACAGTAATGCGGAGGTTGGGGATGGCATTAAAAGGGAAATTGGAGAAGTGTGCAATAAGGGCACAGCAGTCATTATGGGTGACTTTAATCTACATATAGATTGGGCTAACCAAATTAGTAACAATACTGTGGAGGAGGAATTCCAGGAGTGTTTACGGGATGGTTTCCTGGACCAATATGTTGAGGAACCAACCAGAGATCAGGCCATCTAAGACTGGGTATTATGTAATGAGAAAGGATTAATTAGCAATTTTGATGTACAAGGCCCCTTGGGTTGGAGCGATCATAATATGATCGAATTCTTCATTAAGATGGAGAATGAAGTAGTTGACTCAGAGACTAGGGTCCTGAATTTAAATAAAGGAAACTACGATGGTCTGAGGCGCGAGTTGGGTAGGATTGATTGGGGAATGTCACTCAAAGGGTTGATGGTGGATAGGCAATGGCAAACATTCAAAGACCGCATGGATGAACTACAGAATTTGTTCATCCCAGTTTGACATAAAAATAAAACAAAAAAGGTGACTCAACCGTGGCTAACAAGGAAAATTAGGGATAGCATAAGATCCAAGGAGAGGACATATAAATTGGCCAGAAAAAGCAGTAAACCTGAGGATTGGGAGGCTAGTAACTGTTGGGATTCGGAGAGATTTCGGTATGTTATGTTAGCCTTTCTGGCAAGGAGGTTGTAGTATAAGAGTAAGGAAGTCTTGCTGCAATTATATAGGGCTTTGATGAAACCACACCTGAAGTACTGTGTACAGTTTTGATCTCCTTAGCCGAGGAAAGATATAATTTCCTTAGAGGGAGTGCCGCGAAGGTTCATCAGACTGATTCCTGGGATGGGGGATTGTCCTATGAGGAGAGATTGAGTAGACTATGCCTATATTCCCTAGAGTTTAGAAGGATGAGAAGTGATCTCATTGAAACATACAAAATTCTTACAGGGCTTGACAGGGTAGATCTAGGGAGGATGTTTCCCCTGGCTGGAGAGTCTAGAACCAGGGGTCATAGTCTCAGAATAAGGGGTCGGCCATTTAGGACTGAGATGAGGAGAAATTTCTTCACTCAGAGGATGGTGAATCTTTGGAATTCTCTACCCCAGGGGGCTGTGGAGGCTCAGTCATTAAGTATATTCAAGACAGAGAACGATAGATTTTTGAATATTAATGGAATCAAGGGATGTGGGGATAGTGCAGGAAAGTGGAGATGAGGTCGAAGATCAGCCATGAATGGCGGAGCAGGCTCGAAGGGTCAAATGGCCTAGTCCTGCTCCTAATTCTTATGTACTTATGATCGTGGGGAGTGTGGGTGGGATATTGGGGCATGCGGGTGGAATCATGGAGAGTATGGGTGGGGAATGAGGAGTGGGATTGCGAGGAATGGGATTGTGGGAAGTGGGGTGTGCTTTGTGGGTGGGGTATGTGGGTGGGATCATGGGGAGTGTGGGTGGGGTGGGGATGGAGGGATGGGGAGTGGGGGTGGGAAGATGGGGAGGGAGGATGGGGGGATGGGGAGTGTGGGTGGGGAGTGGGAGTGTGGGTGGGAAGTGGAGATGGGGCGTGTGGTTGGGGAGTGGGGGTGGGGAGTGTGGTTGGGGAGTAGGGTTGGTGAGTGTGGGTGGGGAGGGGATGGGGATGGGGAGTGTGGGTGGGGAGTGGGGTTGGGGAGTGGGGGTGGGGAGTGGGAATGGGGATGGGGAGTGTGGGTGGGGAGTGGGGGAGTGGGGGGTGGGGAGTAGGGGTGGGGAGTGTGGGTGGGGAGTGGGGAGGGGGAGTGGGGGGTGGGGAGTAGGGGTGGGGAGTGTGGGTGGGGAGTGGGGAGGGGGGTTGAGCTATTTTGCTCACTGAATCAGCACCAATCGTTTGGATTCCCTTCAGTATCAGAATCTGAAGAATAAAAAAGATGCTGTGATGCGGCGAGTGATCAATATTGCGAATACGGTGGACTTGGTGAGTATGGAGACTATGTTCACACTGATGGCAGGTTAACCTTCCTCTTCCACGCCCCTGTTAATGACTCCTCCTGCTAACAGCCGGGTCAAAATGAAATTGCCATTAAATGCGGTATTGTGGTCACTCTCAGTGCTTGAAACCTTTGGCCTCAGACATGCCGACTCACTGGCTCTCAGCACCCCCGAAAATCGCTGAGGCCTTCACCCTAAGTCTGAAATATCTCGGTGGTCTGAGCCCTCTATATGTGAGTGATCTTCTACAGCTGTATTGCCCACACTCTGAAACTGGATAACTCTCTCATTGCAGAAAACCTCAGGTATTGCCATGCTGTGCTTTGCCACTCTCACCCAAAACCACTCTGTACCTCTCGCACCCTTCAAAAGCAGCTAAACACCATTTTCTTTGTTTGCTGTGCCTCCTTTTCTTATTTGCCTCCCTCTCCCGGTGTCCTCTCTCTCAATCTCCCTGTCCTGCTGTCTGCTCTCTCTTTCCTAAGAGTATTTCCTAAATAGTGAAAGATTGGGGAATGCAGATGCTCAAAGGGACCTGGGTGTCCTTGTACATGAGTCACTGAAACATGGCCACAGTAAATAATAATTCTAATAGGTCTAAGAGCGTTAAAAAGCAAGCCTGAAGGCTTTGTGTCTTAATGCGAGGAGCATTCGTAATAAGCTGGATGAATTAGCTGCGCAAATAGAGGTAAACGAATATGATTTGATTGGGATTACGGAAACATGGCTCCAGGGTGGCCAAGGCTGGGAACTCAACATCCAGGGGTATTCAATATTCAGGAAAGATAGGCATAAAGGAAAGGGAGGTGTGGTAGCATTGCAGGTTAAAGAAGGGATTAACACAATTGTAAGGAAGGATATTAGTTCTGAAGATGTGGAATCTGTATGGGTAGAACTGAGAAATACCAAGGGGCAGAAAACAGTGGGAGTGGTATATAGACCTCCAAACAGTAATGCGGAGGTTGGGGATGGCATTAAAAGGGAAATTGGAGAAGTGTGCAATAAGGGCACAGCAGTCATTATGGGTGACTTTAATCTACATATAGATTGGGCTAACCAAATTAGTAACAATACTGTGGAGGAGGAATTCCAGGAGTGTTTACGGGATGGTTTCCTGGACCAATATGTTGAGGAACCAACCAGAGATCAGGCCATCTAAGACTGGGTATTATGTAATGAGAAAGGATTAATTAGCAATTTTGATGTACAAGGCCCCTTGGGTTGGAGCGATCATAATATGATCGAATTCTTCATTAAGATGGAGAATGAAGTAGTTGACTCAGAGACTAGGGTCCTGAATTTAAATAAAGGAAACTACGATGGTCTGAGGCGCGAGTTGGGTAGGATTGATTGGGGAATGTCACTCAAAGGGTTGATGGTGGATAGGCAATGGCAAACATTCAAAGACCGCATGGATGAACTACAGAATTTGTTCATCCCAGTTTGACATAAAAATAAAACAAAAAAGGTGACTCAACCGTGGCTAACAAGGAAAATTAGGGATAGCATAAGATCCAAGGAGAGGACATATAAATTGGCCAGAAAAAGCAGTAAACCTGAGGATTGGGAGCAGTTTAGAATTCAACAAAGGAGGACAAAGGGATCAATTAAGAAGGGGAAAATAGAATATGAGAGTAAGCTTGCAGGGAACATAAAAACTGACTGTAAAAGCTTTCATAGATATGTGAAGAGAAAAAGATTGGTGAAGTCAAGCGTAGGTCCCTTGCAGTCAGAATCAGGGGAATTTATAATGGGGAACAAAGAAATGGCAGACCAATTAAATACATATTTTGGTTCTGTCTTCACAAAGGAGGACACAAATAACCTCCCAGAGATGTCGGGGAACATAGGGTCTGATGAAAGGGAGGGACTGAAAGAAATCAGTATTTGTAGGGAAATGGTGTTAGGGAAATTGATGGGATTGAAGGCCGATAAATCCCCAGGGCCTGATAATCTACATCCTAGGGTACTTAAGGAAGTGGCCCTAGAAATAGTAGATGCATTGCTGATCATCTTCCAACCTTCGATGGAATCTGGAACAGTACCCATGGATTGGAGGGTAGCTAATGTTACCCCACTGTTCAAAAAAGTTGGTAGAGAGAAAACGGGGAATTACAGACCGTTAAGCCTGACATCGGTAGTGGAGAAAATGCTAGAGTCCATTATAAAAGATGTAATAGCAGAGCACTTGGGAAACAGTGACAGGATCGGACAAAGTCAACATGGATTTACAAAAGGTAAATCATGCTTGACTAATCTACTGGAATTTTTTGAGGATGTAACTGGTAAAATAGATAAGGGAGAATCAGTGGATGTGGTGTATTTGGACTTTCAGAAGGCTTTCGATAAGGTCCCGCATAAGAGATTAGCGTATAAAGTTAAGGCACATGGGTTTGGGGGCAAGGTATTGACTTGGATAGAGAACTGGTTGGCAGATAGAAAGCAAAGAGTTGGAATAAATGGGTCTTTTTCCGAGTGGCAGGCAGTGACTAGTGGGGTACCGCAGGGATCGGTCCTTGGACCCCAGCTATTCACAATATATATTAATGATCTAGACAAGGGAACTAGATGTAATATCTCCAAATTTGCAGACGACACAAAGCTGGGTGGGCGTGTGTGCTGTGAGGAGGATGCCGAGAAACTCCAGGATGATTTGGACAGGTTGGGTGATTGGGCAGAAGCATGGCAGATGCAATATAACGTGGATAAATGTGAGGTTATCCACTTTGGAGGCAAAAACAGGAAGGCGGATTATTATCTGAACGGCAATAGATTGGGAGAAGGGAAATGCAACGAGACCTGGGTGTCCTTGTGCACCAGTCGCTGAAGGTAAGCATGCAGGTGCAGCAGGCGGTTAAGAAGGCAAATGGTATGTTGGCCTTCGTAGCGAGAGGGTTTGAGTACAGGAACAAGGATGTCTTGCTGCAGTTGTACAGGGCCTTGGTGAGACCACATCTTGAGTATTGTGTGCAGTTTTGGTCGCCTTATCTGAGGAAGGATGTTCTTGCCATGGAAGGAGTTCAGCGAAGATTCACCAGGCTGATACCTGGGATGGCAGGAATGACGTATGAGGAGAGATTGGGTCGATTGGGCTTATGCTCGCTGGAGTTTAGAAGAATGAGTGGGGATCTCATTGAAACTTATAAAATTCTGACAGGACTGGACAGACTAGATGCGGGAAGGATGTTCCCGATGGCTGGGGAGTCCAGAACCAGGGGTCACAGTCTAAGGGTAAGGGGTAAGCCATTTAGGACAGAAATGAGGAGGAATTTCTTCACCCAGAGCGTGGTGAACCTGTGGAATTCTCTACCGCAGAAGGCAGTAGAGGCCAATTCATTAAATATATTCAAGAAGGAGTTGGATATATTTCTTAAGGCTAAAGGGATCAAGGTGTATGGGGAGAAAGCAGGGACCGGGTACTGAATTTGGATGATCAGCCATGATCGCATTGAATGGCGGAGCCGGCTCGAGGGGCCGATTGGCCTACTCCTGCTCCTATCTTCTATGTATCTATGACAAATTTGACACCGATCCAAATAAGGATAAATTAGGGCAGGTGTCCAAAAGATTGGTCAAAGAGGTATGTTTTAAGGACCGTCTTAAAAAAGGAGAGCGAGGTAGAGAGGCGGGGAGGTTTAGGGAGGGAATTCCAGAGTTTAGGGCCTAGGCAAGATAAGGCACGGCCATCAAAAGTTGAGCGATTATAATCAGCGATGCTCAAGAGGGCAGAATTAGAGGAGCGCAGATATCTCGGGGGTGGCGGGGGTGAATCTGAAGGAGATTACAGAGATAGGGAAGGGGACGAGGCCATGGAGGGATTTGAAAACAAGGATGAGAATTTTGATATCGAGGCGCTGCTTAACCGGGAACTATTGTAGGTCAGCGAGCACCGGGGTGATGGGCGAATGCGACTTGGTGCAGGTTAGGACACGGGCAGCCGAGATTGGGATGACCTCAAGTTTACGTAGGGTGGAATGTGGGAGGCCAGCCAGGAGTGCTTTGGAATAGTCAAGTCTAGAGGGAACAAATTCATGGATGAGGGTTTCAGCAGCGGATGAGCTGAGGCAAGGGCCTGTATCTCGTGTCCAAAACCTTAAATCTGTGTCCTCTAGTCCTTGTACCATGAACTAGTGGGAACAGCCGTTCCCCGTCTAGCCTATCCAAACCCGTCATCATCTTGTACACCTCTATCAAATCACCCCTCAACCTCCTTTGCTCTAATGAAAACAAATACAGCGTCTCCAACCTGTCCTTGTAACTAACCAGTGAGAGAAACTGAGGAACAGAAAGCAGATAGAGAGAAATACAAAGACAGAGATCAAAAAACGAAGAACGAGAGATAAAGGAGCAGAAAGAGATTAAAGGAGAGGTGGAGAGAGGTACCGAGAAAGATTGAGAACTAAAGATAAAAATACAGAGCGATTAAAATCGGGGATGCGCAAGAGGCCAGCACTGGAGGAGCGCAGAGATCTCAAAGGGCTGTAGGGATGGAGGAGGTTACAGCGATAGGGAGGGGCAAGGCTATGGAAGAACTTGAAAACGAGGGTGAGAATATTAAAATTGAAGTGTTGCCAGGCCGAGAGTCAATGTAGGTCAGCAAGGGACTTGGTGCGAGTTAGGAGTAACAAAGGCATGGATGAGGGTTTCAGCACCTCGCTCTGTAATTTCACATCAAATACTCACTGGGTCGGTCCAGCATTGTGAGGTACAGGTTAATGCTCTCTCAATGCTACCCATAAAACATCAGCTGGGCAAGTACAGCACAGGTTAGATGCAGATTAATCCTCTGAGCATCTATACTGTCTAGCCCCCTCAGAATCTTATATGTCTCAATAAGATCACCTCTCATTCTTCTGAGTATAGGCCCAACCTGCTCAACCTTTCCTCATAAGACAACTCTTTCAGCTCAGGAATCAACCTAGTGCACCTTCTCTGAACAGCCATCCATGCAAGTACATCGCTCCTTAAATAAGGTGACCAAAACTGTACGCAGTACTCCAGGTGTGGTCTCGCCAACGCCCTGTACAGTTGTAGCAAGACTTCCCTACTTTTATACTCCATGCCCCTAGCAATAAAGGCCAACATTCCATTTGCCTTCCTAATTACTTGCTGTACCTGCATGCTAACTTTGTGTTTCATGTACGAGGACACCCAGATCCTTCTGTACCACAGCATTCGATCGTATCTCTCCATTTAAATACTATTTTGCTTTTCTATTCTTCTTCCCAATAAGATGCTTTAGACTGGGAATCAGTTTAGTGCCTCCTCCTCCTCTGCACCCTTTCCAAAGCCTCAATATCACCCACCATGTGAGGAGACCAAAACTGGACACAGTATTCCAAGTGTGGCCTGACTAAGATCTTGTACAAGGACAAAACAGTATGCCTAGTCTTGTACTCAATTTTCCTATAGATACAACCCCAAACCCTATTTGCTCTAGCTATCGCTAAACTTTGCTCATGATCTTTAAGGATGTATGCACTAGAATGCCCAAGTCTCTTTCTATCTCCGCCATCTTTTAATGCCTTTCCCTGAAGGGTGTATGAATGTTGAGCATTTGCCCTGCCCACATGCATAACATTGCGCGTATCTAAGTTATATATCATTTTCCAGTCTTGAGCCCAATCACCCAGCACATTAAGATCTGCCTGAAGCAGACGAGCATCATCTACAGTTCTAACACTCGCACAGATCTTGGTATCATCTGCAAATTTGCAGATTGTGCCCAAAACACCTACATCCAGATCATTAATAAAAGTAGTAAAGAGGAACGGTCCCAACACTGATCCCTGCGGGACAGCACTGGTGACCGGTCCCCAAACAGATCCAAATCCATCTAGAACTACTTTTTGCCTACGTCCTGTCAGCCAATTCTGAATCCAGCTCAATATATTACCACTTTGATCTTATAGAGAAGCCTCTTATGCGGTACCTTATCAAAAGCTTTTTGGTAATCTAAGTAGACAATGTCCACTGGACTTCCCTCATCACCAACTTTGTAACTTCTTCAAAAAATACAATTAGATCTGTAAGACATGACCGGCTTTTTATGAAGCCATGTTGGGTGTCTCTAATATGGCCCTCTCTATCCAAGTATTCATATATTGCATCCCCAATGATTCCTTCAAGCACCTTCCCTATTACTGATGTTAAACTAATGGGCCTTTAGTTACCCGGGTCTGTCTTGTCACATTTTTTTAAAGATGGAGACTACATTAGCCTCCTTCCAGTCTATAGGAACCATTCCAGAGTGCAGTGAGCTATTAGAAATACAGGCTAGGGCTGGCACAGCACATGCCCCATCTCCCTGAGGACTCTCGAGTGGATATCATCCAGCCCGGCTGCTCCATCTATTTCCAAGTTCTTAATTCTTTCTAAAACAATCTGTTCATCTATGTTAATACTGGTTTTGTTAGTAAAATTGTTAAATTCTAATAGTTGAGCATCATCTTCAAGGGTGAAGACCGATGCAAAGTACTCATTTAATATTTCCGCCATACCCAATGAGTCCTTTGTAACCTGTCATTGAACACTCTTCAATGGCCCAATACAGCCTTTGATAGTTCTCCCACTCTTCACAAGTGAAAAAGCTTTTCCCATTGCTTCCACAGTTGTCTACAATCCTTTTTTCCATGAGCCAGTCAGCCACCTTGGCTTTTTCTGACCACATTTTCTTCTTTTTGACTTTGGGTTCATATTTGTTTTCCACATTTTTTAGCTTGTTCTTAAAAACTTTCCATTTATATTCTATTCTATTATATTAAGGGATAGATCAATAGAGATGCAGTGGCAGATATTTAAGGGGATATTTCAGAATACACAGAATATATACATTCCAACGAAAAGAAAAATTCCAAGGGGAGGACCCACCATCCGTGGTTAAGTAAAAAAGTTAAAGATAGTATCAAACTTAAAGAAAAAGCATATAATTGCACAAAGATGCGTGGCAGGTCAGAAGATTGGACAGAATATAAAAAACAGCAGAGAATGACTGAATGAAATGATTAATAAGGAGAGAAAAATTAGAGTATGAGAGAAAGGTAGCTAGATATATAAAAACAGATAGTAAGAGTTTCTATAAATATTTCAAAAAGAAAAGAGTCAACAGAGTGAGCACTGGTCCTATAAAAACTGAGTCTGAGGAATTAATAATGGCAAATAAGGAGATGGCAGCTGAATTGAACAGGTATTTTGCATCGGTCTTCAATATAGAGGATACAAGTAACATCCCAGTAACCTCCCTCACACTGTCACTCAGTAACCCTCTCCCCAGCACCCTGTGTTACTGACTGTATCTTTACTGATGTTAATCCAGCTCCCTCACACTGCCACTCAGTAACCCTCTTCCCCAGCGCCCTGTGTTACTGACTGTATCTCTACTGATGTTAATCCAGCTCCCTCACACTGCCACTCAGTAACCCTCTCCCCCAGTGCCCTGTGTTACTGACTGTATCTCTACTGATGTTAATCCAGCTCCCTCACACAGTCACTCAGTAACCCCTCTCCCCCAGCGCCCTGCATTACTGTATGTATCTCTACTGATGTTGATCCCCTCTCATTCTTCTAAACTCCAATGAGTATAGGCTCAACCTTTCTTCATAAGATAACCCCTTCATCTCCGGAATCAACCTCGTGAACCTTCTCTTAAATAAGGAGACCAAAACTGTACGCAGTATTCCAGTTGTGTTCTCACCAATGACCTGTATAGTTGTAACAGGACTTCCCTACTTTTATACTCCATTCCTTTTGCAATAAAGGCCACCACTCCATTTGCCTTCCTAATTACTTGCTGTTCCTGCATGCTAACTTTTTGTGTTTCATGTACGAGGACACCCAGATCCCTCTGTACCTCAGCATTTTGTAATCTCTCATTTTGCAGCAAATGTTGGTACAGGGTAAATCTCTCTCTACACTGTGCCATCAAATTCTCCCAAGTCAAGTACAGCACGAGTAAAGCTCCCGCTACCCAATCCCACCAAACACACCCAGGGCAGGTACAGCATAGACCTTCCCTTTTGTTCTTTCCTCCCATTCCCCCCTTTCCCTGCCTCTATATTTGCTTAAAAACTGTTCCATCTGTAACATTTTCCTGTTCTGATAAAAGGTCATCGACCTGAAACAGTAACTCTGTTTCTCTCTCCACAGATGCTGCCTGACCTGCTGAGCAATGTTCCCTGTAAGGTGCGTGGGTGCGCGGTAATCTGTAAGGTCCCGTGCACTGAAATTCATAGGCTGCGCAGTGAGCTGGAGCGGTGATGCAGTGATGTGGGAGCTTTACTCTGTACCTAACCCGTGTTGTTCCTACCCTGTGTGTTTTTGATGGGCTGGTTTAAAGAGAGCTTTACTCTATCGATTCTGTAGCAAGTCCGGGGATTCAGTGCATACACAGCGCAGACGGAAACACGGAACTTGCGGGGCCTCTACCAAGGCCTAAGTCGTGGTTACGGAGACCATGATTTCAGGGCCATTATCATTGTTTGATGTAATCCTTCACTCCTGTGTATACAGACAGTGAGTCTCACGGCTTAAAATTCATTCAAATCTCAGTAAGAATACCCAGAACAGACTTTAATTGTCTTTTATTTGCTGCATTTTTCTAAGGTGAACCCAGATATCTGCAGATCAACATTCGTCCACATGTGAGCCCCTCCTCTCCATTTAAATCAAATCACGGTAACACTTTATTATTTAATCTACAATCACTGAGGTTCAGTATTGAAATATACCAGGAGATCCAGGCACGTTTTGATAAAGCAGATTTACAATGAGTTCAGTGGGGAAACAACAGCAATTCCTTTCGGCTCACTGGACTCACTGAAGGGAGTTTCTGTTCCACAGCAGCAGGTGTACAAACCAGAGTCCGACAGACCCCCTCACTATAACTGTGAACATTATTTCATAAATAGTGTGAGGGAACTTTAAACACAATCCGTGCTGTTACTATGCTGGGAGTGTGTGATTCGACTGTGTGGAAATATCTTTAATCTGTATCTAAACAGTGATGTATCTGACCTGTGAGTGTTTCATGGGGCGGTGTAGAGGGAGCTTTACTCTGTATCTAACTGCTGCTGCAGCTACCCTAAGAGTGATTGATGGGACAGTGTAGAGAGAAATTTACTCTGTATCTAACCCATGCTGTACCTGCCCTGGGAGTGTGTGATGGGAAGGTGTAGAGGGAGTTTTTACTCTGTATCTAACCCATGCTGTACCTGCCCTGGGACTGTTTGATGGGAAAGTGTAGAGGGAGCTTTACTCTGTATCTAATCCGTGCTGTACCTGCCCTGGGAGTGTTTGATGGGACAGTGTAGAGGGAGCTTTACTCTGTATCTAACCCGTGCTGTACCTGCCCTGGGAGTGTTTGACGGGAAAGTGTAGAGGGAGCTTTACTCTGTATCTAACCCGTGCTGGACCTGCCCTGGGAGTGTTTAATGGGACAGTGTAGAGGGAGCTTTACTCTGTATCTAACCCGTGCTGTACCTGCCATGGGAGTGTTTGATGGGACAGTGTGGAGGGAGCTTTACTCTGTATCTAACCTGTGCTGGACCTGCCCTGGGAGTGTTGAATTGGACAGTGTAGAGGGAGCTTTACTCCCTATCTAACCGGTGCTGTGAAATCGCTGCCACGAGTAGATGTCATTTAAACTGGCCGCCACAGATAGATATCTCCAAAAATGGCCAGGCAGATGGATAATTCTTAAAATAGCTGCCGTGGATGGATATCTCTTAAAATGGCCGCCACTGTTCCCCATAACCCTTGACTCCCTTGTAGCTCAAGTTTCTGTCTATCTCAGCCTTGAAAGGCAGTTAAGAAGGCAAATGGTATGTTGGTCTTCATAGCGAGAGGATTCGAGTACAGGAGCAAGAATGTCTTACTGCAGTTGTACAGGGCCTTGGTGAGACCACACCTTGAGTATTGTGTGCAGTTTTAGTCATCTTATCTGAGGAAGGATGTTCTTGCCATGGAGGGAGTGCAGCGAAGATTCACCAGACTGATACCTGGGATGGCAGGAATGGCGCATGAGGAGAGATTGGTTCGATTGGGCTTATATTCGCTGGAGTTTAGAAGAATGAGAGGGGATCTCATTGAAACTTATACAATTCTAACAGGACTGGACAGACTAGGTGCAGGAAGGATGTTCCCGATGGTGGGGGAGTCCAGAACCAGGGGTCACAGTCTAAGGATAAGGGGTAAGCCAATTAGGACAGAGATGAGGAGGAATTTCTTCACCCAGAGAGTGGTGAACTTGTGGAATTCTCTACCACAAAAGGCAGTTGAGGCCAATTCATTAAATATATTCAAGAAGGAGTTCGATATATTTCTTAAGGCTAAAGGGATCAAGGAATATGGGGAGAAGGCAGGGACAGGGTACTGAATTTGGATGATCAGCCATGATCTCATTAAATGGCGGAGCAGGCTCGAGGGGCCGAATGGCCTACTCCTGCTCCTATCTTCTATGTTTCTATGAATATATTCACTGACTCAGCCTCCACAGCTCTCCGGGGTAGAAAATTCCAAAGATTCACGATCCTCTGAGAGAAGAAATTCCTCCTCATCTTCATCTTAAATGGGCGACCCCTTATCCTGAAACTATGCCCCCTAGTTCTAGATTGACCCATGAGGGGAAAATAACTCTCAGCATCTACCGTGTCAAGCCCCCTCAGAATCTTGTATGTTTCAATAAGATCACCTCTCATTCTTCTAAACTCCTATGAGTATAGGCCCAACCTGCTCGACCTTTCCTCATAAGACAATCCTTTCAACTTGGGAATCAGCCTAGGGAACCTTCTCTGAACAGCCTCCAATGCAAGTATATCCCTCCTTAAATAAGGTGACCAAAACTGTATGCAGTACTCCTGGTGTGGTCTCGCCAACACCCTGTACAGTTGTAGCGAGACTTCCCTGTTAAGTCTGTGTGTTCCAGTTGTATTAAGGTTAATTACTGACACAGACTACAAGAATAAAGTTCAGCAGGTCTTTACTAGTTGGAGGTCAGTACTATACTAAATACAATATCACTACACAGTGCTTATATACCGGTGGTCACCACCGGTATTACGTATACAGCAGCCAGAGAAAGTAGTACATCTCTTAAGGTGGAACAGGCTTAAGTTCTCTTAAGGTGGAACAGGTTACATACACCACAATCCTCCCTTTTTAGCTTAACAGTCATATCCCCATTTAACATAACATAATAACATATATACATATATAACTTCAGGTATAAACAGTTCAAAGGTTCAGTCTCTCAGGAGGCCTTCTGATTCGGTTTGGATAACGCCTTTCAGTGGTCTCTGATTCTTGTTGCTGAGGTGACTCTTCTTGTTGGTTTCCTATGTATTGGACGTCATCATCAGGTACAGTCCCTGCCGAGGTAGATGCTTCAGGTTCATTAACGTCTTCCACAGTTGTCTCTGTCGCAACCATGGGTTCGACCCTTGCTCTTGATTCTACCAGTTGATCCGCATGACGCCTTATCACATTGTTACCAATATCTACTGTGCACATCAGAGGTCCTTGTCTGGCCCGAATTGTTCCGGACTGCCATTTTTCGTTTCCATAGCCCCTTGCCAACACTGGTTGTCCTACGTCGAAACTTCGAGTGGACTTGTTATTAATATGCCGGAACTGTTTGTTTTCCACTTCCCTCCGCACATTTGGTTTTAACAAGTCCAACCTGGACCGCAACCTCCTGTTATAAAACATCATGGCAGAACTTTGGTTAGTCACTGCATGAGCGGCGTTTCGATATGCCATTAGGAAATTGTCCACCTTGTGTTGTAACGGAATCTGATCATCGTTCATGGCCTTTATTGCCTTTTTGAATGTTTGGACAAATCTCTCGGCCAACCCGTTTGTCGCCGGATGATATGGGGCAGAGGTATAATGTTTCACCCCATTCTTCTTTAAGAATTTTTGGAATTCTTCCGACATGAACTGTGGTCCGTTGTCCGAACATATCTGTTCTGGCAATCCGTTCCTTGCGAATATTGTTCTTAACACCGCAATTGTCTTTTCTGAAGTAGTGGTATTCATCTTGATCACTTCTGGCCATTTGGAATGTGCGTCCACCATAATTAGGAACATGGAGTCCATGAATGGACCAGCAAAGTCAATATGTACGTGTTGCCATGGGGCTGAAGGCCATTCCCATGGGTGTAGCGGTGCGATCGGAGGTGCATTATGCACTTTTTGGCACCCAGCGCAGCTTTTTGTCAACTCCTCTATCTGTTGGTCAATGCCCAGCCACCATACATAAGCCCTAGCAAGACTTTTCATCTTAACTCCCCCCAGATGACCTTCATGCAGTTCCTTTAGAACTCTTTCCCGTAACTTGGGAGGAATAATCACTCTTGTCCCGTACATCAAAGTACCATGGCAGACGAACAGCTGGTCTCGCCTTGCCGAGAATGCCGGTAACAGAGGATCACCATGTGTTGGCCATCCTTTCACTGTCACCTCGTAAACTCGGGACAGTGTCGGGTCGTTCCTGGTTTCTCTTTCAATACTTGCATTGGTGACTGGTAAACAGATGATGGTCGAATGAAATAACTCAACAGGGTCAACTTTCATCGTCTCTTCTGCTTCAGGTAGTGGCAGGCGCGACAGCCCATCAGCATTGCCATGCTGCTTTGTACCTTTGAATTCTATTTGATATTGATGTGCCCCTAGGAAAAGGGACCATCTCTGGAGTCGCTCTGTTGTCATCACCGTAACACCCTTCTTAGGGTTAAAAATGGATACCAACGGCTGATGGTCTGTCAGAAGTGTGAATTTTTGGCCCTGCAGGTAATGATTAAACTTCTTCACTCCCCATACAAGGCTGAGAGCCTCCCTATCGATCTGCGCATAGTTGCGCTCAGCGGAGGTCAATGATCTGGATGCAAACGCGACTGGCCTTTCCGTGCCATTTGGCAACTTGTGTGAGAGTACTGCCCCAATACCATATGGAGAAGCATCACAAGCCAACCGAATAGGCAGTGTCGGGTTGAAGTGAGCCAACACTTCCTCTGAGGTGATCAATTCTTTGCTTTTGCGAAATGCCTTCTTACAGTTTTCACTCCATTCCCATGGTACCCCCTTCTGTAAAAGAGCATTCAGCGGGTGCAGTACCGTGGATAGATTCGGTAGAAACTTATGGTAATAGTTAATCAATCCCAGAAACGACCTCAACTGAGAGACATTATCCAGAGCGGGAGCCTTTACAACTGCCTCTATCTTGTCAGGAGACTTATGAAGCCCCTCCCGGTCAATGACATGACCACAGTATGAGATCCGCTTCTGAAAGAACTCACATTTCTGCCGATTAACTCTAAGTCCATACTCTTTCAGTCTGTTGAGCACCAGTTCCAAGTTTGCGAGGTGTTCTTCATCACCATCACCTGTAATCAGAATATCGTCCAGGTAACATTGTGTGCCTGGAATTCCCTGTAATACCTGCTCCATTGCCCTCTGCCAAATTGCCGGAGCCGATGCCACTCCAAAAACCAGCCTATTATACCGGTACAAACCTCTATGCGTGTTGATCGTGAGGTACTGGCGTGACTCTTCTTCAACCTCCATCTGCAAGTACGCCTGCGCCAGGTCTATCTTGGTGAAGTGTTTCCCGCCAGACAACGAAGCAAAAATATCCTCAATCCGCGGAAGCGGATACTGCACCGTGTGAAGCACCGGATTAACGGTGATCTTGAAATCTCCACAGATGCGAACCTTCCCTGGTTCTCCTGGCTTGTTGCTCGAAGGACGTTTCATAACGGGAACAATGGGCGTAGCCCACTCACTCCAATCTACCTTAGACAGTACACCTGAACGTCCTAGCGCTTCCAGTTCTGCTTCTACAGTAGGTCATATTGCATAGGGTACCGGTCTGGCTTTGAAAAATTTTGGTTGTGCATGTTCATCAATCTTGATGTTTGCTGTAATTCCTTTCAGTGTTCCCAGTCCTTGCTGGAACACCTCTTTAGCATCATCCAATATTTTGGACAATCGTTTAGGTTTGACATCTGTTTCCCCGGAATCTACCGTTAGTGCTTTTAAGGAGTGCCAGTCCATATTCATTTTCCTAATCCACTCCCGTCCCAGTAGTGGTGGACCTCCTTCAGGTAGCACATATAAGTCCATTACTTGGCTTTCTTCGCCCTTGTGGACCACTTTTACCTCTATCTTTCCGATGGGGTACACTCTTTGCCCCGTGTATGTTTTCAATATAATCTCCGTATCCCGTAGGGGAATATGTTCGAATAACCTTTTGTAATCTTTCTTATTCATGACCGTCAATGCCGATCCAGTGTCCAATTCCATCTTTACTTGGACTCCTGCTATCTGAAGAGTGACCCAAATTGTCTGGAGATCTGCATCCTTACCAACGTTGTGTACTCTTAAGCTACCCAGTTCATTACTGCTAGCGTCTGAATCTGACTTCTGTTCGTTCGAACTGGTCTTTGTCACTTTGTGCACCTTTATGTATTTTCCTTGCGGTGACTTTTTGTTGCTGGTCTTCTTTCCTGACCGGCATACTTTAGCTATGTGGCCAAGCCTGCCACACGTTCTGCATTCTTAGTTTTTAAACCAACACTGGTTCTGATCGTGTGTTGTCTTTCCACAACGATAACATTTTACAGTACTCAAACCCAATTTATTTGTACTGAGTTCCGGTGACCATAGCTGCATTACTGCCGTGCCTCTCGCTGCGGCTTCGTGTGCTGCTGCCATAGTGACCGCTTTCTCAAGCGTCAGCTCATTCTCCTCGAGCAGTCGCTTTTGTGTATCTTCTTTTAATAATCCACACACAAATTTATCTCTTAGCGCTTCTGTCAGTCCCGTTCCAAACTGACAATACTTTGCTAGCTTACGCAATTCCATTAAATATTCAGCATTGCTTTCATCCTTCAGCTGCCTTCTGCTGTAAAATTTAAATCGTTCCGCTAGCATCAGCGGCGTGGGGTTTAGATGATTTTTCAGGACAGTAACAATCTCCTCGAAAGTCTTATCCGTCGGTTCATCTGGTGATAAAAGGTGTTTCAATTGCCCATATGTCTTTGCACCCATTAAGTTCAATAAAGTTAGTGCTTTCTCTGCATCTGGGATTTTATTTGCTTTACAATAATTTTGTATGCGTTCTACATACATGGCCCAATCCTCAATGTCGCTATCAAAGGTATCAATGTTCCCATGTTTAGGCATCGTTGCAATTTATTTTATCCCAAGATGGTGGCTTCCCGCTCTTGTCTTCCTCCTCCGCCTACAAAATGGCGGTTTTCCCGCGCGTGGCGGTCTTCACCCATTGGCTGCAATGGCGTTTGGCGTGCCGCTGCTGCTCCCCTTTCCCAGCGGTTAGTAACTCCCCCGACGCTGTCTCCGCTTCACCGCGGCTCCCTCGGGCATTCGCGCTTCCCCGATGTCGCGCCTCGCAGCCCTTCTTGCAGCCCGGTTATTAGCACCGGCTGCGTTCGCCTTCACCATGGCTCTCGCGCCTTCAGTCGCCCCAGACGCTGCACCTTTTTGGCCCGAAAGCGGCCCGGCCCTTATCACCAGCCGCGATCGATGTCCCCGCGCTGCGCCTTTCGGCCCGAATGCGGCCCAGCCCTTATCTCCGGTCGCGATCGATCTCACCGCCCTTATTCCTCTGTCTTCCTCCCCCCGTCTGTACAGCCAACGCGGCTGACTTTCTGCTCGCGTCGCTGACCGGCTTACCCGCCACCGAGGTAGAAAGAAGATAGCTGACTGCCGCTGATGGAGGCTTCGAGTTCAGGATGTCTTCTGCACTCCGGGTTCTCGATGCCTGCCGCGCGACGTGTCTTCCAGCAGGGTGATGAGGGTGGATGCCTCTCTTCGACGCCCGTTCTGTGGACGAAGCCGCCGTGGATATAAACTGCCATAGGGTAAGAATCGGACTCGTCGCCACTGTTAAGTCTGTGTGTTCCAGTTGTATTAAGGTTAATTACTGACACAGACTACAAGAATAAAGTTCAACAGGTCTTTACTAGTTGGAGGTCAGGACTATACTAAATACAATATCACTACACAGTACTTATATACCGGTGGTCACCACCGGTATTACGTATACAGCAGCCAGAGAAAGTAGTACATCTCTTAAGGTGGAACAGGTTACACACACCACATTCCCTACTTTTATACTCCATCCCCTAGCAATAAAGGCCAACATTCCATTTGCCTTCCTAATTACTTGCTAACTTTTTGTGTTTCATGTACGAGGACACCCAGATCCTTCTGTAGTCTCTCCATTTAAATAATATTTTGCTTTTCTATTCTTCCTCCCAAAGTGGATAACCCCACATTTCCCCACATTATACTCCATTTGCCAAATTCCTGCCCACTCACTTAACCTATCTATACCCCTTTGCAGACTTTGTGTCCTCCTCACAACTTGCTTTCCCACCTATCTTTGTATCGTCAGCAAATTTGGCTACAGCACACTCGATCCCTTCATCCAAGTCATTAATGTAGATTGTAAATAGTTGAGGCCCCAGCACTGATCCCTGTGGTACCCCACTAGTTACAGTTTGCCAATAGAAAGTTGCAGCACGGAAGGAGGCCATTTCAGCCCATCGTGTCCGTGCCGGCCAACAAAGAGCAATCCAGCCTAATCCCACGTCCCAGCTCTTGGTCCATAGTCCTGCAGGTTACAGCACTTCAAGCGCACATCCAAGTACTTTTTAAATGTGGTGAGAGTTTCTGCCTCTCCCACCCTTTCAGGCAGTGAGTTCCAGACCCCCACCACCCTCTGGGTGAAGAAATTTCCCCTCAAATCCCTTCTAAACCCTCCACCAGTTACTTTAAATCTGTGCCCCCTGGTTTTTGACCCCTCTGCTAAGGGAAATAGGTCCTTTCTATCCACTTTATCTAGGCCCCTCATAATTTTATACACCTCAGTAAGGTCTCCCCTCAGACTCCTCTGTTCCAAGGAAAACAGACCCAGCCTATCAAATCTTTCCTCATAGCTAAGATTCTCTACTCCCGGGAACATCCTTGTACATCTCCTCTGTACCCTCTCTAGTGCAATCACATCTTCCTGTTAGCTGCACACATTAAGGGCTATTCAACTATGGGAGGCACATCAGGCAAGCACATGGCTGCATTCATTAAGGGCCCACTCCTGCCCTGGGAGTGTTTGACGGGACAGTGTAGAGGGAGCTTTACTCTGTATCTAACCCATGCTGTATCTGCCCCGGGAGTGTCTGATGGGACAGTGTAGAGGGAGCTTTACAACCACGGGTTAATTGAGTGTTAATGGAAACAAGAGTTATGTAATGATTGTTAAAAATTGCAGGAAGCTACTTTAGAAGAAACCACTCTTCGTTTATTGAGAAAGACACAGAAAAATACTCCGATAATGTACAATTCGATTTGGTTTGAATGTTTGAAATAGCAGATTAAAAATTGTGAGTACAATGAAGTTTGCTTCCCGCTATTAATTACGAAGTACCTAAAATAATTCAACACTCCTCGTGATAAGAGCAGGGATTAATATTGTGGAGAATGTTTGAGGGAAAAACATCAGAAGCGAAATTGGTAAATTATAAATCTTTACATCAACATATGAGTGAACATGTCCAAGTCAGTCTGACTTGTCTTTCTTCCTGGACAGCAAAACCAATGTTTATTTCTGTTAAGTCATAGCTTTTCCTGCTTTTTGTTTATAGTTCAGTGACACAAATTGTGTGTATATTTGTAAATTGTAAAATAACAAAAATAAATCACATTTCGGTGACATTTTTTATGTCTTAAACGATTCAAGTTGTGGCTCGGGATCTGTACTCTTTTTTTCTCTTTCTTTCTTCTGTCTCCTCCTCCTCCTCCTCCAGTTCTCATTTTTTCTTTCTTTCTTTCCTTCTTCTTTTTCTTTCTTTCTTTCTTTCTTTCCTTCTTCTTTTTCTCTCTTTCTTTCTTTCCTTCTTCTTTATCTTTCTTTCTTTCTTTCCTTCTTCTTTCTCCTTCTTTCTTTCTTTCCTTCTTTTTTTTCTTTCTTTCCTTCTTCTTTTTCTTTCTTTCTTTCTTTCCTTCTTCTTTTTCTTTCTTTCTTTCTTTCCTTCTTCTTTTTCTTTCTTTCTTTCTTTCCTTCATCTTTTTCTTTCTTTCTTTCTTTCCTTCTTCTTTTTCTTTCTTTCTTTCTTTCCTTCTTCTTTTTCTTTCTTTCTTTCCTTCTTTTTCTTTCTTTCTTTCTTTCCTTCTTCTTTTTCTTT